>NC_054492.1:3495582-4095582 GCF_017639515.1 Carcharodon carcharias | reverse complement strand
CTAAACCGATCCCCCAATGCTAAACATGGTCCCCCATCGATAAACAGGATCCCACATCACTAAGCCCGATCCCCCATAGCTAAATCCGGTCCCCCATCACTAAACCTGATCCCCCATCATTAAACCAGATTCCCCATCAGTAAACACGATCCCCCATCACTAAACCCGATCCCCCATAGCTAAACCCGATCCCCAATTTCTAAACTCGATCCCCCATCACGAAACGTGATCCCCGATCGCTAAACACAATATTGCATCAGTAAACCCGATCCCTCATAGCTAAATCCAATCCGCCATCACTAAACCTGATCCCCATCACTAAAACCGATCCCCCAGAGCAAAAAATGATCCTCCATCACTAAACCCGATATCCCATCACTAAACCCAATCCCACATCACTGAACCGAATCCCCCATATCTAAACCTGATCCCCCAACACTAAACCTGATCCCCGATCACTAAACCCAATCCCACATCACTGAACCCGAGCCCACTACACTGAACCTGATCCCTCATAGCCAACCCTGATGCCCCATAGCTAAACCCGATGCCCAATAGCTAAAAACGACTCCCATCACTAAACTCGACCCACCATCATTAACCCTGATCCCCCAATGCTAAACAGGATCCCCCATCGCTAAACCCGATCTCCCATCACTAAACACGATCCCCCATCATGAAACATGATCCCCCACTGCTAAAGATGATCCCCATCGCAAAACCTGATCCCCCATCACTAAAGCCGATCCCCCATCACTAAACATGACCCCCAATCACTAAACACAAACCCCCATCACTAAACGCAATCCCCCACTGCTAAACATGGTGCCCCATCACTAAACCTGATCCCACAGAGCTAAAAATGATTCCTCATCGCTAAAGCTGATCCCCCATCACTAAATACGATACCCGATCACTAAACCCAATCCGCCATACCTAAACCCGATCCCCATCACTAAACCCGATCCCCCAATGCTAAACATGATCCCGATTGCTAAACCCGATCCCCCATCACTAAACCCGAGCCGCCATCACTAAACCCGATCCCACATCACAAAACCCGATTCCCCATAGCTAAACCAGACCCTCCACAGCTAATCCCGATCCCCCATCACTAAACCTGATCCCCCATCAATAAACCTGATCCCAAATCACTAAACCCGATCCCCCATAGCAAAACCTGATCTCCCACGGCTAAACCCAATCTCCCATTGCTAAGCCACATAACCCAGCACTAAACATGATCCCACATCACTAAACCTGATCCCCCATAGCAAAACCTGATCCCCCATAGCTAAACCCGATCCCCAATAGCTAAACACAATCCCCATCACCAAACCCAATCCACGATCACTAAACCTGATCCCCCAATGCTAAACATGATCCCCTATTGCTAAACCTGATCCCCATCACTAAACCCCATCCTCCATACACTAAACCCGATCCCCCATTACTAAACCCAATTCCCCATCACTAAACCTGATCCCCCAATGCGAAACAAATTCCCCCATCCCTAAACCAGACCCTGCATCACTAAGCCAATCGCCCATAGCTAAACTCGATCCCCCAACACTAAACCTGATCCCCCATCACTAAACCCGATCCCCCAGAGCTAAAAATGATCTGCCATCGCTAAACCTGATCCCCTAACAGGAAACCTGATCCCCCATCAGTAAACCTGATCCCCGATCGCTAAACCCAATCCCTCATAACTAAACCCGATCCCCCAATGCTAAACATGGTCCCCCATCGCTAAACAGGATCCCGCATCACTAAACCCCATCCCCCTTAGCTAAACCCGATCCCCCATCACTAAACCTGATCCTTCATCAGTAAACCCGATCCCCCATCACTAAACCCAATCCCCCATCACTAAACCCGATACACCAATGGTAAATCCTAACCCCCATAGGTAAACCCGATCCCCAATATCGAAACACAATCCCCCATCACTAAACCTGACCACCATCACTAAATCCGATCCCCCAATGCTAAGCATGATCCCCCATCACTAAACCTGATCCCCCATCGCTACATCCGATCCCTGATGGCTAAACCCAAGACCCATCACTGAAACGGATCCCCCCAATGCTAAACATGCTCCCCCATCGCTAAACTGTATCCTGCATCACTAAACCCTATCACCCATAGCTAAAGCCGATCCTCCATCACTTAATCTGATCCCCCATCACTAAACCCAATCCCCCAGAACAAAAAATGATTCCCCATCGCTAAAACTGATCCCCCATCACTAAAGCCAATACCCCATCACTAAACCCGATCCCCCATCACTAAACCTGATCCCCCAATGCTAAACATGATCCCCCATCACTGAACCCAGACCTCGATCACTAAATCCGATCCCCCATCACTAAACCCGATCCCCGATCGCCAAACCCAATCCCCCATCACTAAACCCGATCCCCCATTACTAAACTAAATTTCCCATCACTAAACCCGATCCCCCAATGCGAAACAAATTCCCCCATCCCTAAACCAGACCCTGCATCACTAAACCCGATCGCCCATAGCTAAACTCGATCCCCCAACACTAAACCTGATCCCCCATCACTAAACCCGATCCCCCAGAGCTTAAAATGATCCCCCATCGCTAAACCTGATCCCCTATCAGTAAACCTGATCCCCCATCAGTAAACCTGATCCCCGATCGCTAAACCCAATCCCTCATAACTAAACCTGATCCCCCAATGCTAAACATGGTCCCCCATCTATAAACCGGATCCCGCATCACTAAGCCCGATCCCCCATAGCTAAACACGATCCCATATCATGAAACCTGATCCCCATCATTAAACCAGATCCCCATTAGTAAACACGATCCCCCTTCACTAAACCTGAACCCCCATAGCTAAACCCGATCCCCAATATATAAACATGATTCCCCCAACATGAAACCCAATCCCCCATCACTAAAAGTGATCCCCGATTGCTAAACCCAATATCCCATCACTAAACCCGATCCCCAATAGCTAAATCTGATACCCCGTCACTAAACCTGATCCCCCATCGCAAAACCTGATCCCCTATCACTAAAGCCAATCCCCCATCACTAAACCCGATCCCCATCACTAAACCTGATCCCCGCTCACCAAACCCAATCCCCCATCACTAAACCAGATTCCCCAATGTAAACATGGTCTCCCATCGCTAAACGGTAGCCCGCATCACTAAACCCGATCCCCCGTTGCTAAACCCGATCCCCCATCACAAAACCTGATCCCCCATCACTAAACGCGATACCCCATCAGTAACCCGATCCCACATCACTAAACCAATACCCCATATCTAAACTCAATCCCTCATCATTAAACCCGATCCCCCAATGCTAAACAGGGTCCCCCATCGCTAAACAGGATCCCGCATCACTAAACCCAATCCCCCATAGCTAAACCTGATCCCCCATCACTAAACCTGATCCTTCATCACTAAACCCGATCCCCCATCACTAAACCCAATCCCCCATCACTAAACCCGATACACCAATGGTAAATCCGAACCCCCATAGATAAACCCGATCCCCAATATCGAAACACAATCCCCCATCACTAAACCTGACCACCATCACTAAATCCGATCCCCCAATGCTAAGCATGATCCCCCATCACTAAACCTGATCCCCCATCGCTACATCTGATCCCTGATGGCTAAACCCAAGACCCATCACTAAAACGGATCCCCCCAATGCTAAACATGCTCCCCCATCGCTAAACTGTATCCTGCATCACTACACCCTTTCACCCATAGCTAAACCCGATCCCCCATCACTTAATCTGATCCCCCATCACTAAACGCGATCCCAGAGAACAAAAAATGATTCCCCATCGCTAAAACTGATCCCCCATCACTAAAGCCAATACCCTATCACTATACCCGATCCCCCATCACTAAACCTGATCCCCCAATGCTAAACATGATCCCCCATCACTAAACCCAGACCTGGATCACTAAATCCGATCCCCCATCACTAAACCCGATTCCCCAATGCTAAACATGGTCCCCCATCGCTAAACCGGATCCCCCATCACTCAAACTGATCCCCCCATCGCTAAACCCGATTACCCATCACAAAACATGATCTCCCATCACTAAACCCGATCCTACATCACTAAACCCAATCCCCCATATCTAAACCCATTCCCATCACTATACCTGATCCCCCATCACTCAACCCAATTCCCATTACTGAACCCGATCCCCCATCACTAAATTCGTGCCCCGATCGCTAAACCCAATCCCTCATAACTAAACCCGATCCCCCATCACTAAACCCGATCCCACATCACAAAACCCGATCCCCCATAGCTAAACCAGACCCTCCACGGCTAAACCCGATCCCCCATCACTAAACCTGATCCCCCAGCACTAAACCCGATCCCCCAAAGCTAAACATGATACCCATCACTAAACCTGATCCCCCATCACTAAACCCGATCCCAAATCGCTAAACCCGATCCCCCATAGCAAAACCTGATCCCCCACGGCTAAACCCAATCTCCCATTGCTAAGCCACATACCCCATCACTAAACATGATCCCACATCACTAAACCTGATCCCCCATAGCAAAACCTGATCCCCCATAGCTAAACCCGATCCCCAATAGCTAAACACAATCCCCATCACCAAACCCAATCCACGATCACTAAACCTGATCCCCCAATGCTAAACATGATCCCCTATTGCTAAACCTGATCCCCATCACTAAACCCCATCCTCCATACACTAAACCCGATCCCCCATTACTAAACCCAATTCCCCATCACTAAACCCGATCCCCCAATGCGAAACAAATTCCCCCATCCCTAAACCAGACCCTGCATCACTAAGCCGATCGCCCATAGCTAAACTCGATCCCCCAACACTAAACCTGATCCCCCATCACTAAACCCGATCCCCCAGAGCTAAAAATGATCTGCCATCGCTAAACCTGATCCCCTAACAGGAAACCTGATCCCCCATCAGTAAACCTGATCCCCGATCGCTAAACCCAATCCCTCATAACTAAACCCAATCCCCCAATGCTAAACATGGTCCCCCATCGCTAAACAGGATCCCGCATCACTAAACCCCATCCCCCTTAGCTAAACCCGATCCCCCATCACTAAACCTGATCCTTCATCAGTAAACCCGATCCCCCATCACTAAACCCAATCCCCCATCACTAAACCCGATACACCAATGGTAAATCCTAACCCCCATAGGTAAACCCGATCCCCAATATCGAAACACAATCCCCCATCACTAAACCTGACCACCATCACTAAATCCGATCCCCCAATGCTAAGCATGATCCCCCATCACTAAACCTGATCCCCCATCGCTACATCCGATCCCTGATGGCTAAACCCAAGACCCATCACTGAAACGGATCCCCCCAATGCTAAACATGCTCCCCCATCGCTAAACTGTATCCTGCATCACTAAACCCTATCACCCATAGCTAAAGCCGATCCTCCATCACTTAATCTGATCCCCATCACTAAACCCAATCCCCCAGAACAAAAAATGATTCCCCATCGCTAAAACTGATCCCCCATCACTAAAGCCAATACCCCATCACTAAACCCGATCCCCCATCACTAAACCTGATCCCCCAATGCTAAACATGATCCCCCATCACTAAACCCAGACCTGGATCACTAAATCCGATCCCCCATCACTAAACCCGATCCCCGATCACCAAACCCAATCCCCCATCACTAAACCCGATCCCCCATTACTAAACCCAATTCCCCATCACTAAACCCGATCCCCCAATGCGAAACAAATTCCCCCATCCCTAAACCAGACCCTGCATCACTAAACCCGATCGCCCAGAGCTTAAAATGATCCCCCATCGCTAAACCTGATCCCCTATCAGTAAACCTGATCCCCCATCAGTAAACCTGATCCCCGATCGCTAAACCCAATCCCTCATAACTAAACCCGATCCCCCAATGCTAAACATGGTCCCCCATCTATAAACCGGATCCCGCATCACTAAGCCCGATCCCCCATAGCTAAACACGATCCCATATCATGAAACCTGATCCCCCATCATTAAACCAGATCCCCATTAGTAAACACGATCCCCCTTCACTAAACCTGAACCCCCATAGCTAAACCCGATCCCCAATATATAAACATGATTCCCCCATCATGAAACCCAATCCCCCATCACTAAAAGTGATCCCCGATTGCTAAACCCAATATCCCATCACTAAACCCGATCCCCAATAGCTAAATCTGATACCCCGTCACTAAACCTGATCCCCCATCGCAAAACCTGATCCCCTATCACTAAAGCCAATCCCCCATCACTAAACCCGATCCCCATCACTAAACCTGATCCCCGCTCACCAAACCCAATCCCCCATCACTAAACCAGATTCCCCAATGTAAACATGGTCTCCCATCGCTAAACGGTAGCCCGCATCACTAAACCCGATCCCCCGTTGCTAAACCCGATCCCCCATCACAAAACCTGATCCCCCATCACTAAACGCGATACCCCATCAGTAACCCGATCCCACATCACTAAACCAATACCCCATATCTAAACTCAATCCCTCATCATTAAACCCGATCCCCCAATGCTAAACAGGGTCCCCCATCGCTAAACAGGATCCCACATCACTAAACCCAATCCCCCATAGCTAAACCTGATCCCCCATCACTAAACCTGATCCTTCATCACTAAACCCGATCCCCCATCACTAAACCCAATCCCCCATCACTAAACCCGATACACCAATGGTAAATCCGAACCCCCATAGATAAACCCGATCCCCAATATCGAAACACAATCCCCCATCACTAAACCTGACCACCATCACTAAATCCGATCCCCCAATGCTAAGCATGATCCCCCATCACTAAACCTGATCCCCCATCGCTACATCCGATCCCTGATGGCTAAACCCAAGACCCATCACTAAAACGGATCCCCCCAATGCTAAACATGCTCCCCCATCGCTAAACTGTATCCTGCATCACTACACCCTATCACCCATAGCTAAACCCGATCCCCCATCACTTAATCTGATCCCCCATCACTAAACCCGATCCCAGAGAACAAAAAATGATTCCCCATCGCTAAAACTGATCCCCCATCACTAAAGCCAATACCCTATCACTAAACCCGATCCCCCATCACTAAACCTGATCCCCCAATGCTAAACATGATCCCCCATCACTAAACCCAGACCTGGATCACTAAATCCGATCCCCCATCACTAAACCCGATCCCCGATCGCCAAACCCAATCCCCCATCACTAAACCCGATTCCCCAATGCTAAACATGGTCCCCCATTGCTAAACCGGATCCCCCATCACTCAAACTGATCCCCCCATCGCTAAACCCGATTACCCATCACAAAACATGATCTCCCATCACTAAACCCGATAACCCATCACTAAACCCGATCCTACATCACTAAACCCAATCCCCCATATCTAAACCCGTTCCCATCACTATACCTGATCCCCCATCACTCAACCCAATTCCCATTACTGAACCCGATCCCCCATCACTAAATTCGTGCCCAGATCGCTAAACCCAATCCCTCATAACTAAACCCGATCCCCCATCACTAAACCCGATCCCACATCACAAAACCCGATCCCCCATAGCTAAACCAGACCCTCCACGGCTAAACCCGATCCCCCATCACTAAACCTGATCCCCCAGCACTAAACCCGATCCCCCAATGCTAAACATGATACCCATCACTAAACCTGATCCCCCATCACTAAACCCGATCCCAAATCGCTAAACCCGATCCCCCATAGCAAAACCTGATCCCCCACGGCTAAACCCAATCCCTCATAACTAAATCCGATCCCCCATCACTAAACCCGATCCCACATCACAAAACCCGATCCCCCATAGCTAAACCAGACCCTCCACGGCTAAACCCGATCCCCCATCACTAAACCTGATCCCCCAGCACTAAACCCGATCCCCCAATGCTAAACATGACCCCCATCACTAAACCTGATCCCCCATCACTAAACCCGATCCCAAATCGCTAAACCCGATCCCCCATAGCAAAACCTGATCCCCCACGGCTAAACCCAATCTCCCATTGCTAAGCCACATACCCCATCACTAAACATGATCCCACATCACTAAACCTGATCCCCCATAGCAAAACCTGATCCCCCATAGCTAAACCCGATCCCCAATAGCTAAACACAATCCCCATCACCAAACCCAATCCACGATCACTAAACCTGATCCCCCAATGCTAAACATGATCCCCTATTGCTAAACCTGATCCCCATCACTAAACCCCATCCTCCATACACTAAACCCGATCCCCCATTACTAAACCCAATTCCCCATCACTAAACCCGATCCCCCAATGCGAAACAAATTCCCCCATCCCTAAACCAGACCCTGCATCACTAAGCCGATCGCCCATAGCTAAACTCGATCCCCCAACACTAAACCTGATCCCCCATCACTAAACCCGATCCCCCAGAGCTAAAAATGATCTGCCATCGCTAAACCTGATCCCCTAACAGGAAACCTGATCCCCCATCAGTAAACCTGATCCCCGATCGCTAAACCCAATCCCTCATAACTAAACCCGATCCCCCAATGCTAAACATGGTCCCCCATCGCTAAACAGCATCCCGCATCACTAAACCCCATCCCCCTTAGCTAAACCCGATCCCCCATCACTAAACCTGATCCTTCATCACTAAACCCGATCCCCCATCACTAAACCCAATCCCCCATCACTAAACCCGATACACCAATGGTAAATCCTAACCCCCATAGGTAAACCCGATCCCCAATATCGAAACACAATCCCCCATCACTAAACCTGACCACCATCACTAAATCCGATCCCCCAATGCTAAGCATGATCCCCCATCACTAAACCTGATCCCCCATCGCTACATCCGATCCCTGATGGCTAAACCCAAGACCCATCACTGAAACGGATCCCCCCAATGCTAAACATGCTCCCCCATCGCTAAACTGTATCCTGCATCACTAAACCCTATCACCCATAGCTAAAGCCGATCCTCCATCACTTAATCTGATCCCCCATCACTAAACACAATCCCCCAGAACAAAAAATGATTCCCCATCGCTAAAACTGATCCCCCATCACTAAAGCCAATACCCCATCACTAAACCCGATCCCCCATCACTAAACCTGATCCCCCAATGCTAAACATGATCCCCCATCACTGAACCCAGACCTCGATCACTAAATCCGATCCCCCATCACTAAACCCGATCCCCGATCGCCAAACCCAATCCCCCATCACTAAACCCGATCCCCCATTACTAAACCCAATTCCCCATCACTAAACCCGATCCCCCAATGCGAAACAAATTCCCCCATCCCTAAACCAGACCCTGCATCACTAAACCCGATCGCCCAAAGCTAAACTCGATCCCCCAACACTAAACCTGATCCCCCATCACTAAACCCGATCCCCCAGAGCTTAAAATGATCCCCCATCGCTAAACCTGATCCCCTATCAGTAAACCTGATCCTCCATCAGTAAACCTGATCCCCGATCGCTAAACCCAATCCCTCATAACTAAACCCAATCCCCCAATGCTAAACATGGTCCCCCATCTATAAACCGGATCCCGCATCACTAAGCCCGATCCCCCATAGCTAAACACGATCCCATATCATGAAACCTGATCCCCCATCATTAAACCAGATCCCCATTAGTAAACACGATCCCCCTTCACTAAACCTGAACCCCCATAGCTAAACCCGATCCCCAATATATAAACATGATTCCCCCTTCATGAAACCCAATCCCCCATCACTAAAAGTGATCCCCGATTGCTAAACCCAATATCCCATCACTAAACCCGATCCCCAATAGCTAAATCTGATACCCCGTCACTAAACCAGATCCCCCATCGCAAAACCTGATCCCCTATCACTAAAGCCGATCCCCCATCACTAAACCCGATCCCCATCACTAAACCTGATCCCCGCTCACCAAACCCAATCCCCCATCACTAAACCAGATTCCCCAATGTAAACATGGTCTCCCATCGCTAAACGGTAGCCCGCATCACTAAACCCGATCCCCCGTTGCTAAACCCGATCCCCCATCACAAAACCTGATCCCCCATCACTAAACGCGATACCCCATCAGTAACCCGATCCCACATCACTAAACCAATACCCCATATCTAAACTCAATCCCTCATCATTAAACCCGATCCCCCAATGCTAAACAGGGTCCCCCATCGCTAAACAGGATCCCACAACACTAAACCCAATCCCCCATAGCTAAACCTGATCCCCCATCACTAAACCTGATCCTTCATCACTAAACCCGATCCCCCATCACTAAACCCAATCCCCCATCACTAAACCCGATACACCAATGGTAAATCCGAACCCCCATAGATAAACCCGATCCCCAATATCGAAACACAATCCCCCATCACTAAACCTGACCACCATCACTAAATCCGATCCCCCAATGCTAAGCATGATCCCCCATCACTAAACCTGATCCCCCATCGCTACATCCGATCCCTGATGGCTAAACCCAAGACCCATCACTAAAACGGATCCCCCCAATGCTAAACATGCTCCCCCATCGCTAAACTGTATCCTGCATCACTACACCCTATCACCCATAGCTAAACCCGATCCCCCATCACTTAATCTGATCCCCCATCACTAAACCCGATCCCAGAGAACAAAAAATGATTCCCCATCGCTAAAACTGATCCCCCATCACTAAAGCCAATACCCTATCACTAAACCCGATCCCCCATCACTAAACCTGATCCCCCAATGCTAAACATGATCCCCCATCACTAAACCCAGACCTGGATCACTAAATCCGATCCCCCATCACTAAACCCGATCCCCGATCGCCAAACCCAATCCCCCATCACTAAACCCGATTCCCCAATGCTAAACATGGTCCCCCATCGCTAAACCGGATCCCCCATCACTCAAACTGATCCCCCCATCGCTAAACCCGATTACCCATCACAAAACATGATCTCCCATCACTAAACCCGATCCTACATCACTAAACCCAATCCCCCATATCTAAACCCGTTCCCATCACTATACCTGATCCCCCATCACTCAACCCAATTCCCATTACTGAACCCGATCCCCCATCACTAAATTCGTGCCCCGATCGCTAAACCCAATCCCTCATAACTAAACCCGATCCCCCATCACTAAACCCGATCCCACATCACAAAACCCGATCCCCCATAGCTAAACCAGACCCTCCACGGCTAAACCCGATCCCCCATCACTAAACCTGATCCCCCAGCACTAAACCCGATCCCCCAATGCTAAACATGATACCCATCACTAAACCTGATCCCCCATCACTAAACCCGATCCCAAATCGCTAAACCCGATCCCCCATAGCAAAACCTGATCCCCCACGGCTAAACCCAATCTCCCATTGCTAAGCCACATACCCCATCACTAAACATGATCCCACATCACTAAACCTGATCCCCCATAGCAAAACCTGATCCCCCATAGCTAAACCCGATCCCCAATAGCTAAACACAATCCCCATCACCAAACCCAATCCACGATCACTAAACCTGATCCCCCAATGCTAAACATGATCCCCTATTGCTAAACCTGATCCCCATCACTAAACCCCATCCTCCATACACTAAACCCGATCCCCCATTACTAAACCCAATTCCCCATCACTAAACCCGATCCCCCAATGCGAAACAAATTCCCCCATCCCTAAACCAGACCCTGCATCACTAAGCCGATCGCCCATAGCTAAACTCGATCCCCCAACACTAAACCTGATCCCCCATCACTAAACCCGATCCCCCAGAGCTAAAAATGATCTGCCATCGCTAAACCTGATCCCCTAACAGGAAACCTGATCCCCCATCAGTAAACCTGATCCCCGATCGCTAAACCCAATCCCTCATAACTAAACCCGATCCCCCAATGCTAAACATGGTCCCCCATCACTAAACAGGATCCCGCATCAGTAAACCCCATCCCCCTTAGCTAAACCCGATCCCCCATCACTAAACCTGATCCTTCATCACTAAACCCGAGCCCCCATCACTAAACCCAATCCCCCATCACTAAACCCGATACACCAATGGTAAATCCTAACCCCCATAGGTAAACCCGATCCCCAATATCGAAACACAATCCCCCATCACTAAACCTGACCACCATCACTAAATCCGATCCCCCAATGCTAAGCATGATCCCCCATCACTAAACCTGATCCCCCATCACTACATCCGATCCCTGATGGCTAAACCCAAGACCCATCACTGAAACGGATCCCCCCAATGCTAAACATGCTCCCCCATCGCTAAACTGTATCCTGCATCACTAAACCCTATCACCCATAGCTAAAGCCGATCCTCCATCACTTAATCTGATCCCCCATCACTAAACCCAATCCCCCAGAACAAAAAATGATTCCCCATCGCTAAAACTGATCCCCCATCACTAAAGCCAATACCCCATCACTAAACCCGATCCCCCATCACTAAACCTGATCCCCCAATGCTAAACATGATCCCCCATCACTGAACCCAGACCTCGATCACTAAATCCGATCCCCCATCAGTAAACCCGATCCCCGATCGCCAAACCCAATCCCCCATCACTAAACCCGATCCCCCATTACTAAACCCAATTCCCCATCACTAAACCCGATCCCCCAATGCGAAACAAATTCCCCCATCCCTAAACCAGACCCTGCATCACTAAACCCGATCGCCCATAGCTAAACTCGATCCCCCAGCACTAAACCTGATCCCCCATCACTAAACCCGATCCCCCAGAGCTTAAAATGATCCCCCATCGCTAAACCTGATCCCCTATCAGTAAACCTGATCCCCCATCAGTAAACCTGATCCCCGATCGCTAAACCCAATCCCTCATAACTAAACCCGATCCCCCAATGCTAAACATGGTCCCCCATCTATAAACCGGATCCTGCATCACTAAGCCCGATCCCCCATAACTAAACACGATCCCATATCATGAAACCTGATCCCCATTCATTAAACCCGATCCCCATTAGTAAACATGATCCCCCTTCACTAAACCTGAACCCCCATAGCTAAACCCGATCCCCAATATATAAACATGATTCCCCCAACATGAAACCCAATCCCCCATCACTAAAAGTGATCCCCGATTGCTAAACCCAATATCCCATCACTAAACCCGATCCCCAATATCTAAATCTGATACCCCGTCACTAAACCTGATCCCCCATCGCAAAACCTGATCCCCTATCACTAAAGCCGATCCCCCATCACTAAACCCGATCCCCATCACTAAACCTGATCCCCGCTCACCAAACCCAATCCCCCATCACTAAACCAGATTCCCCAATGTAAACATGGTCTCCCATCGCTAAACGGTAGCCCGCATCACTAAACCCGATCCCCCGTTGCTAAACCCGATCCCCCATCACAAAACCTGATCCCCCATCACTAAACGCGATACCCCATCAGTAACCCGATCCCACATCACTAAACTAATACCCCATACCTAAACTCAATCCCTCATCATTAAACCCGATCCCCCAATGCTAAACAGGGTCCCCCATCGCTAAACAGGATCCCACATCACTAAACCCAATCCCCCATAGCTAAACCTGATCCCCCATCACTAAACCTGATCCTTCATCACTAAACCCGATCCCCCATCACTAAACCCAATCCCCCATCACTAAACCCGATACACCAATGGTAAATCCGAACCCCCATAGATAAACCCGATCCCCAATATCGAAACACAATCCCCCATCACTAAACCTGACCACCATCACTAAATCCGATCCCCCAATGCTAAGCATGATCCCCCATCACTAAACCTGATCCCCCATCGCTACATCCGATCCCTGATGGCTAAACCCAAGACCCATCACTAAAACGGATCCCCTCAATGCTAAACATGCTCCCCCATCGCTAAACTGTATCCTGTATCACTACACCCTATCACCCATAGCTAAACCCGATCCCCCATCACTTAATCTGATCCCCCATCACTAAACGCGATCCCAGAGAACAAAAAATGATTCCCCATCGCTAAAACTGATCCCCCATCACTAAAGCCAATACCCTATCACTAAACCCGATCCCCCATCACTAAACCTGATCCCCCAATGCTAAACATGATCCCCCATCACTAAACCCAGACCTGGATCACTAAATCCGACCCCCCATCACTAAACCCGATTCCCGATCGCCAAACCCAATCCCCCATCACTAAACCCGATTCCCCAATGCTAAACATGGTCCCCCATCGCTAAACCGGATCCCCCATCACTCAAACTGATCCCCCCATCGCTAAACCCGATTACCCATCACAAAACATGATCTCCCATCACTAAACCCGATACCCCATCACTAAACCCGATCCTACATCACTAAACCCAATCCCCCATATCTAAACCCGTTCCCATCACTATACCCGATCCCCCATCACTCAACCCAATTCCCATTACTGAACCCGATCCCCCATCATTAAATTCGTGCCCCGATCGCTAAACCCAATCCCTCATAACTAAACCCGATCCCCCATCACTAAACCCGATCCCACATCACAAAACCCCATCCCCCATAGCTAAACCAGACCCTCCACGGCTAAACCCGATCCCCCATCACTAATCCTGATCCCCCAGCACTAAACCCGATCCCCCAATGCTAAACATGATACCCATCACTAAACCTGATCCCCCATCACTAAACCCGATCCCAAATCGCTAAACCCGATCCCCCATAGCAAAACCTGATCCCCCACGGCTAAACCCAATCTCCCATTGCTAAGCCACATACCCCAGCACTAAACATGATCCCACATCACTAAACCTGATCCCCCATAGCAAAACCTGATCCCCCATATCTAAACCCGATCCCCAATAGCTAAACACAATCCCCATCACCAAACCCAATCCACGATCACTAAACCTGATCCCCCAATGCTAAACATGATCCCCTATTGCTAAACCTGATCCCCATCACTAAACCCCATCCTCCATACACTAAACCCGATCCCCCATCACAAAACCTGATCTCCCATCGCTAAACCCGAAACCCCATCAGTTACCCGATCCCACATCACTAAACCCAATCCCCCATATCTAAACCCTTTCCCCATCACTAAACCTGATCCCCCGTCACTGAACCCGATCCCCCGTTACTAAACCTGATCCCCCATCAATAAACTCGAGCCCTGATCGCTAAACCCAATCCCACATAACTAAACCCGATCCCCCAATGCTAAACACGGTCCCCCACCACTAAACCGGATCCCGCATCACTAAGCCCGATCCCCCATAGCTAAACATGATCCCTAATATCTAAACACGATCCCCCATCATGAAACCCAGTCCCCCATCACTAAACGCGATCCCCGATCGCTAAACCCAATCCCACATCACTAAACACAATCCCAGCATATCTATACCCGATCACCCATCACTAAACCTGATCCCCGATCACTAAACCCAATCCCACATCACTAAACCTGATCCCTCATAGCTAAACCTGATCCCCCATATCTGAACCCAAACCCCCATATCTAAACCCGATGCCCCATCACTAAACCTGATCCCCGATCACAAAACCCGATCCCCGATCACTAAACCAGATCCCCAATGCTAAACATGATCCTACATCACTAAACCTGATTCCCCATCACTAAACCCGATATCCCATCACTAAATGGAATCCCACATCACTGAACCGAATCCCCCATATCTAAACCCGATCCTCCATCACTAAACCTGATCCCCTATCACTAAACCCGATCCCACATCACTGAACCCAAGCCTACTACACTGAACCTGATCCCTCATAGCCAAACCTGATCGCCCACAGCTAAACCCGATGCCCAATAGCTAAAAACGACTCCCATCACTAAAGCCGACCCACCATCACTAACCACGATCCCCCAATGCTAAACAGGATCTCCCATCGCTAAACCCGATCTCCCATCACTAATCCTGATCCCCCATCACTAAACCTGATCCCCCATTGCTAAACATGATCCCCCATCGGAAAACCTGATCCCCCATCACTAAAGCCGATCCCCCATCACTAAATCCGATCCCCTATCACTAAACATGATCCCCGCTCGCCAAACCCAATCCCCTATCACTAAACCCGATGCCCCATTGCTAAACATGGTCCCGCATCGCTAAACCGTAGCCCGCAAAACTAGACCCAATCCCCCATTGCTAAACCCGATCCCCCATCACAAAACCTGATCTCCCATCGCTAAACCCGAAACCCCATCAGTAACCCGATCCAACATCAATAAACCCAAACCCCCATATCTAAACCCTTTCCCCATCACTAAACCTGATCCCACATCACTGAACCCGATCTCCCGTTACTAAACCTGATCCCCCATCAATAAACCCGAGCCCCGATCGCTAAACCCAATCCCACATAACTAAACCCGATCCCCCAATGCTAAACACGGTCCCCCATCGCTAAACCGGATCCCGCATCACTAAGCCCGATTCCCCATAGCTAAACATGATCCCTAATATCTAAACACGATCCCCCATCATGAAACTCAGTCCCCCATCACTAAACGCGATCCCCGATCGCTAAACCCAATCCCACATCACTAAACCTAATCCCAGCATATCTATACCCGATCACCCATCACTAAACCTGATCCCTGATCACTAAACCCAATCCCACATCACTAAACCCGATCCCACATCACTAAACCTGATCCCTCATAGCTAAACCTGATCCCCCATATCTGAACCCAAACCCCCATATCTAAACTCGATGCCCCATCACTAAACCTGATCCCCGATCACAAAACCCGATCCCCGATCACTAAACCAGATCCCCAATGCTAAACATGATCCTACATCACTAAACCTGATTCCCCATCACTAAACCCGATCCCCCATCACTAATCCCGAAACCCCCATCACTAAACCCGAACCCACATCACAAAACCCGATCCCCCATAGCTAAATCAGAGCCTCCATGGTTAAACCCGATCCTCCATCACTAAACCTGATCCCCCATCACTAAAGCCCATACCCCATCACTGAACAAAATCCCCCATCACTAAACCCGATCTCCCAATGCTAAACATTATCACCCATCTCAAAACCTGATCCCCCATCACTAAAGCCGATCCCCCATCACTAAACACGACCCCCCATCAGTAAACCTGATGCCCGATCACTAAACCCAATCCCTCATAACTAAACCCGATCCCCAAAAGCTGAACATGGTCCACCATCGATAAACTGGATCCCGCATCACTAAGCCCGATCCCCAATAGCTAAACCCAAACCCCCATCACTAAACCCGATCCCCCATCATTAAACCAGTTCCCCCATCAGTAAACACGATCCCCCATCACTAAACCCGATCCCCCATAGCTAAACCTGATCCCCAATATCTAAACAGGATCGCCCATCACGAAACCCAATCCCCCATCAGTAAATGTGATCCCGATCGCTAAACCCAATATCCCATCAGTAAACCCGAGCCCCCATAGCTAAATCCGATTCCCGTCACTAAACCTGATCCTCCTTCACTAAACCCGAACCCCCAGAGCAAAAAATGATCCTCCATCGCTAAACCTGATTGCACATCACTAATCCCGATATCCCATCACTAAATCCAATCCCACATCACTAAACCGAATCCCCCAAATGTAAACCGGATCCCCCATCACTAAACCTGATCCCCGATCACTAAACCCAATCCCACATCACTGAACCCGAGCCCACTTCACTAAACCTGATCCCTCATATCTAAACCTGATCCCCCATAGCTAAACCCGATGCCCAATAGGTAATCACGACCCCCATAACTAAACCCGATCCCCCATCACTAAACCTGATCCCCCATCACTAAAGTCCATACCCCATCACTAAACAAAATCCCACATCACTAAACCCGATCTCCCAATGCTAAACATTTTCAACAATCTCAAAACCTGATCCCCATCACTAAAGCCGATCCACCATCACTAAACCCGAGCCCCCATCAGTAAACCTGATCCCCGATCGCTAAACCCAATCCCTCATAACTAAACTCGATTCCAAAAAGCTGAACATGGTCCACCATCGATAAACTGGATCCCACATCACTAAGCCTGATCCCACATAGCTAAAACCAAACCCACATCACTATACCCAATCCCACATCACTAAACCTGATCCCTCATAGTTAAACCGGATCCCCCATATCTAAACCCAATGCCCAATAGCTAAACACGACCCCAATCACTAAACCCAATACATCATCACTATACCCGATCCCCCAATCCTAATCACGAAACCCCATCGCTAAACCTGATCCCCCATCACTACACCCAATCCCCCATCACTAAAATCGATTCCCCATCATGAAACCCAACCCACCATCACTAAACATGATCCCCAATCACTAAACACAATCCCCCATCAGTAAACACAATCCCCCATCGCTGAACCGGATCCTGCATCAGCAAAACCGATCGCCCATAGCTAAACTCGATCCCCCATCACTAAACCCGATCCCACAGAGCTAAAAATGATCCCAAATCTCTAAAGCTGATCCCCCATCCCTAAAGCCGATACCAAATCACTAAACCCAATCCCACATCACTAAACCCAATCCCCCATATCTAAACTCGATCCCCCATCACAAAACCCGATCCCCCAATGCTAAAGATGACCCCCATCACTAAATCCGATTCCCCATCACTAAACCCGATCTCAAATCACAAAACCCGATCCCCCATAGCTAAACCAGACCCTCCACAGCTAAACCCGATCCCCCATCACTAAACCTGATCCCCCAGCACTAAACTCGATCCCCCAATGCTAAACATGATCCCCATCACTAAACCTGATCCCCCATCAATAAACCTGATCCAAATCACTAAACCCGATCCCCCATAGCAAAATATCATCCCCCACGGCTAAAACCAATCTCCTATTGCTAAACCACATCCCCATCACTAAACACGATCCCACATCACTAAACCTGATTCCCCATAGCAAAACCTGATCCCCCATAGCTAAAGCCAATCCCCAATAGCTAAACACAATGCCCATCACTAAACCCAATCCACGATCACTAAACCCGATCCCCCAATGCTAAACATGATACCCTATCACTAAACCTGATCCCCCATCACTAAACCCCATCCCCATACACTAAACCCGACCCCCATTACTAAACCCAATTCCCCATCACTAAACCCGATCCCCCAATGCTAAACATTTCCCCCCATCCCAAAACCGGACCCTGCATCACTAAACAGGATCGCGCATAGCTAAACTCGATCCCCCATCACTAAACCTGATCCCCATCACTAAACCCGATCCCCCAGAGCTAAAAATGATCCCCCATCGCTAGACCTGATCCCCTATCACTTAAGCCCATACCCCATCACTAAACACAATCCCCCATCACTAAACCCAATCTCGCAATGCTAGAAATTATCCCCCATTGCAAAACCCGATCCCCCATCAGTAAACCTGATCCCCGATCACTAAACCCAATCCCTCATAACTAAACACCATTCCCCAAAGCTAAACATGGTCCCCCATCTATAAAACGGATCCCGCATCACTAAGCCCGATGCCACATAGCTAAACCCGATCCACCATCACTAAACCTGATACCCCATCATTAAACCAGATCCCCATCAGTAAACACGATCCCCCATCACTAAACCCGATCCCCCATAGCTAAACCCGAACCACAATATCTAAACATGATCCCCCATCACGAAACCCAATCCCCCATCACTAAACGTTATCCCCGATCGCTAAACCCAATATCCCATCAGTAAACCCGATCCTCCATAGCTAAATCCGATCCCCTGTCACTAAACCTGATCCTCCATCACTAAACCAATCCACCAGAGCAAAAAATGATCCTCCATCGCTAAACCTGATCGCCCATCACTAAACCCGATATCCAATCAATAAACCCAATCCTAAATCACTAAACCGAATCCCCCATATCTAAACCCGATCCCCCATCATAAACCTGATCCCCGATCACTAAACCCGATCCCACATCACTGAACCCCAGCCCACTTCACTAAACCTGATCCCTCATAGCTAAACCTGATCTCCCATAGCTAAACCCGATGCCCAATAGCTAAACACGAGCCCCATCACTAAACCCGATCCACCATCACTAACCCCGACCCCCCAATGCTAAACAGGATCCCCCATCGCTAAACCCGATCTCCCATCACTAAACCCGATCTCCGATGGCTAAATCCAATCCCCCATCACTAAACCTGATCACCCCAATGCTAAACATGGTCCCCCATCGCTGAACTGGATCCTGCATCACTAAAACCTATCGCCCATAGCTAAACTCGATCCCCCATCACTGAATCTGATCCCCCATCACTAAACCCGATCCCCCAGAACACAAAATGATCCCCCATCACTAAAACAGATCCCTCATCACTTAAGCCAATACCCTATCACTAAACCCGATCCCCATCACAAAACCTGATCCCCCATCACTAAAGCCGATAGCCCATCATAAACCCGATCCCCAACACTAAACCTGATCCCCGCTCGCCAAACCCAATCCCCCATCACTAAACCAGAATCCCCGATGCAAAACATGGACCCCATCGCAAAACTATAGCCCGCATCACTAAACCCGATCCCCCATTGCTAAACGCGATCCCCAATCACAAAACCTAATCCCCCATCACTAAATCCGATACCCCATCAGTAACTCGATCCCACATAACTAAACCCAATCGGCCATATCTAAACCCAATCCCTCATCACTAAACCCTATCCGCCAAAGCTAAACAGGGTCCCCCTTTGCTAAACAGGATCCCGCATCACTAAACCCAATCCCACATAGCTAAACCCGATCCCCCATCACTAAACCTGATCCTCCATCACTAAACCCGATCCCTCATCACTAAACCCAATTCCCTATCACTAAACCCGATACACCATTGGTAAATCCGATCCTCCATAGGTAAACCCAATCCCCAATATCAAAACACGATCCCCCATCACTAACCCAGATCCCCCAATGCTAAACAGGATCCCCCATCGCTAAACCCAATCTCCCATCACTAAACCTGATCTCCAATGGCTAAACCCAATCCCCCATCACTAAACCTGATCCACCCATGCTAAACATGGTCCCCAATCGCTAAACCGTAGCCCACATCACTAAAGCCGATCCCCCATTGCTAAACGCGATCCCCCATCACAAAACCTGATCCCCCATCACTAAACCCGATACCCCATCAGTAACCCGATCCCACATCACTAAATCCAAACCCCCATATCTAAACCCAATCACTCATCACTAAACCCGATCACCCAATGCTAAACAGGGTCCCCCATCGCAAAACAGGATTTCGCATCACTAAACCCAATCCCCCATATCTAATCCAGATCGCCCATCACTAAACCTGATCCTCCATCACTAAACCCGATCCCCCATCACTAAACCCAATCCCCCATCACTAAACCTGATACACCAATGGCAAATCCAATCCCCCATAGGTAAACCCGATCCCCAATATCAAAACAAGTTCCCCTATCACTAAAACTGACCCCCATCAGTAAATCTGATCCCCCAATGCTAAGCATGATCCCCTATCACTAAACCTGATCACCCATCACTAAGCCCGATCCCCGATGGCTAAACCCATGCACCCATCACTAAACCTGATCCCCCCAATGCTAAACATGCTCCCCCATCGCTAAACTGTATCCTGCATCACTAGACCCTATCACGCATAGCTAAACCCGATCCCCCATCACTTAATCTGATCCCCCATCACTAAACCCGATCCCCAGAACAAAAAATGATCCCCCATCGCTAAAGCCAATACACCATCACTAAACCCGATCCCCCATCACTTGATCTGATCCCCCATCACTAAACCCGATCCCCCAGAACAAAACATGATCCCCTATCGCTAAAGCCAATACACCATCACTAAACCCGATCCCCCATCTCTAAACCTGATCCCCCAGGGCTAAACATGATCCCCCTTGCGAAACCTGATCCGCATCACTAAACCAGAACCTCCATCACTAAAGCCGATCCCCAATCACTAAACCCGATCCCCGATCGCCAAACCCAACCCCCCATCACTAAAGCCGATTCCCCAATGCTAAACATGGTCTCCCATTGCTAAACCAACCCCGCATCGCTAAACCCGATCCCCCATCACAAAACCTGATCTCCCATCACTAAACCCGATACCCCATCACTAAACCCGATCCTAAATCAGTTAACCCAATCCACCATATCTAATCAAGTTCCCCATCACTATAACCGATCCCCCATCACTCAACCTGAACCCCCATTACTAAATCCGATCCCCCAATACTAAACATGGTCCCCGATCGCTAAACCCAATCCCTCATAACTAAACCCGATCCCCAAATGCTGAACATGGTCCCCTATCGCTAAACCGCATCCCGCATCACTAAGCCCGATCCCCCATAGCTAAACATGATCCCCAACATCTAAACACGAAACCCCATCACGAAACCCAATTCCCCATCACTAAACGCGATCCCCGATCGCTAAACCCAATCCCACATCACTAAACCCAACCCCCCATATCTAAACCTGATCCCCCATCACTAAAACCTGATCCCCGATCACTAAACCTGATCCCCGATCACTAAACCCGATCCCCCAATGCTAAACATGATCCTCCATCCCTAAACCGGACCCTGCATCACTAAACCCGATTGCCCATAGCTAAACTCGATCCCCATCAATAAACCTGATCGCCCATCACTAAACCCGATCCCCCAGAGCTGAAAATGATCCCCCATCGCTAAATCTGATCCCCCATCACTAAAGCCCATACCCCATCACTAAACAAAATCCCCCATCACTAAACCCGATCTCCCAATGCTAAACATTATCACCCATCTCAAAACCTGATCTCCTATCACTAAAGCCGATCCCCCATCACTAAACCCGACTCCCCATCAGTAAAACTGATCCCCGATCGCTAAACCCATTCCCTCATAACTAAACCCGATCCCCAAAAGCTGAACATGGTCCACCATCGATAAACCAGATCCCGCATCACTAAGCCCGATCCCACATAGCTAAACCCAAACCCCCATCACTAAACCCGATCCCCCAACATTAAACCAGATCCCCCATCAGTAAACATGATACCCCATCACTAAACCCGATCCCCCATTGCTAAACCCGATCCCCAATATCTAAACAGGATCCCCCATCACGAAAACCAATCCCGCATCACTAAACGTGATCCCCAATCGCTAAACCCAATATCCCATCAGCAAACCCGATCCCCCAGAGCTAAATCAGATCCCCCGTCACTAAACCTGATCCTCCTTCACTAAACCCGATCCCCCAGAGCAAAAAATGATCCTCCATCGCAAAACCTGATCGCCCATCACTAAACCCGATATCCCATCACTAAACCCAAACCCACATCACTAAACCGAATCCCCCATATGTAAACCCGATCCCCCATCACTAAACATGATTCCCCGATCACTAAACCCGATCCCACATCACTGAACCCCAGCCCACTTCACTAAACCTGATCCCTCATATCTAAACCTGATCGCCCATAGGTAAACCTGATGCCCAATAGGTAAACAAAACTCCCATAACTAAACCCGATCCACCATCACTTATCCCGAAACACCCATCACTAAACCCGAACCCACATCACAAAACCCAATCCCCCATAGCTAAACCAGACCCTCCACGGCTAAACCCGATACACCATCACTGAAGCTGATCCCCCAGCACTAAACCCGATCCCCCAAAGCTAAACATGATCCCCATCACTAAACCTGATCCCCGATCACTAAACCCGATCCCCGATCAAAAAACCCGATCCCCCAATGCTAAACATGATCCTCCATCGCTAAACCGGACCCTGCATCACTAAACCCGATTGCCCATAGCTAAACTCGATCCCCACCAATAAACCTGATCCCCCATCACTAAACCCGATCCCCCAGAGCTGAAAATGATTCCCCCATCGCTAAATCTGATCCCCCATCACTAAAGCCCATACCCCATCACTAAACAAAATCCCCCTTCACTAAACCCGATCTCCCAATGCTAAACATTATCACCCATCTCAAAACCTGATCTCCCATCACTAAAGCTGATCCCCCATCACTAAACCCGACCCCCCATCAGTAAAACTGATCCCCGATCGCTAAACCCATTCCCTCATAACTAAACCCGATCCCCAAACGCTGAACATGGTCCACCATCGATAAACCGGATCCCGCATCACTAAGCCCGATCCCACATAGCTAAACCCAACCCCCCATCACTAAACCCGATCCCCCATCATTAAACCAGATCCCCCATCAGTAAACATGATACCCCATCACTAAACCCGATCCCCCATTGCTAAACCCGATCCCTCATATCTAAACAGGTTCCCCCATCACGAAACCCAATCCCTCATCACTAAACCTGATCCACCATCACTTATCCCGAAACACCCATCACTAAACCCGAACCCACATCACTAAACCCGATCCCCCATAGCTAAACCAGACCCTCCACGGCTAAACCCGATACACCATCACTGAAGCTGATCCCCCAGCACTAAACCCGATCCCCCAAAGCTAAACATGATCCCCATCGCTAAACCTGATCCCCGATCACTAAACCCGATCCCCGATCAAAAAACCCGATCCCCCAAAGCTAAACATGATCCTCCATCACTAAACTGATTCCCCATCACTAAACCTGATCCCCCATCAATTATCCCGAAACACCCATCACTAAACCCGAACCCACATCACAAAACCCGATCCCCCATAGCTAAACCAGACCCTCCACGGCTAAAACCGATACACCATCACTGAAGCTGATCCCCCAGCACTAAACCCGATCCCCCAAAGCTAAACATGATCCCCATCACTAAACCTGATCCCCGATCACTAAACCCGATCCCCGATCAAAAAACCCGATCCCCTAATGCTAAACATGATCCTCCATCGCTAAACCGGACCCTGCATCACTAAACCCGATTGCCCATAGCTAAACTCGATCCCCACCAATAAACCTGATCCCCCATCACTAAACCCGATCCCCCAGAGCTGAAAATGATCCCCCATCGCTAAATCTGATCCCCCATCACTAAAGCCCATACCCCATCACTAAACAAAATCCCCCTTCACTAAACCCGATCTCCCAATGCTAAACATTATCACCCATCTCAAAACCTGATCTCCCATCACTAAAGCTGATCCCCCATCACTAAACCCGAACCCCATCAGTAAAACTGATCCCCGATCGCTAAACCCATTCCCTCATAACTAAACCCGATCCCCAAACGCTGAACATGGTCCACCATCGATAAACCGGATCCCGCATCACTAAGCCCGATCCCACATAGCTAAACCCAACCCCCCATCACTAAACCCGATCCCCCATCATTAAACCAGATCCCCCATCAGTAAACATGATACCCCATCACTAAACCCGATCCCCCATTGCTAAACCCGAACCCCAATATCTAAACAGGTTCCCCCATCACGAAACCCAATCCCCCATCACTAAACCTGAACCACCCAAGCTAAACATGGTCCCCCATCGCTAAACTGTAGCCCGCATCACTAAACCCGATCCCCCATTGCTAAATGCGATCCCCCATCACAAAACCTGATCCCCATCACTAAACCCGATACCCCATCAGTAACCCAATCCCTCATCACTTAACCCGATCGCCCCATGCTAAACAGGGTCCCCCATCACTAAACAGGATTTCGCATCACTAAACCCAATCCCCCATATCTAATCCAGATCCCCCATCACTAAACCTGATCCACCCAAGCTAAACATGGTCCCCCATCGCTAAACTGTAGCCCGCATCACTAAACCCGAACCCCCATTGCTAAATGCGATCCCCCATCACAAAAACTGATCCCACATCACTAAACCCAAACCCCCATATCTAATCCAGATCCCCCATCACTAAACCTGATCCTCCATCAGTAAACCCGATCCCCCATCACTAAACCCAATCCCCCATCAATAAATCCGATACACCAATGGCAAATCCGATCCCCCAAAGGTAAACCCGATCCCCAATATCAAAACACGATCCCCCATCACTAAACCTGACCCCCATCACTAAATCTGATCCCCCAATGCTAAACACGATCCCCCATCACTAAAGTTGATCCCCATCACTAAACCCGATCCCCGATGACTAAACCCAAGCACCCATCACTAAACCTGATCCCCCCAATGCTAAACATGCTCCCCCATCGCTAAACTGTATCCTGCATCACTAAACCCTAGCACCCATAGCTAAACACGATCCCCCATTAATTAATCTGATCCCCCATCACTAAACCCGATCCCCCTGAACAAAAAATGATCCCCCATCGCTAAAGCCAATACCCCATCACTAAACCCGATCCCCCATCACTAAACTCGTGCCCCGATCGCTAAACCCAATCCCTCATAACTTAACCCTATCCCCCAATGCTGAACATAGTCCACCATCGCTAAACCGGATCCCGGATCACTAAGCCCGATCCCCCAGAGCTAAACACAATCCCCAATATCTAAACACGAAACCCCATCATGAACCCCAATCCGCCATCACTAATCGCGGCCCCCGATCGCTGAACCCAATCCCACATCACTAAACCCAATCACCCATATGTAAACCCGATCCCCGATCACTAAACCCGATCCCCCAATGCTAAATATGATCCTCCATCACTAAACCTGATTCCCCATCACTAAACCCGATCCCCCATCACTTATCCCGAAACCCCCATCACTAAACCCGAACCCACATCAGAAAACCCGATCCCGCATAGCTAAACCAGACCCTCCACGGCTAAAACCGATACACCATCACTGAAGCTGATCCCCCAGCACTAAACCTGATCCCCCAATGCTAAACATGATCCCCATCACTAAACCTGATTCCCGATCACTAAACCCGATCCCCGTACACTAAACCCGATCCCCCAATGCTAAAAATGAACCTCCATCCCTAAACCGGACCCTGCATCACTAAACCCGATTGCCCATAGCTAAACTCGATCCCCATCAATAAACCTGATCCCCCATCACTAAACCCGATCCCCCTGAGCTGAAAATGATGCCCCATCGCTAAACCTGATCCCCCATCACTAAAGCCTATACCCCATCACTAAACAAAATCCCCCATCACTAAACCCGATCTCCCATCACTAAAGCCGATCCCCCATCAGTAAACCCGACCCCCCATCATTAAACCAGATCCCCATCAGTAAACATGATACCCCATCACTGAACCCGATCCCCCATAGCTAAACCCGATCCCCAATATCTAAACAGGATCGCCCATCGTGAAACCCAATCCCCCATCACTAAACGTGATCCCCGATCGCTAAACCCAATATCTCATCAGCAAACCCGATCCCCCATAGCTAAATCCGATCCCCCGTCACTAAAACTGATCCTTCTTCACTAAACCCGATCCCCCAGAGCAAAAAATGATCCTCCATCGCTAAACCTGATCGCCCATCTCTAAACCCGATCTCCGATGGCTAAACCCAATCCCCCATCAGTAAACCTGATCCACCCATGCTAAACATGGTCCCCCATCGCTAAACCGTAGCCCACATCACTAAACACGAAGCCCCATTGCTAAATGCGATCCCCCATCACAAAACCTGATCCCCCATCACTAAACCCGACACCCCATCAGTAACCCGATCCCACATCACTAAACCCGATCACCCAATGCTAAACAGGGTCCCCCATCACTAAACAGGATTTCGCATCACTGAACCCAATCCCCCATATCTAATCCAGATCCCCCATCACTAAACCTGATCCTCCATCACTAAACCCGATCCCCCATTACTAATCCCAATCCCCCATCACTAAATCCGATACACCAATGGCAAATCCGATCCCCCAAAGGTAAACCTGATCCCCAATATCAAAACACGATCCCCCATCACTAAACCTGACCCCCATCACTAAATCTGATCCCCCAATGCTAAGCATGATCCCCCATCACTAAACCTGATCCCCATCACTAAACCCGATCCCCGATGGCTAAACCCAAGCACCCATCACTAAACCTGATTCCCCAATGCTAAACATGCTCCCCCATCGCTAAACTGTATCCTGCATCACTAAACCCTATCACCCATAGCTAAACCCGATCCCCCATCAATTAATCTGATCCCCCATGACTAAACCTGATCCCCCAGAACAAAAAATGATCCCCCATCGCTAAAACTGATCCCCCATCACTAAAGCCAATACCCCATCACTAAACCCGATCCCCCATCACTAAACTCGTGCCCCGATCGCTAAACCCATTCCCTCATAACTTAACCTGATCCCCCAATGCTGAACATGGTCCCCCATCACTAAACCGGATCCCGGATCACTAAGCCCGATCCCCCATAGCTAAACACGATCCCCAATATCTAAACACGAAACCCCATCATGAAACCCAATCCGCCATCACTAAATGCGGTCCCCGATAGCTAAACCCAATCCCCCATATCTTAACCCGATCCCCCATCACTAAACCTGATCCCCGATCACTAAACCCGATCCCTGATCACTAAACCCGATCCCCCAATGCTAAACATGATCCTCCATCACTAAACCTGATTCTCCATCACTAAACCCGATCCCCCATCACTAAACCCGATCCCCCATCACTAAACCCAATCCCCCATCACTAAACCCGATACACCAATGGCAAATCCGATCCCCCATAGGTAAACCCGATCCCCAATATCAAAACACGATCTCCCATCACTAAACCTGACCCCCATCATTAAATCTGATCCCCCAATGCTAAGCATGATCCCCCATCACTAAACCCAAGCTCCCATCACTAAACCTGATCCCCCCCAATGCTAAACATGCTCCCCCATCGCTAAACTGTATCCTGCATCACTAAACCCTATCACCCATAGCTAAACCCGATCCCCCATCACGTAATCTGATCCCCCATCACTAAACGCGATCCCCAGAACAATAATTGATCCCCCATCACTAAAACTGATCCCCCATCACTAAAACCAATACCCCATCACTAAACCCGAACCCCATCACTAAACCTGATCACCCGATGCTAAACATGATCTCCCATCGTGAAACCTCACACCCCATCGTTAAACCCGAACCTCCATCACTAAACCCGATCCCCCATCACTAAACCCGATCCCCGATCGCCAAACCCAATCCCCCATCACTAAACCCAATTCCCCAATACTAAACATGGTCCCCGATCGCTAAACCGGATCCCGCATCACTAAACCCAATCCCCCATTGCTAAACCCGATCCCCCATCACAAATCCTGATCTTCCATCACTAAAGCCGATACCCCATCAGTAAACCCAATCCTCCATATCTAAACCCATTCCCCATCACTATACCCGATCCCCCATCACTCAACCCGATCCCCCATTAATAACCCGATTCCCCATCACTAAACCCGTGCCCCGATCGCTAAACCCAATTCGTCATACGATCCCCCATCACTAAACCCGATCCCCCATAGCTAAACCCGAACCACAATATCTAAACACGATCCCCCATCACGAAACCCAATCCCCCATCACTAAACGTTATCCCTGATCGCTAAACCCAATATCCCATCAGTAAACCCGATCCTCCATAGCTAAATCCGATCCCCTGTCAATAAACCTGATCCTCCATCACTAAACCAATCCACCAGAGCAAAAGATGATCCTCCATCGCTAAACCTGATCGCCCATCACTAAACCCGATATCCAATCACTAAACCCAATCCTAAATCACTAAACCGAATCCCCCATATCTAAACCCGATCCCCCATCATAAACCTAATCCCCGATCACTAAACCCGATCCCACATCACTGAACCCCAGCCCACTTCACTAAACCTGATCCCTCATAGCTAAACCTGATCCCCCATAGCTAAACCCGATGCCCAATAGCTAAACACGAGCCCCATCACTAAACCCGATCCACCATCACTAAACCCGATCTCCGATGGCTAAATCCAATCCCCCACCACTAAACCTGATCCCCCCAATGCTAAACATGGTCTCCCATCGCTGAACTGGATCCTGCATCACTAAAACCTATCGCCCATAGCTAATCTCGATCCCCCATCACTGAATCTGATCCCCCATCACTAAACCCGATCCCCCAGAACACAAAATGATCCCCCATCACTAAAACCGATCCCTCATCACTTAAGCCAATACCCTATCACTAAACCTGATCCCCATCACAAAACCTGATCCCCATCACTAAAGCCGATAGCCCATCATAAACCCGACCCCCATCACTAAACCTGATCCCCGCTCGCCAAACCCAATCCCCCATCACTAAACCAGATTCCCCAATGCAAAACATGGTCCCCCATCGCAAAACTATAGCCCGCATCACTAAACCCGATCTCCCATTGCTAAACGTGATCCCCCATCACAAAACCTGATCCCCCATCACTAAATCCGATACCCCATCAGTAACACGATCCCACATCACTAAACCCAATCGGCCATATCTAAACCCAATCCCTCATCAATAACCCCGATCCCCCAAAGCTACACAGTGTCCCCCATTGCTAAACAGGATCCCGCATCACTAAACCCAATCCCACATAGCTAAACCCGATCCCCCATCACTAAACCTGATCCTCCATCACTAAACCCGATCCCCCATCACTAAACCCAATTCCCTATCACTAAACCCAATACACCATTGGTAAATCCGATCCCCCATAGGTAAACCCAATCCCCAATATCAAAACACGATCCCCCATCACTAAACCTGACCCCCATCACTAAATCCGATCCCCCAATGCTAAGCATGATCCCCCATCACTAAACCTGATCCCCCATCACTAAACCCGATTCCTGATGGCTAAACCCAAGACCCCATCACTAAACCTGATCCCCCCAATGCTAAACAGGCTCCCCCATCGCTAAACTGTATCCTGCATCACTAAACCCTATCACCCATAGCTAAACCCGATCCCCCATCACTTAATCTGATCCCCCATCACTAAACCCGATCCCCAGAACAAAAAATGATCCCCCATCGCTAAAGCCAATACACCATCACTAAACCCGATCCCCCATCACTTAATCTGATCCCCCATCACTAAACCCGATCCCCCAGAACAAAACATGATCCCCCATCGCTAAAGCCAATACACCATCACTAAACCCGATCCCCCATCACTAAACCTGATCCCCCAGGGCTAAACATGATCCCCCTTGCGAAACCTAATCCCCATCACTAAACCAGAACTTCCATCACTAAAGCCGATCCCCCATCACTAAACCCGATCCCCGATCGCCAAACCCAATCCCCCATCGCTAAAGCTGAATCCCCAATGCTAAACATGGTCTCCCATTGCTAAACCGGATACGCATCGCTAAACCCGATCCCCCATCACAAAACCTGATCGCCCATCACTAAACCCGATATCCAATCACTAAACCCAATCCTAAATCACTAAACCGAATCCCCCATATCTAAACCCGATCCCCCATCATAAACCTAATCCCCGATCACTAAACCCGATCCCACATCACTGAACCCCAGCCCACTTCACTAAACCTGATCCCTCATAGCTAAACCTGATCCCCCATAGCTAAACCCGATGCCCAATAGCTAAACACGAGCCCCATCACTAAACCCGATCCACCATCACTAACCCCGACTCCCCAATGCTAAACAGGATCCCCATCGCTAAACCCGATCTCCCATCACTAAACCCGATCTCCGATGGCTAAATCCAATCCCCCATCACTAAACCTGATCCCCCCAATGCTAAACATGGTCTCCCATCGCTGAACTGGATCCTGCATCACTAAAACCTATCGCCCATAGCTAAACACGATCCCCCATCACTGAATCTGATCCCCCATCACTAAACCCGATCCCCCAGAACACAAAATGATCCCCCATCACTAAAACCGATCCCTCATCACTTAAGCCAATACCCTATCACTAAACCCGATCCCCATCACAAAACCTGATCCCCATCACTAAAGCCGATAGCCCATCATAAACCCGATCCCCATCACTAAACCTGATCCCCGCTCGCCAAACCCAATCCCCCATCACTAAACCAGATTCCCCAATGCAAAACATGGTCCCCCATTGCAAAACTATAGCCCGCATCACTAAACCCGTTCCCCCATTGCTAAACGCGATCCCCCATCACAAAACCTGATCCCCCATCACTAAATCCGATACCCCATCAGTAACACGATCCCACATCACTAAACCTGATCCTCCATCACTAAACCCGATCCCCCATCACTAAACCCAATTCCCTATCACTACACCCAATACACCATTGGTAAATCCGATCCCCCATAGGTAAACCCAATCCCCAATATCAAAACACGATCCCCTATCACTAAACCTGACCCCCATCACTAAATCCGATCCCCCAATGCTAAGCATGATCCCCCATCACTAAACCTGATCCCCCATCACTAAACCCGATTCCCGATGGCTAAACCCAAGACCCCATCACTAAACCTGATCCCCCCAATGCTAAACATGCTCCCCCATCGCTAAACTGTATCCTGCATCACTAAACCCTATCACCCATAGCTAAACCCGATCCCCCATCACTTAATCTGATCCCCCATCACTAAACCCGATCCCCAGAACAAAAAATGATCCCCCATCGCTAAAGCCAATACACCATCACTAAACCCGATCCCCCATCACTTAATCTGATCCCCCATCACTAAACCCGATCCCCCAGAACAAAACATGATCCCCCATCGCTAAAGCCAATACACCATCACTAAACCCGATCCCCCATCACTAAACCTGATCCCCCAGGGCTAAACATGATCCCCCTTGCGAAACCTAATCCACATCACTAAACCAGAACTTCCATCACTAAAGCCGATCCCCCATCACTAAACCCGATCCCCGATCGCCAAACCCAATCCCCCATCGCTAAAGCTGAATCCCCAATGCTAAACATGGTCTCCCATTGCTAAACCGGATACGCATCGCTAAACCCGATCCCCCATCACAAAACCTGATCTCCCATCACTAAACCCGATACCCCTTCACTAAACCCGATCCTAAATCACTAAAACCAATCACCCATATCTAAAACCGTTCCCCATCACTATAATCGATCCCCCATCACTCAACCTGAACCCCCATTACTAAATCCGATCCCCCTATACTAAACATGGTCCCCGATTGCTAAACCCAATCCCTCATAACTAAACCCGATCCCCCAATGCTGAACATGGTCCCCTATCGCTAAACTGGATCCCGCATCACTAAGCCCGATTCCCCATAGCTAAACACGATCCCCAACATCTAAACACCAAACCCCATCACGAAACCCAATTCCCCATCACTAAACGCGATCCCCGATCGCTAAACCCAATCCCACATCACTAAACCCAATCCCCCATATCTACACCCGATCACCCATCACTAAACCTGATCCCCAATCACTAAACCCAATCCCACATCACTAAACCCGATCCCACATCACTAAACCTGATCCCTCATAGCTAAACCTGATCCCCCATATCTGAACCCAAACCCCCATATCTAATCCCGATGCCCCATCACTAAACCTGATCCCCGATCACAAAACCCGATCCCCGATCACTAAACCAGATCCCCAATGCTAACATGATCCTCCACCACTAAACCTGATTCCCCATCACTAAACCCGATTCCCCATCACTAATCCCGAAATCCCCATCACTAAACCCGATCCCCCATCACTAATCACGAAATCCCCATCACTAAACCCGATCTCCCAATGCTAAACATTATCATCCATCTCAAAACCTGATCCCCCATCACTAAAGCCGATCCCCCATCAATAAAACCGACCCCCCAATAGTAAACCTGATGCCCGATCGCAAAACCCAATCCCTCATAACTAAACCCGATCCCCAAAAGCTGAACATGGTCCACCATCGATGAACTGGATCCCGCATCACTAAGCCTGATCCCCATTAGCTAAACCCAAACCCCCATCACTAAACCCGATCCCCCATCATTAAACCAGTTCCCCCATCAGTAAACACGATCCCGCATCACTAAACCCGATCCCCCATAGCTAAACCTGGTCCCCAATATCTAAACAGGATCCCCCATCACGAAACCCAATCCCCCATCAGTAAACGTGATCCCGATCGCTAAACCCAATATCCCATCAGTAAACCCGAGCCCCCATAGCTAAATCCGATCCCCGTCACTAAACCTGATCCTCCTTCACTAAACCCGAACCCCCTGAGCAAAAAATGATCCTCCATTGCTAAACCTGATTGCACATCACTAATCCCGATATCCCATCACTAAATCCAATCCCACATCACTAAACCGAATCCCCCATATGTAAACCGGATCCCCCATCACTAAACCTGATCCCCGATCACTAAACCCGATCCCACATCACTGAACCCGAGCCCACTTCACTAAACCTGATCCCTCATATCTAAACCTGACCCCATAGCTAAACCCGATGCCCAATAGGTAAACACGACCCCCATAACTAAATCTGATCCCCCATCACTAAACCCGATTCCCGATGGCTAAACCCAAGACCCCATCACTAAACCTGATCCCCCCAATGCTAAACATGCTCCCCCATCGCTAAACTGTATCCTGCATCACTAAACCCTATCACCCATAGCTAAACCCGATCCCCCATCACTTAATCTGATCCCCCATCACTAAACCCGATCCCCAGAACAAAAAATGATCCCCCATCGCTAAAGCCAATACACCATCACTAAACCCGATCCCCCATCACTTAATCTGATCCCCCATCACTAAACCCGATCCCCCAGAACAAAACATGATCCCCCATCGCTAAAGCCAATACGCCATCACTAAACCCGATCCCCCATCACTAAACCTGATCCCCCAGGGCTAAACATGATCCCCCTTGCGAAACCTGATCCCCATCACTAAACCAGAACTTCCATCACTAAAGCCGATCCCCCATCACTAAACCCGATCCCCGATCGCCAAACCCAATCCCCCATCGCTAAAGCTGAATCCCCAATGCTAAACATGGTCTCCCATTGCTAAACCGGATACGCATCGCTAAACCCGATCCCCCATCACAAAACCTGATCTCCCATCACTAAACCCGATACCCCTTCACTAAACATGATCCTAAATCACTAAACCCAATCCCCCATATCTAAACCCGTTCCCCATCACTATAACCGATCCCCCATCACTCAACCTGAACCCCCATTACTAAATCCGATCCCCCTATACTAAACATGGTCCCCGATCGCTAAACCCAATCCCTCATAACTAAACCCGATCCCCCAATGCTGAACATGGTCCCCTATCGCTAAACTGGATCCCGCATCACTAAGCCCGATTCCCCATAGCTAAACACGATCCCCAACATCTAAACACCAAACCCCATCACGAAACCCAATTCCCCATCACTAAACGCGATCCCCGATCGCTAAACCCAATCCCACATCACTAAACCCAATCCCCCATATCTATACCCGATCACCCATCACTAAACCTGATCCCCAATCACTAAACCCAATCCCACATCACTAAACCCGATCCCACATCACTAAACCTGATCCCTCATAGCTAAACCTGATCCCCCATATCTGAACCCAAACCCCCATATCTAATCCCGATGCCCCATCACTAAACCTGATCCCCGATCACAAAACCCGATCCCCGATCACTAAACCAGATCCCCAATGCTAACATGATCCTCCACCACTAAACCTGATTCCCCATCACTAAACCCGATTCCCCATCACTAATCCCGAAATCCCCATCACTAAACCCGATCCCCCATCACTAATCACGAAATCCCCATCACTAAACCCGATCTCCCAATGCTAAACATTATCATCCATCTCAAAACCTGATCCCCCATCACTAAAGCCGATCCCCCATCAATAAACCCGACCCCCCATCAGTAAACCAGATGCCCGATCGCAAAACCCAATCCCTCATAACTAAACCCGATCCCCAAAAGCTGAACATGGTCCACCATCGATAAACTGGATCCCGCATCACTAAGCCTGATCCCCAATAGCTAAACCCAAACCCCCATCATTAAACCCGATCCCCCATCATTAAACCAGTTCCCCCATCAGTACACACGATCCCGCATCACTAAACCCGATCCCCCATAGCTAAACCTGATCCCCAATATCTAAACAGGATCCCCCATCACGAAACCCAATCCCCCATCAGTAAACGTGATCCCGATCGCTAAACCCAATATCCCATCAGTAAACCCGAGCCCCCATAGCTAAATCCGATCCCCGTCACTAAACCTGATCCTCCTTCACTAAACCCGAACCCTCTGAGCAAAAAATGATCCTCCATCGCTAAACCTGATTGCACATCACTAATCCCGATATCCCATCACTAAATCCAATCCCACATCACTAAACCGAATCCCCCATATGTAAACCGGATCCCCCATCACTAAACCTGATCCCCGATCACTAAACCCGATCCCACATCACTGAACCCGAGCCCACTTCACTAAACCTGATCCCTCATATCTAAACCTGAGCACCCATAGCTAAACACGATGCCCAATAGCTAAACATGACCCCCATAACTAAATCCGATCCCCCATCACTAAACCTGATCCCCCATCACTAAAGCCTATACCCCATCACTAAACAATGTCCCCCTTCACTAAACCTGATCTCCCAATGCTAAACATTTTCACCAATCTCAAAACCTGATCCCCATCACTAAAGCCGATCCACCATCACTAAACCCGACCCCCCATCAGTAAACCTGATCCCCGATCGCTAAACCCAATCCCTCATAACTAAACTCGATCCCCAAAAGCTGAACATGGTCCACCATCGATAAACTGGATCCCACATCACTAAGCCCAATCCCACATAGCTAAACCCAAACACCCATCACTAAACCCGATCCCTCATCTTTAAACCAGTTCCCCCATCAGTAAACACGATCCCCCATCACTAAACCCGATCCCCTATAGCTAAACCCGATCCCCAATATCTAAACAGGATCCCCCATCACGAAAACCAATCCCCCATCACTGAACGTGATCCCGATCGCTAAACCCAATATCCCAAAAGTGAACCCGAGCCCCCATAGCCTAATCCGATCCCCGTCACTAAACCTGATCCTCCTTCACTAAACCCGATTTTCCAATGCTAAGCATTATTACCCATCTCAAAACCTGATCCCCCATCACTAAAGCCGATCCCCCATCACTAAACCCGACCCCCCATCAGTAAAACTGATCCCCGATCGCTAAACCCAATACCTCATAACTAAACCCGATCCCCCAATGCTGAACATGGTCCACCTCGCTCAACCGGATCCCGCATCACTAAGCCTGATCCCCAATAGCTAACCATGATCCCAAATATCTAAGCAAGAAACCCCATCATGAAATCCAATCCGCCATCACTAAACGCGATCCCCGATCGCTAAACCCAATCCCACATCACTAAACCCAACCCCCCATATCTAAACCTGATCTCCCATCAGTAAACCAGATCTCTGATCACTAAAACCGAACCCCAATATCAAAGCACGATCCCCCATCACTAAACTTGACCCCCATCACTAAATCTGATCCCCCAATGCGAAGGATGATCCCCCATCACTAAACCTGATCCTCATCACTAAACCCGATCCCCGATGGCTAAACCCAAGCACCCATCACTAAACCTGATCCTCCATCACTAACCCCTATCCCCCAACACTAAACCCAATCCCCCATCACTAAACCCGATACACCAGTGGCAAATCCGAACCCCATAGGTAAACCCGATCCCCAATATCAAAACATGATCCCCCATCACTAAACCTGACCCCCATCACTAAATCCGATCCCCCAATGCTAAGCATGATCCCCCATCACTAAACCTGATCCCCCATCACTAAACCCGATCCCCGATGGCTAAACCCAAGCACCCATCACTAAACCTGATCCGCCCCAAAGCTAAACATGCTCCCCCATCGCTAAACTGTATCATGCATCACTAAACCCTATCACCCATAGCTAAACGCTTTCCCCCATCAATTAATCTTATCCCCCATCACTAAACCCGATCCCCCAGAACTAAAAATGATCCCCCATCGCTAAAACTGATCCCCCATCACTAAAGCCAATACCCCATCACTAAACCCGATCCCCCATCACTAAACCCGTGCCCCGATCGCTAAACCCAATCCCTCATAACTAAACCCGATCCCCCAATGCTGAACATGGTCCCCATCGCTAAACCGGAACCCGCATCACTAAGCCTGATCCCCCATAGCTAACCATGATCCCAAATATCTAAACACGAAACCCCATCATGAAACTCAATCCGCCATCACTAAACGCGATCCCCGATCACTAAACCCAATCGCACATCACTAAACCCAACCCCTCATATCTAAAATCGATCCCTCATCACTAAACCTGATCCCCGATCACTAAACCCGATCCCCGATCACTAAATCCGATCCCCCAATGCTAAACATGATCCTCCATCCCTAAACCGGACCCTGCATCACTAAACCCGATTGCCCATAGATAAACTCGATCCCCATCAATAAACCTGATCCCCCATCACTAAACACGATCCCCCAGAGCTGAAAATGATCCCCCATTGCTAAACCTGATCCCCCATCACTAAAGCCTATACCCCATCACTAAACAAAATTCCCCATCACTAAACCCGATCTCCCAATGCTAAACATTATCACCCATCTCAAAACCTGATCCCCCATCACTAAAGCCGATCCCCCATCACTAAACCCGACCCCCCAACAGTAAAACTGATCCCTGATCGCTAAACCCATTCCCTCATAACTAAACCCGATCCCCAAAAGCTGAACATGGTCCACCATCGATAAACTGGATCCCGCATCACTAAGCCCGATCCCACATAGCTAAACTCAAACCCCCATCACTAAACCCGATCCCCCATCATTAAACCAGATCCCCCATCAGTAAACATGATGCCCCATCACTAAACCCGATCCCCCATAGCTAAACCCGATCCCCAATCTCTAAACAGGATCCCCCATCACGAAACCCAATCCCCAATCACTAAACGTGATCCCCGATCGATAAACCCAATATCCCATCAGCAAACCCGATCCCCCAGAGCTAAATCCGATCCCCCATCACTAAACCCGATCCCCCATCATTAAACCAGATCCCCCATCAGTAAACATGATGCCCCATCACTAAACCCGATCCCCCATAGCTAAACCCGATCCCCAATCTCTAAACAGGATCCCCCATCACGAAACCCAATCCCCAATCACTAAACGTGATCCCCGATCGATAAACCCAATATCCCATCAGCAAACCCGATCCCCCAGAGCTAAATCCGATCCCCCGTCACTAAACCTGAACCTCCTTCACTAAACCTGATCCCCCAGAGCAAAAACTGATCCTCCATCGCTAAACCTGATCGCCCATCACTAAACCCGATATCCCATCAATAAACCCAAACCCACACGACTAAACCGAATCCCCCATATGTAAACCCGATCCCCCATCACTAAACCTGATTCCCCGATCACTAGACCCGATCCCACATCACTGAACCCGAGCCCACTTCACTAAACCTGATCCCTCATATCTAAACCTGATCCCCCATAGCTAAACCCGATGCCCAATAGGTAAACATGACCCCATAACTAACCCCGATCCACCATCACTAACCCCGATCCCCCAATGCTAAACAGGATCCCCCATCGCTAAACACGATCTCGCATCACTAAACCCGATCTCCGATGGCTAAACCCAATGCCCCATCACTAAACCTGATCCACCCATGCTAAACAGGTTCCCCCATCGCTAAACAGGATTTCGCATCACTAAACCCAATCCCCCATATCTAATCCAGATCCCCCATCACTAAACCTGATCCTCCATCACTAACCCCGATCCCCCATTACTAAACCCAATCCCCCATCACTAAACCCGATACACCAGTGGCAAATCCGAACCCCATAGGTAAACCTGATCCCCAATATCGAAACATGATCCCCCATTACTAAACCTGTCCCCCATCACTAAATCCGATCCCCCAATGCTAAGCATGATCCCCCATCACTAAACCTGATCCCCCATCACTAAACCCGATCCCCGATGGCTGAACCCAAGCACCCATCACTAAACCTGATCCCCCCCAAAGCTAAACATGCTCCCCCATCGCTAAACTGTATCCTGCATCACTACACCCTATCACCCATAGCTAAACGCGATCCCCCATCAATTAATCTTATCCCCCATCACTAAACCCGATCCCCCAGAACTAAAAATGATCCCCCATCGCTAAAACTGATCCCCCATCACTAAACCCGTGCCCCGATCGCTAAACCCAATCGCACATCACTAAACTCAACCCCCCATATCTAAACCTGATCCCTCATCACCAAACCTGATCCCCGATCACTAAACCCGATCCCTGATCACTAAACCCGATCCCCCATGCTAAAAATGATCCTCCATCCCTAAACCGGACCCTGCATCACTAAACCCGATTGCCCATAGCTAAACTCGATCCCCATCAATAAACCTGATCCCCATCACTAAACACGATCGCCCAGTGCTGAAAATGATCCCCCATTGCTAAACCTGATCCCCCATCACTAAATCCCATACCCCATCACTAAACAAAATCCCCCTTCACTAAACCCGATCTCCCAATGCTAAACAATATCACCCATCTCAAAACCTGATCCCCCATCACTAAAGCCGATCCCCCATCACTAAACCCGACCCCCATCAGTAAAACTGATCCCCGATCGCTAAACCCATTCCCTCATAACTAAACCCAATCCCCAAAAGCTGAACATGGTCCACCATCGATAAACCGGATCCCGCATCACTAAGCCCGATCCCACATAGCTAAAGCCAAACCCCCATCACTAAACCCGATCCCCCATCATTAAACCAGATCCCCCATCAGTAAACATGATACCCCATCACTAAACCCGATCCCCCATAGCTAAACCCGATCCCCAATATCTAAACAGGATCCCCCATCATGAAACCCAATCCACCATCACTAAACGTGTTCCCCGATTGCTAAACCCAATATCCTATCAGCAAACCCGATCCCCCAGAGCTAAATCCGATCCCCCGTCACTAAACCTGATGCTCCTTCACTAGAACCGATCCCCCAGAGCAAAAAATGATCCTGCATCGCTAAACCTGATCGCCCATCACTAAACCCGATATCCCATCACTAAAACCAAACCCACACCACTAAACCGAATCCCCCATATGTAAACCCGATCCCCCATCACTAAACCTGATTCCCCGATCACTAAACCCGGTCCCACATCACTGAACCAGAGCCCACTTCACTAAACCTGATCCCTCATATGTTATCCTGATCCCCCATAGCTAAACCCGATGCCCAATAGCTAAACACGACCCCCATAACTAAACCCGATCCACCATCACTAACCCCGATCCCCCAATGCTAAACAGGATCTCCCATCGCTAAACCCGATCTCCCCCCAATAAACCCAATCTCCGATGGCTAAACCGAAGCCCCCATCACTAAACCTGATCCACCCATGCTAAACATGGTCCCCCATCGCTAAACCGTAGCCCGCATCACTAAACATGAAGCCCCATTGCTAAATGCGATCCCCCATCACAAAACCTGATACCCCATCACTAAACCCGATACCCCATCAGTAACCCAATCCCACAACACTAAACTCAAACCCCCATACCTAAACCCAATCCCTCATCACTAAACCCGATCACCCAATGCTAAACAGGGACCCCATCACTAAACAGGATTTCGCATCACTAAACCCAATCCCCCATATCTAATCCAGATCCCCCATCACTAAACCTGATCCTCCATCACTAAACCCGAACCCCATCACTAAACCCAATCCCCCATCAGTAAATCCGATACACCAATGTCAAATCCGATCCTCCAAAGGTAAACCCGATCCCCAATATCAAAACACGGTCCCCCATCACTAAACCTGATCCCCCCAATGCTAAACATGCTCCCCCATCGCTAAACTGTATCCTGCATAACTAAACCCTATCACCCATAGCTAAACCCGATCCCCCATCAATTAATCTGATCCCCCATCACTAAACCCGATCCCCCAGAACAAAAAATGATCCCCCATCGCTAAAACTGATCCACCATCACTAAAGCCAGTACCCCATCACTAAACCCGATCCCCCATCACTAAACCCGTGCCCTGATCGCTAAACCCAATCCCTCATAACTTAACCCGGTCCCCCAATGCTGAACATTTTCCCCCATAGCTAAACATGATCCCGGATCACTAAGCCCGATCCCCCATAGCTAAACACGATCCCCAATATCTAAACACAAAACCCCATCATGAAACCCATTCCGCCATCACTTAACGCGGTCCCCGATCGCTAAACCCAATCCCACATCACTAAACCCAATCCCCCATATCTAAACCCGATCCCCCAACACTAAACCTGATCCCTGATCACTGAAGCCGATCCCCGATCAATAAACCCGATCCCCCAATGCTAAACATGATCCTCCATCACTAAACCTGATTCCCCATCACTAAACCCGATCCCCCACCACTAAACCCGATCCCCCACCACTAAACCCGATACACCAATGGTAAATCCGAACCCCCATAGGTAAACCCATTCCCAATATCAAAACACGATCTCCCATCACTAAAACTGACCCCCATCACTAAATCTGATCCCCCAATGCTAAGCATGATCCCCCATCACTAAACCTGATCACCCATCACTAAACCCGATCCCCGATGGCTAAACACAAGCACCCATCACTAAACCTGATCATCACCAATGCTAAACATGCTCCCCCATCGCTAAACTGAATCCAGCATCACTAAACCCTATCACCCATAGCTAAACGCGATCCCCCATCAATTAATCTGATTCCCCCATCAATAAACCCGATCCCCCAGAACTAAAAATGATCCCCCATCACTAAAACTGATCCCCCATCACTAAAGCCAATACCCCATCACTAAACCCGTGCCCCGAACGTTAAACCCAATCCCTCATAACTAAACCCGATCCCCCAATGCTGAACATGGTCCCCCATCACTAAACCGGATCCCGCATCACTAAGCCTGATCCCCCATAGCTAACCATGATCCCAAATATCTAAACAGGAAACCCCATCATGAAATCCATTCCGCCATCACTAAACGCGATCCCCGATCGCTAAACCCAATCCCACATCACTAAACACAACCCCCATATCTAAACCTGATCCCCCATCAGTAAACCTGATCCCCGATCACTAAACCCGATCCCCCAATGCTAAACATGATTCTCCATCTCTAAACCGGACCCTGCATCACTAACCCCGATTGCCCATAGCTAAACTCGATCCCCATCAATAAACCTGATCCCCCATAACTGAACCCGATTCCCCAGAGCTGAAAATGATCCCCCATCATTAAACCTGATCCCCCATCACTAAAGCCCATACCCAATCACTAAACAAAATCCCCCATCACTAAACCCAATCTCCCAATGCTAAACATTATCACCCATCTCAAAACCTGATCCCCCATCACTAAAGCCGATCACCATCACTAATCCCGACCCACCATCAGTAAAACTGATCCCCGATCACTAAACTCATTCCCTCATAACTAAACCCGATCCCCAAAAGCTGAACATGGTCCACCATCGATAAACCGGATCCCGCATCACTAAGCCCGATCCCACATAGTTAAACCCAAACCCCCATCATTAAACCTGATCCCCCATCATTAAAGCAGATCCCCCATCAGTAAACATGATCCCCCATCACTAAACCCGATCCCCCATAGCGAAACCCGATTCCCAATATCTAAACAGGATCCCCCATCACGAAACCCAATCCCCCATCACTAAACTTGATCCCCAATCGCTAAACCCAATATCCCATCAGCAAACCCGATCTCCCAGAGCTAAATCCGATCCCCCGTCACTAAACCTGATCCTCCTTCACTAAACCCGATCCCCCAGAGCTAAAAATGATCCTCCATCGCTAAACCTGATCGCCCATCACTAAACCCGATATCCCATCACTAAACCCAAACCCACATCACTAAACCGAATGCCCCATATGTAAACCCGATCCCCCATCATAAAACCTGATCCCCCAGAAAAAAAATGATCCCCCATCGCTAAACCTGATTGTCCATCATTACTCCCGATATCCCATCAACAAACCAGATCCCCCATCACTAAACCTGATTCCCCGATCACTAAACCCGATCCCACATCACTGACCTCGAGCCCACTTCACTAAACCTGATCCCTCATATCTAAACCTGATCCCCCATAACTAAACCCGATCCACCATCACTAACCCCGATCCCCCAATGCTAAACAGGATCCCCCATCACTAAACCCGATCTCCCATCATTAAACCAGATCCCCCATCAGTAAACATGATACCCCATCACTAAACCCGATCCCCCATAGCTAAACCCGATCCCCAATATCTAAACAGGATCCCCCATCATGAAACCCAATCCACCATCACTAAACGAGTTCCCCGATTGCTAAACCCAATATCCCATCAGCAAACCCGATTCCCCAGAGGTAAATCCGATCCCCGTCACTAAACCTGATGCTCCTTCACTAGAACCGATCCCCCAGAGCAAAAAATGATCCTGCATCGCTAAACCTGATCGCCCATCACTAAACCCGATATCCCATCACTAAAACCAAACCCACACCACTAAACCGAATCCCCCATATGTAAACCCGATCCCCCATCACTAAACCTGATTCCCCGATCACTAAACCCGGTCCCACATCACTGAACCAGAGTCCACTTCACTAAACCTGATCCCTCATATGTTATCCTGATCCCCCATAGCTAAACCCGATGCCCAATAGCTAAACACGACCCCCATAACTAAACCCGATCCACCATCACTAACCCCGATCCCCCAATGCTAAACAGGATCTCCCATCGCTAAACCCGATCTCCCCCCAATAAACCCAATCTCCGATGGCTAAACCGAAGCCCCCATCACTAAACCTGATCCACCCATGCTAAACATGGTCCCCCATCGCTAAACCGTAGCCCGCATCACTAAACATGAAGCCCCATTGCTAAATGCGATCCCCCATCACAAAACCTGATCCCCCATCACTAAACCCGATACCCCATCAGTAACCCAATCCCACAACACTAAACTCAAACCCCCATACCTAAACCCAATCCCTCATCACTAAACCCGATCACCCAATGCTAAACAGGGACCCCATCACTAAACAGGATTTCGCATCACTAAACCCAATCCCCCATATCTAATCCAGATCCCCCATCACTAAACCTGATCCTCCATCACTAAACCCGAACCCCATCACTAAACCCAATCCCCCATCAGTAAATCCGATACACCAATGTCAAATCCGATCCTCCAAAGGTAAACCCGATCCCCAATATCAAAACACGGTCCCCCATCACTAAACCTGATCCCCCCAATGCTAAACATGCTCCCCCATCGCTAAACTGTATCCTGCATAACTAAACCCTATCACTCATAGCTAAACCCGATCCCCCATCAATTAATCTGATCCCCCATCACTAAACCCGATCCCCCAGAACAAAAAATGATCCCCCATCGCTAAAACTGATCCACCATCACTAAAGCCAGTACCCCATCACTAAACCCGATCCCCCATCACTAAACCCGTGCCCTGATCGCTAAACCCAATCCCTCATAACTTAACCCTATCCCCCAATGCTGAACATTTTCCCCCATCGCTAAACATGATCCCGGATCACTAAGCCCGATCCCCCATAGCTAAACACGATCCCCAATATCTAAACACAAAACCCCATCATGAAACCCATTCCGCCATCACTTAACGCGGTCCCCGATCGCTAAACCCAATCCCACATCACTAAACCCAATCCCCCATATCTAAACCCGATCCCCCAACACTAAACCTGATCCCTGATCACTGAACCCGATCCCCGATCAATAAACCCGATCCCCCAATGCTAAACATGATCCTCCATCACTAAACCTGATTCCCCATCACTAAACCCGATCCCCCACCACTAAACCCGATACACCAATGGTAAATCCGATCCCCCATAGGTAAACCCGATCCCCAATATCAAAACACGATCTCCCATCACTAAAACTGACCCCCATCACTAAATCTGATCCCCCAATGCTAAGCATGATCCCCCATCACTAAACCTGATCCCCCATCACTAAACCCGATCCCCGATGGCTAAACACAAGCACCATCACTAAACCTGATCATCACCAATGCTAAACATGCTCCCCCATCGCTAAACTGAATCCAGCATCACTAAACCCTATCACCCATAGCTAAACGCGATCCCCCATCAATTAATCTGATTCCCCGATCACTAAACCCGATCCCCCAGAACTAAAAATGATCCCCCATCGCTAAAACTGATCCCAATCACTAAAGCCAATACCCCATCACTAAACCCGTGCCCCGATCGTTAAACCCAATCCCTCATAACTAAACCCGATCCCCCAATGCTGAACATGGTCCCCCATCACTAAACCGGATCCCGCATCACTAAGCCTGATCCCCCATAGCTAACCATGATCCCAAATATCTAAACAGGAAACCCCATCATGAAATCCATTCCGCCATCACTAAACGCGATCCCCGATCGCTAAACCCAATCCCACATCACTAAACACAACCCCCATATCTAAACCTGATCCCCCATCAGTAAACCTGATCCCCGATCACTAAACCCGATCCCCCAATGCTAAACATGATTCTCCATCTCTAAACCGGACCCTGCATCACTAACCCCGATTGCCCATAGCTAAACTCGATCCCGATCAATAAACCTGATCCCCCATAACTGAACCCGATCCCCCAGAGCTGAAAATGATCCCCCATCATTAAACCTGATCCCCCATCACTAAAGCCCATACCCAATCACTAAACAAAATCCCCCATCACTAAACCCGATCTCCCAATGCTAAACAATTTCACCCATCTCAAAACCTGATCCCCCATCACTAAAGCTGATCCCCATCACTAATCCCGACCCACCATCAGTAAAACTGATCCCCGATCACTAAACTCATTCCCTCATAACTAAACCCGATCCCCAAAAGCTGAACATGGTCCACCATCGATAAACCGGATCCCGCATCACTAAGCCCGATCCCACATAGTTAAACCCAAACCCCCATCATTAAACCTGATCCCCCATCATTAAAGCAGATCCCCCATCAGTAAACATGATCCCCCATCACTAAACCCGATCCCCCATAGCGAAACCCGATTCCCAATATCTAAACAGGATCCCCCATCACGAAACCCAATCCCCCATCACTAAACTTGATCCCCAATCGCTAAACCCAATATCCCATCAGCAAACCCGATCTCCCAGAGCTAAATCCGATCCCCCGTCACTAAACCTGATCCTCCTTCACTAAACCCGATCCCCCAGAGCTAAAAATGATCCTCCATCGCTAAACCTGATCGCCCATCACTAAACCCGATATCCCATCACTAAACCCAAACCCACATCACTAAACCGAATGCCCCATATGTAAACCCGATCCCCCATCATAAAACCTGATCCCCCAGAAAAAAAATGATCCCCCATCGCTAAACCTGATTGTCCATCATTACTCCCGATATCCCATCAACAAACCAGATCCCCCATCACTAAACCTGATTCCCCGATCACTAAACCCGATCCCACATCACTGACCTCGAGCCCACTTCACTAAACCTGATCCCTCATATCTAAACCTGATCCCCCATAACTAAACCCGATCCACCATCACTAACCCCGATCCCCCAATGCTAAACAGGATCCCCCATCACTAAACCCGATCTCCCATCATTAAACCAGATCCCCCATCAGTAAACATGATACCCCATCACTAAACCCGATCCCCCATAGCTAAACCCGATCCCCAATATCTAAACAGGATCCCCCATCATGAAACCCAATCCACCATCACTAAACGAGTTCCCCGATTGCTAAACCCAATATCCCATCAGCAAACCCGATTCCCCAGAGGTAAATCCGATCCCCGTCACTAAACCTGATGCTCCTTCACTAGAACCGATCCCCCAGAGCAAAAAATGATCCTGCATCGCTAAACCTGATCGCCCATCACTAAACCCGATATCCCATCACTAAAACCAAACTCACACCACTAAACCGAATCCCCCATATGTAAACCCGATCCCCCATCACTAAACCTGATTCCCCGATCACTAAACCCGGTCCCACATCACTGAACCAGAGTCCACTTCACTAAACCTGATCCCTCATATGTTATCCTGATCCCCCATAGCTAAACCCGATGCCCAATAGCTAAACACGACCCCCATAACTAAACCCGATCCACCATCACTAACCCCGATCCCCCAATGCTAAACAGGATCTCCCATCGCTAAACCCGATCTCCCCCCAATAAACCCAATCTCCGATGGCTAAACCGAAGCCCCCATCACTAAACCTGATCCACCCATGCTAAACATGGTCCCCCATCGCTAAACCGTAGCCCGCATCACTAAACATGAAGCCCCATTGCTAAATGCGATCCCCCATCACAAAACCTGATCCCCCATCACTAAACCCGATACCCCATCAGTAACCCAATCCCACAACACTAAACTCAAACCCCCATACCTAAACCCAATCCCTCATCACTAAACCCGATCACCCAATGCTAAACAGGGACCCCATCACTAAACAGGATTTCGCATCACTAAACCCAATCCCCCATATCTAATCCAGATCCCCCATCACTAAACCTGATCCTCCATCACTAAACCCGAACCCCATCACTAAACCCAATCCCCCATCAGTAAATCCGATACACCAATGTCAAATCCGATCCTCCAAAGGTAAACCCGATCCCCAATATCAAAACACGGTCCCCCATCACTAAACCTGATCCCCCCAATGCTAAACATGCTCCCCCATCGCTAAACTGTATCCTGCATAACTAAACCCTATCACCCATAGCTAAACCCGATCCCCCATCAATTAATCTGATCCCCCATCACTAAACCCGATCCCCCAGACCAAAAAATGATCCCCCATCGCTAAAACGGATCCACCATCACTAAAGCCAGTACCCCATCACTAAACCCGATCCCCCATCACTAAACCCGTGCCCTGATCGCTAAACCCAATCCCTCATAACTTAACCCTATCCCCCAATGCTGAACATTTTCCCCCATCGCTAAACATGATCCCGGATCACTAAGCCCGATCCCCCATAGCTAAACACGATCCCCAATATCTAAACACAAAACCCCATCATGAAACCCATTCCGCCATCACTTAACGCGGTCCCCGATCGCTAAACCCAATCCCACATCACTAAACCCAATCCCCCATATCTAAACCCGATCCCCCAACACTAAACCTGATCCCTGATCACTGAAGCCGATCCCCGATCAATAAACCCGATCCCCCAATGCTAAACATGATCCTCCATCACTAAACCTGATTCCCCATCACTAAACCCGATCCCCCACCACTAAACCCGATACACCAATGGTAAATCCGATCCCCCATAGGTAAACCCGATCCCCAATATCAAAACACGATCTCCCATCACTAAAACTGACCCCCATCACTAAATCTGATCCCCCAATTCTAAGCATGATCCCCCATCACTAAACCTGATCCCCCATCACTAAACCCGATCCCCGATGGCTAAACACAAGCACCATCACTAAACCTGATCATCACCAATGCTAAACATGCTCCCCCATCGCTAAACTGAATCCAGCATCACTAAACCCTATCACCCATAGCTAAACGCGATCCCCCATCAATTAATCTGATTCCCCGATCACTAAACCCGATCCCCCAGAACTAAAAATGATCCCCCATCGCTAAAACTGATCCCAATCACTAAAGCCAATACCCCATCACTAAACCCGTGCCCCGATCGTTAAACCCAATCCCTCATAACTAAACCCGATCCCCCAATGCTGAACATGGTCCCCCATCACTAAACCGGATCCCGCATCACTAAGCCTGATCCCCCATAGCTAACCATGATCCCAAATATCTAAACAGGAAACCCCATCATGAAATCCATTCCGCCATCACTAAACGCGATCCCCGATCGCTAAACCCAATCCCACATCACTAAACACAACCCCCATATCTAAACCTGATCCCCCATCAGTAAACCTGATCCCCGATCACTAAACCCGATCCCCCAATGCTAAACATGATTCTCCATCTCTAAACCGGACCCTGCATCACTAACCCCGATTGCCCATAGCTAAACTCGATCCCCATCAATAAACCTGATCCCCCATAACTGAACCCGATCCCCCAGAGCTGAAAATGATCCCCCATCATTAAACCTGATCCCCCATCACTAAAGCCCATACCCAATCACTAAACAAAATCCCCCATCACTAAACCCGATCTCCCAATGCTAAACATTATCACCCATCTCAAAACCTGATCCCCCATCACTAAAGCCGATCCCCATCACTAATCCCGACCCACCATCAGTAAAACTGATCCCCGATCACTAAACTCATTCCCTCATAACTAAACCCGATCCCCAAAAGCTGAACATGGTCCACCATCGATAAACCGGATCCCGCATCACTAAGCCCGATCCCACATAGTTAAACCCAAACCCCCATCATTAAACCTAATCCCCCATCATTAAAGCAGATCCCCCATCAGTAAACATGATCCCCATCACTAAACCCGATCCCCCATAGCGAAACCCGATTCCCAATATCTAAACAGGATCCCCCATCACGAAACCCAATCCCCCATCACTAAACTTGATCCCCAATCGCTAAACCCAATATCCCATCAGCAAACCCGATCTCCCAGAGCTAAATCCGATCCCCCGTCACTAAACCTGATCCTCCTTCACTAAACCCGATCCCCCAGAGCTAAAAATGATCCTCCATCGCTAAACCTGATCGCCCATCACTAAACCCGATATCCCATCACTAAACCCAAACCCACATCACTAAACCGAATGCCCCATATGTAAACCCGATCCCCCATCATAAAACCTGATCCCCCAGAAAAAAAATGATCCCCCATCGCTAAACCTGATTGTCCATCATTGCTCCCGATATCCCATCAACAAACCAGATCCCCCATCACTAAACCTGATTCCCCGATCACTAAACCCGATCCCACATCACTGACCTCGAGCCCACTTCACTAAACCTAATCCCTCATATCTAAACCTGATCCCCCATAACTAAACCCGATCCACCATCACTAAACCCGATCCCCCAATGCTAAACAGGATCCCCCATCACTAAACCCGATCTCCCATCACTAAACCCGATCACCCAATGCTAAACAGGGTCCCCCATCGCTAAACAGGATTTCGCATCACTAAATCCAATCCCCCATATCTAATCCAGATCCCCCATCACTAAACCTGATCCTCCATCACTAACACCGATCCCCCATCACTAAACCCAATCCCCCATCACTAAACCCGATACACTAGTGGCAAATCCGAACCCCATAGGTAAACCCGATCCCCAATATCAAAACATGATCCCCCATCACTAAACCTGACCCCCATCATTAAATCCGATCCCCCAATGCTAAGCATGATCCCCCATCACTAAACCTGATCCCCCATCACTAAACCCGATCCCCGATGGCTGAAACAAGCACCCATCACTAAACCTGATCCCCCGCAAAGCTAAACATGCTCCCCCATCGCTAAACTGTATCCTGCATCACTAAACCCTAACACCCATAGCTAAACGCTTTCCCCCATCAATGAATCTTATCCCCCATCACTAAACCCGATCCCCCAGAACTAAAAATGATCCCCCATCGCTAAAACTGATCCCCCATCACTAAAGCCAATACCCCATCACTAAACCCGATCCCCCATCACTAAACCCGTGCCCCGATCGCGAAACCCAATCCCTCACGACTAAACCCGATCCCCCAATGCTGAACATGGTCCCCAATGCTAAACCGGAACCTGCATCACTAAGCCTGACCCCCCATAGCTAACCATGATCCCAAATATCTAAACAAGAAACCCCATCATGAAATTCAATCCGCCATCACTAAACGCGATCCCCAATCACTAAACCCAATCGCACATCAATAAACCCAACCCCCCATATCTAAAACTGATCCCTCATCACTAAACCTGATCCCCGATCACTAAACCCGATCCCCGATCACTAAACCCGATCCCCCAATGCTAAACATGATCCTCCATCCCTAAACCGGACCCTGCATCACTACACCCGATTGCCCATAGCTAAAATCGATCCCCATCAATAAACATGATCCCCCATCACTAAACACGGTCCCCCAGAGCTGAGAATGATCCCCCATTGCTAAACCTGATCCCCCATCACTAAAGCCTATACCCCATCACTAAACAAAATACCCCATCACTAAACCCGATCTCCCAATGCTAAACATTATCACCCATCTCAAAACCTGATCCCCCAAAACTAAAGCCGATCCCCCATCATTAAACCCGACCCCCCATCAGAAAAACTGATCCCTGATCGCTAAACCCATTCCCTCAGAACTAAACCCGATCCCCAAAAGCTGAACATGGTCCACCATCGATAAACCGGATCCCGCATCACTAAGCCCGATCCCACATAGCTAAACCCAAACCCCCATCACTAAACCCAATCCCCCATCATTAAACCAGATCCCCCATCAGTAAACATGATACCCCATCATTAAACCCGATCCCCCATAGCTAAACCTGATCCCCAATATCTAAACAGGATCCCCCATCATGAAACCCAATACCCCATCACTAAACATGATCCCCGATCGATAAACCCAATATCCCATCAGCAAACCTGATCCCCCATAGCTCAATCCGATCCCCCGTGACTAAACCTGATACTCCTTCACTAAACCTGATCCCCCAGAGCAAAAACTGATCCTCCATCGCTAAACCTGATCGCCCATCACTAAACCCGATATCCCATCACTAAACCCAAACCCACACCACTAAACCGAATCCCCCATATGTAAACCCGATCCCCCATCACTAAACCTGATTCCCCGATCACTGAACCCGAGCCCACTTCACTAAACCTGATCCCTCATATCTAAACCTGATCCTCCATAGCTAAACCCGATGCCCAATAGGTAAACATGACCCCATAACTAAACCCGATCCACCATCACTAACCCCGATCCCCCAATGCTAAACAGGATCCCCCATCGCTAAACACGATCTCGCATCACTAAACCCGATCTCCGATGGCTAAACCCAATCCCCCATCACTAAACCTGATCCACCCATGCGAAACAAGGTCCCACATCGCTAAACCGTAGCCTGCATCACTAAAGCCGATCCCCCATTGCTAAACACGATCCCCATCACAAAACCTGATCCCCCATCACTAAACCCGATACCCCATCAGTAACCCGATCCCACATCACTAAACCCAAACCACCATATCTAAAGCCAATCCGTCATCACTAAACCGATCAACCAATGCTAAACAGGTTCCCCCATCGCTAAACAGGATTTCACATCACTAAACCCAATCCCCCATATCTAATCCAGATCCCCCATTACAAAATCTGATCCTCCATCACTAACCCCGATCCCCCATCACTAAACCCATTCCCCCATCACTAAACCCGATACACCAGTGGCAAATCCGAACCCCATAGGTAAACCCGATCCCCAATATCAAAACATGATCCCCCTTCACTAAACCTGACCCCCATCACTAAATCCGATCCCCCAATGCTAAGCATGATCCCCCATCACTAAACCTGATCCCCCATCACTAAACCCGATCCCCGATGGCTGAACCCAAGCACCCATCACTAAACCTGATCCCCCCCAAAGCTAAACATGCTCCCCATCGCTAAACTGTATCCTGCATCACTAAACCCTATCACCGATAGCTAAACGCGATTCCCCATCAATTAATCTTATCCCCCATCACTAAACCCGATCCCCCAGAAAAGAAATGATCTCCCATTGCTAAAACTGATCCCCCATCACTAAAGCCAATACCCCATCACTAAACCCGATCCCCCATCACTAAACCTGTGCCCCGATCGCTAAACCCAATCCCTCATAACTAAACCCGATCCCCCAATGCTGAACATGGTCCCCATCGCTAAATCGGATCCCACATCACTAAGCCTGATCCCCCATAGCTAACCATGATCCCAAATATCTAAACACGAAACCCCATCATGAAACGCAATCCGCCATCACTAAACGCGATCCCCGATCACTAAACCCAATCGCACATCACTAAACTCAACCCCCCATATCTAAACCTGATCCCTCATCACTAAACCTGATCCCCGATCACTAAAGCCGATCCCCGATCATTCAACCCGATCCCCCAGTGCTAAACATGATCCTCCATCCCTAAACCGGACCCTGCATCACTAAACCCGATTGCCCATAGCTAAACTCGATCCCCATCAATCAAACTGATCCCCCATCACTAAACACGATCCCCGATCACTAAACCCGATCCCCCAATGCTAAAAATGATCCTCCATCCCTAAACCGGACTCTGCATCACTAAACCCGATTGGCCATAGCTAAACTCGATCCCCATCAATAAACCTGATCCCCCATCACTAAACACGATCGCCCAGAGCTGAAAATGATTCCCCATTGCTAAACAGATCCCCCATCACTAAATCCCATACCCCATCACTAAACAAAATCCCCCTTCACTAAACCCGATCTCCAAATGCTAAACATTATCACCCGTCTCAAAACCTGATCCCCCATCACTAAAGCCGATCCCCCATCACTAAACCTGAATCCCCGTCAGTAAAACTGATCCCCGATCGCTAAACCCATTCCCTCATAACTAAACCCGATCCCCAAAAGCTGAACATGGTCCACCATAGATAAACCGGATCCCGCATCACTAAGCCCGATCCCACATAGCTAAACCCAAACCCCCATCACTAAACCCGATCCCCCATCATTAAACCAGATCCCCCATCAGTAAACATGATACCCCATCACTAAACCCGATCCCCCATAGCTAAACACGATCCCCAATATCTAAACAGGATCCCCCATCACGAAACCCAATCCACCATCACTAAACATGTTCCCCGATCGCTGAACCCAATATCCCATCAGCAAACCCGATCCCCCAGAGCTAAATCCGATCCCCCGTCACTAAACCTGATGCTCCTTCACTAGAACAGATCCCCCAGAGCAAAAAATGATCCTGCATCGCTAAACCTTATCGCCCATCAATAAACCCGATATCCCATCACTAAAACCAAACCCACACCACTAAACCGAATCCCCCATATGTAAACCCGATCCCCCATCACTAAACCTGATTCCCCGATCACTAAACCGGGTCCCACATCACTGAACCAGAGCCCACTTCACTAAACCTGATCCCTCATATCTAAACCTGATCCCCCATAGCTAAACCCGATGCCCAATAGCTAAACACGACCCCCATAACTAAACCCGATCCACCATCACTAACCCCGATCCCCCAGTGCTAAACAGGATCCCCCATTGCTAAAGCCAATCTCCCCCCAATAAACCCAATCTCCAATGGCTAAACCGAAGCCCCCATCACTAAACCTGATCCACCCATGCTAAACATGGTCCCCCATCGCTAAACCGTAGCCCGCATCACTAAACACGAAGCCCCATTGCTAAATGCGATCCCCCATCACAAAACCTGATCCCCCATCACTAAACCCGATACCCCATCAGTAACCCAATCCCACAACACTAAACCCAAACCCCCATACCTAAACCCAATCCCTCATCACTAAATCCAATCACCCAATGCTAAACAGGGACCCCATCACTAAACAGGATTTCGCATCACTAAACCCAATCCCCCATATCTAATCCAGATCCCCCATCACTAAACCTGATCCTCCATCACTAAACCCGAACCCCATCACTAAACCCAATCCCCCATCAGTAAATCCGATACACCAATGGCAAATCCGATCCCCCAAAGGTAAACCCGATCCCCAATATCAAAACACGATCCCCCATCACTAAACCTGATCCCCCCAATGCTAAACATGCTCCCCCATCGCTAAACTGTATCCTGCATAACTAAACCCTATCACCCATAGCTAAACCCGATCCCCCATCAATTAATCTGATCCCCCATCACTAAACCCGATCCCCCAGAACAAAAAATGATCCCCCATCGCTAAAACTTATCCACCATCACTAAAGCCAGTACCCCATCAATAAACCCGATCCCCCATCACTAAACCCGTGCCCTGATCGCTAAACCCAATCCCTCATAACTTAACCCGATCCCCCAATGCTGAACATGGTCCCCCATCGCTAAACCTGATCCCGGATCACTTAGCCCGATCCCCCATAGCTAAACACGATCCCCAATATCTAAACACAAAACCCCATCATGAAACCCATTCCGCTATCACTTAACGCGGTCCCCGATCACTAAACCCAATCCCACATCACTAAACCCAATCCCCGATCACTAAACCCGATCCCCGATCACTAAACCCGATCCCCCAATGCTAAACATGATTCTCCATCCCTAAAACGGACCCTGCATCACTAAACCCGTTTGCCCATAGCTAAACTCGATCCCCATCAATAAACCTGATCCCCCATAATTGAACCCGATCCCCCAGAGCTGAAATTGATCCCCCATCGCTAAACCTGATACCCCATCACTAAAGCCCTTACCCAATCACTAAACAAAATCCCCCATCACTAAACCCGATCTCCCAATGCTAAAAATTATCACCCATCTCAAAACCTGATCCCCCATCACTAAAGCCGATCCCCATCACTAAACCCGACCCCCCATCTGTAAAACTGATCCCCGATCGCTAAACTCATTCCCTCATAACTAAACCCGATCCCCAAAAGCTGTACATGGTCCACCATCGATAAACCAGATCCCGCATCACTAAGCCCGATCCCACATAGCTAAAGCCAAACCCCCATCACTAAACCTGATCCCCCATCATTAAAGCAGATCCCCCATCAGTAAACATGATCCCCCATCACTAAACCCGATCCCCCATAGTGAAACCCGATCCCCAATATCTAAACAGGATCCCCCATCACGAAACCCAATCCCCCATCACTAAACGTGATCCCCAATCGCTAAACCCAATATCCCATCAGCAAACCCGATCCCCCAGAGCTAAATCCGATCCCCCGTCACTAAACCTGATCCTCCTTCACTAAACCCGATCCCCCAGAGCTAAAAATGATCCTCCATCGCTAAACCTGATCGCCCATCACTAAACCCGATATCCCATCACTAAACCCATAACCACATCACTAAACTGAGTGCCCCAGAAGTAAACCCGATCCCCCATCACTAAACCTGATCCCCCAGAATAAAAATGATCCCCCATCGCTAAACCTGATTGCCCATCATTAATCCCGATATCCCATCAACAAACACGATCCCCCATCACTAAACCTGATTCCCCGATCACTAAACCCGATCCCACATCACTGACCTCGAGCCCACTTCACTAAACCTGATCCCTCATATCTAAACCTGATCCCCCATAACTAAACCCGATCCACCATCACTAACCCCGATCCCCCAATGCTAAACAGGATCCCCCATCACGAAACCCGATCTCCCATCACTAAACCCGATCTCCGAAGGCTAAACCCAATCCCCCATCACTAAACCTGATCCACCCATGCTAAACATGGTCCCCCATCGCTAAACCGTAGCCCGCATCACTAAAGCCGATCCCCCATTGCTAAATGCGATCCCCCATCACAAAACCTGATCCCCCATCACTAAACCCGATACCCATCAGTAACCCGATCCCACATCACTAAACCCAAACCCTCATATCAAAACCCAATCCCTCATCATTAAATCCGATCACCCAATGCTAAACAGGGTCCCCCATCGCTAAACAGGATTTCGCATCACTAAACCCAATCCCCCATATCTAATCCAGATCCCCCATCACTAAACCTGATCCTCCATCACTAAACCCGATCCCCCATCACTAAACCCATTCACCATCACTAAACCCGATACACCAATGGCAAATTCAAACGCCATAGGTAAACCCGATCCCCAATATCAAAACAGGATCCCCCATCACTAAACCTGACCCCCATCACTAAATCCGATCCACCAATGCTAAGCATGATCCCCCATCACTAAACCTGATCCCCCATCACTAAAGCCAAACCCGATGGCTAATCCCAAGCACCCATCACTAAACCTGATCCCTCCCAATGCTAAACATGCTCCCCCATGGCTAAACTGTATCCTGCATCACTAAACCCTATCACCCATAGCTAAACGCGATCCCCCATCAATTAATCTGATCCCCCATCACTAAACCCGATCCCCCAGAACAAAAAATGATACCCCATCGCTAAAACTGAGCCCCCATCACTAAAGCCAATACCCCATCACTAAACCCGATCCCCCATCACTAAACCCGTACCCCAATCGCTAAACCCAATCCCTCATAACTAAACCCGATCCCCCAATGCTGAACATGGTCCCCATCGCTCAACCGGATCCCGCATCACTAGGCCTGATCCCCAATAGCTAACCATGATCCCAAATATCTAAACACGAAACCCCATCATGAAACCCAATCCGCCATCACTAAACGCGATCCCCGATCGTTAAACCCAATCCCACATCACTAAACCCAACCCCCCATATCTAAACCTGATCCCCCATCACTAAACCTGATCCCTGATCACTGACCTCGAGCCCACTTCACTAAACCTAATCCCTCATATCTAAACCTGATCCCCCATAACTAAACCCGATCCCCCAATATTAAACATGATCCTCCATCCCTTAACCGGACCCTGCATCACTAAATCCGATTGCCCATAGCTAAACTCGATCCCCATCAATAAACCTGATCCCCCATCACTAAACCCGATCCCCCAGAGCTGAAAATGTTCCCCCATCGCTAAATCTGATCCCCCATCACTAAAGCCCATACCCCAAAACTAAACAATATCCCCCTTCACTAAACTCGATCTCCCCATGCTAAACATTATCACCCATCTAAAAACCTGATCTCCCATCGCTAAAGCCGATCCCCCATCACTAAACTCGACCCCCCATCAGTAAAACTGATCCCTGATCGCTAAACCCATTCCCTCATAACTTAACCCGATCCCCAAAAGCTGAACATGGTCCACCATCGATAAACCGGATCCCGCAGCACTAAGCCCGATCCCACATAGCTAAACCCAAACCCCAATCACTAAACCCGATCCCCCATCATTAAACCAGATCCCCCATCACTAAACCCGATCCCTCATTGCTAAACCCGATCCCCAATATCTAAACAGGATCCCCCATCACGAAACCCAATCCCCCATCACTAAACCTGATCCACCCATGCTAAACATGGACCCCCATCGCTAAACCGTAGCCCGCATCACTAAAGCCGATCCCCCATTGCTAAACACGATCCCCCATCACAAAACCTGATCCCCCATCACTAAACCCGATACCCGTCAGTAACCCGATCCCACATCACTAAACCCAAACCACCATATTGAAACCCAATCCCTCATCATTAAACCCGATCACCCAATGCTAAACAGGGTCCCGCATCGCTAAGCCCGATCCCATATAGCTAAACCCAAACCCCCATCACTAAACCCGATCCCCATCATTAAACCAGATCCCCCATCAGTAAACATGATACCCCATCACTAAACCCGATCCCCCATAGCTAAACCCGATCCCCAATATCTAAACAGGATCCCCCATCATGAAACCCAATCCACCATCACTAAACGTGTTCCCCGATCGCTAAACCCAATATCCCATCAGCAAACCCGATCCCCCAGAGCTAAATCCGATCCCCCGTCACTAAACCTGATGCTCCTTCACTAGAACCGATCCCCCAGAGCAAAAAATGATCCTGCATCGCTAAACCTGATCGCCCATCAATAAACCCGATATCCCATCAGTAAAACCAAACCCACACCACTAAACCGAATCCCCCATATGTAAACCCGATCCCCCATCACTAAACCTGATTCCCCGATCACTAACCCCCGTCCCACATCACTGAACCAGAGCCCACTTCACTAAACCTGATCCCTCATATCTAAACCTGATCCCCCATAGCTAAACCCGATGCCCAATAGCTAAACACGACCCCCATAACTAAACCCGATCCACCATCACTAACCCCGATCCCCCAATGCTAAACAGGATCCGCCATTGCTAAAGCCGATCTCCCCCCAATAAACCCGATCTCCGATGGCTAAACCCAAGCCCCCATCACTAAACCTGATCCACCCATGCTAAACATGGTCCCCCATCGCTAAACCGTAGCCCGCATCACTAAACACGAAGCCCCATTGCTAAATGCGATCCCCCATCACAAAACCTGATCCCCCAGCACTAAACCCGATACCCCATCAGTAACCCAATCCCACAACACTAAACCCAAACCCCCATACCTAAACCCAATCCCTCATCACTAAACCCGATCACCCAATGCTAAACATGGACCCCATCACTAAACAGGATTTCGCATCACTAAACCCAATCCCCCATATCTAATCCAGATCCCCCATCGCTAAACCTGATCCTCCAACACTAAACCCGAACCCCATCACTAAACCCAATCCCCCATCAGTAAATCCGATGCACCAATGGCAAATCCGACCCCCAAAGGTAAACCCGATCCCCAATATCAAAACACGATCCCCCATCACTAAACCTGATCCCCCCAATGCTAAACATGCTCCCCCATCGCTAAACTGTATCCTGCATAACTAAACCCTATCACCCATAGCTAAACCCGATCCCCCATCAATGAATCTGATCCCCCATCACTAAACCCGATCCCCCAGAACAAAAAATGATCCCCCATCGCTAAAACTTATCCACCATCACTAAAGCCAGTACCCCATCAATAAACCCGATCCCCCATCACTAAACTCGTGCCCTGATCGCTAAGCCCAATCCCTCATAACTTAACCCGATCCCCCAATGCTGAACATGGTCCCCCATCGCTAAACCTGATCCCGGATCACTTAGCCCGATCCCCCATAGCTAAACACGATCCCCAATATCTAAACACAAAACCCCATCATGAAACCCATTCCGCCATCTCTTAACGCGGTCCCCGATCACTAAACCCAATCCCACATCACTAAACCCAATCCCCGATCACTAAACCCGATCCCTGATCACTAAGCCCGATCCCCCAATGCTAAACATGATTCTCCATCCCTAAACCGGACCCTGCATCACTAAACCCGTTTGCCCATACCTAAACTCGATCCCCAAAAATAAACCTGATCCCCCATAACTGAACCCGATCCCCCAGAGCTGAAAATGATCCCCCATCGCTAAACCTGATCCCCCATCACTAAAGCCCATACCCAATCACTAAACAAAATCCCCCATCACTAAACCCGATCTCCCAATGCTAAACATTATCACCCATCTCAAAACCTGATCCCCCATCACTAAAGCCGATCCCCATCACTAAACCCGACCCCCCATCAGTAAAACTGATCCCCGATCGCTAAACTCATTCCCCCATAACTAAACCCGATCCTCAAAAGCTGAACATGGTCCACCATCGATAAACCGGGTCCCACATCACTAAGCCCGATCCCACATAGCTAAACCCAAACCCCCATCACTAAACCTGATCCCCCATCATTAAAGCAGATCCCCCATCAGTAAACATGATCCCCCATCACTAAACCCGATCCCCCATAGCGAAACCCGATCCCCAATATCTAAACAGGATCCCCCATCACGAAACCCAATCCCCCATCACTAAACGTGATCCCCAATCACTAAACCCAATATCCCATCAGGAAACCCGATCCCCCAGAGCTAAATCCGATCCCACCTCACTAATCCTGATCCTCCTTCACTAAACCCGATCCCCCAGAGCTAAAAATGATCCTCCATCGCTAAACCTGATCGCCCATCACTAAACCCGATATCCCATCACTAAACCCAAACCCACATCACTAAACCGAATGCCCCATATGTAAACCCGATCCCCCATAACTAAACCTGATCCCCCAGAATAAAAATGATCCCCCATCGCTAAACCTGATTGCCCATCATTAATCCCGATATCCCATCAACAAACACGATCCCCCATCACTAAACCTGATTCCCCGATCACTAAACCCGATCCCACATCACTGACCTCGAGCCCACTTCACTAAACCTGATCCCTCATATCTAAACCTGATCCCCCATAACTAAACCCGATCCACCATCACTAACCCCGATCCCCCAATGCTAAACAGGATCCCCCATCACTAAACCCGATCTCCCATCAGTAAACCCGATCTCCGAAGGCTAAACCCAATCCCCCATCACTAAACCTGATCCACCCATGCTAAACATGGTCCCACATCGCTAAACCGTAGCCCGCATCACTAAAGCCGATCCCCCATTGCTAAACGCGATCCCCCATCACAAAACCTGATCCCCCATCACTAAACCCGATACCCATCAGTAACCCGATCCCACATCACTAAACCCAAACCCCCATATCGAAACCCAATCCCTCATCACTAAACCCGATCACCCAATGCTAAACAGGGTCCCGCATCGCTAAACAGGATTTCGCATCACTAAACCCAATCCCCCATATCTAATCCAGATCCCCCATCACTAAACCTGATCCTCCATCACTAAATCCGATCCCCAATCACTAAACCCATTCACCATCACTAAACCCAATACACCAATGGCAAATCCAAACCCCAAATTGTAAACCCGATCCCCAATATCAAAACAGGATCCCCCATCACTAAACCTGACCCCCATCACTAAATCCGATCCACCAATGCTAAGCATGATCCCCCATCACTAAACCTGATCCCCCATCACTAAAGCCAAACCCGATGGCTAATCCCAAGCACCCATCACTAAACCTGATCCCTCCCAATGCTAAACATGCTCCCCCATGGCTAAACTGTATCCTGCATCACTAAACCCTATCACCCATAGCTAAACGCGATCCCGCATCAATTAATCTGATCCCCCATCACTAAACCCGATCCCCCAGAACAAAAAATGATACCCCATTGCTAAAACTGAGCCCCCATCACTAAAGCCAATACCCCATCACTAAACCCGATCCCCCATCACTAAACCCGTGCCCCGATCGCTAAACCCAATCCCTCATAACTAAACCCGATCCCCCAATGCTGAACATGGTCCCCATCGCTCAACCGGATCCCGCATCACTAAGCCTGATCCCCAAAAGCTAACCATGATCCCAAATATCTAAACACGAAACCCCATCATGAAACCCAATCCGCCATCACTAAACGCGATCCCCGATCGCTAAACCCAATCCCACATCACTAAACCCAACCCCCCATATCTAAACCTGATCCCCCATCACTAAACCTGATCCCTGATCACTGACCTCGAGCCCACTTCACTAAACCTAATCCGTCATATCTAAACCTGATCCCCCATAACTAAACCCGATCCCCCAATATTAAACATGATCCTCCATCCCTTAACCGGACCCTGCATCACTAAATCCGATTGCCCATAGCTAAACTCGATCCCCATCAATAAACCTGATCCCCAATCACTAAACCCGATCCCCCAGAGCTGAAAATGTTCCCCCATCGCTAAATCTGATCCCCCATCACTAAAGCCCATACCCCAAAACTAAACAATATCCCCCTTCACTAAACCCGATCTACCAATGCTAAATATTATCACCCATCTCAAAACCTGATCTCCCATCGCTAAAGCCGAACCCCCATTACTAAACACGACCCCCCATCAGTAAAACTGATCCCTGATCGCTAAACCCATTCCCTCATAACTTACCATGATCCCCAAAAGCTGAACATGGTCCACCATCGATAAACCGGATCCCACATCACTAAGCCCGATCCCACATAGCTAAACCCCAACCCCCATCACTAAACCCGATCCCCCATCATTAAACCAGATCCCCCATCAGTAAACATGATACCTCATCACTAAACCCGATCCCTCATTGCTAAACCCGATCCCCAATATCTAAACAGGATCCCCCATCACGAAACCCAATCCCCCATCACTAAACCTGATCCACCCATGCTAAACATGGTCCCCCATCGCTAAACCGTAGCCCGCATCACTAAAGCCGATCCCCCATTGCTAAACGTGATCCCCATCACAAAACCTGATCCCCCATCACTAAACCCGATACCCGTCAGTAACCCGATCCCACATCACTAAACCCAAACCCCCATATCTAAACCCAATCCCTCATCACTAAACCCGATCACCCAATGCTAAACAGGGTCCTGCATCGCTAAACAGGATTTCGCATCACTAAACCCAATCCCCCATATCTAATCCAGATCCCCCATCACTAAACCCGATCCTCCATCACTAAACCCGATCCCCCATCACTAAACCCATTCACCATCACTAAACCCGATACACCAATGGCAAATCCAAACCCCATAGGTAAACCCGATCCCCAATATCAAAACAGGATCCCCCATCACTAAACCTGACCCCCATCAGTAAATCCGATCCCCCAAAGCTAAGCTGATCCCCCATCACTAAACCTGATCCCCCATCACTAAAGCCAAACCCGATGGCTAATCCCAAGCACCCATCACTAAACCTGATCCCTCCCAATGCTAAACATGCTCCCCCATCGCTAAACTGTATCCTGCATCACTAAACCCTATCACTCATAGCTAAACGCGATCCCCCATCAATTAATCTGATCCCCCATCACTAAACCCGATCCCCCAGAACAAAAAATGATACCCCATTGCTAAAACTGAGCCCCCATCACTAAAGCCAATACCCCATCACTAAACCCGATCCCCCATCACTAAACCCGTGCCCCGATCGCTAAACCCAATCCCTCATAACTAAACCCGATCCCCCAATGCTGAACATGGTCTCCATTGCTCAACCGGATCCTGCATCACTAAGCCTGATCCCCAATAGCTAACCATGATCCCAAATATCTAAACACGAAACCCCATCATGAAAACCAATCCGCCATCACTAAACGCGATCCCCGATCGCTAAACCCAATCCCACATCACTAAACCCAACCCCCCATATCTAAACCTGATCCCCCATCACTAAACCTGATCCCTGATCACTGACCTCGAGCCCACTTCACTAAACCTAATCCCTCATATCTAAACCTGATCCCCCATAACTAAACCCGATCCCCCAATATTAAACATGATCCTCCATCCCTTAACCGGACCCTGCATCACTAAATCCGATTGCCCATAGCTAAACTCGATCCCCATCAATAAACCTGATCCCCCATCACTAAACCCGATCCCCCAGAGCTGAAAATGTTCCCCCATCGCTAAATCTGATCCCCCATCACTAAAGCCCATACCCCAAAACTAAACAATATCCCCCTTCACTAAACCTGATCTCCCCATGCTAAACATTATCACCCATCTCAAAACCTGATCTCCCATCGCTAAAGCGGATCCCCCATCACTAAACCCGACCCCCCCATCAGTAAAACTGATCCCTGATCGCTAAACCCATTCCCTCATAACTTAACCCGATCCCCAAAAGCTGAACATGGTCCACCATCGATAAACCGGATCCCACATCACTAAGCCCGATCCCACATATCTAAACCCAAACCCCAATCAATAAACCCGATCCCCCATCATTAAACCAGATCCCCCATCAGTAAACATGATACACCATCACTAAACCCGATCCCTCATTGCTAAACCCGATCCCCAATATCTAAACAGGATCCCCCATCACGAAACCCAATCCCCCATCACTAAACCTGATCCACCCATGCTAAACATGGTCCCCCATCGCTAAACCGTAGCCCGCATCACTAAAGCCGATCCCCCATTGCTAAACGCGATCCCCATCACAAAACCTGATCCCCCATCACTAAACCCGATACCCGTCAGTAACCCGATCCCACATCACTAAACCCAAACCCCCATATCGAAACCCAATCCCTCATCACTAAACCCGATCACCCAATGCTAAACAGGGTCCCACATCGCTAAACAGGATTTCGCATCACTAAACCCAATCTCCCATATCTAATCCAGATCCCCCATCACTAAACCTGATCCTCCATCACAAAACCCGATCCCCCATCACTAAACCCATTCCCCATCACTAAACCCGATACACCAATGGCAAATCCAAACCCCATAGGTAAACCCGATCCCCAATATCAAAACAGGATCCCCCATCACTAAACCTGACCCCCATCACTAAATCCGATCCCCCAATGCTAAGCATGATCCCCCATCACTAAACCTGATCCCCCATCACTAAAGCCAAACCCGATGGCTAGTCCCAAGCACCCATCACTAAACCTGATCCCTCCCAATGCTAAACATGCTCCCCCATGGCTAAACTGTATCCTGCATCACTAAACCCTATCACCCATAGCTAATCGCGATCCCCCATCAATTAATCTGATCCCCCATCACTAAACCCGATCCCCCAGAACAAAAAATGATACCCCATCGCTAAAAATGAGCCCCCATCACTAAAGCCAATACCCCATCAATAAACCCGATCCCCCATCACTAAACCCGTGCCCTGATCTCTAAACCCAATCCCTCATAACTAAACCCGATCCCCCAATGCTAAACATGCTCCCCCATCGCTAAACTGTATCCTGCATCACTAAACCCTATCACCCATAGCTAAACACGATCCCCCATCAATTAATCTGATCCCCCATCACTAAACCCGATCCCCCAGAACAAAAAATGATACCCCATTGCTAAAACTGAGCCCCCATCACTAAAGCCAATACCCCATCACTAAACCCGATCCCCCATCACTAAACACGTGCCCTGATCGCTAAACCCAATCCCTCATAACTAAACCCAATCCCCCAATGCTGAACATGGTCTCCATTGCTCAACCGGATCCTGCATCACTAAGCCTGATCCCCAATAGCTAACCATGATCCCAAATATCTAAACACGAAACCCCATCATGAAAACCAATCCGCCATCACTAAACACGATCCCCGATCGCTAAACCCAATCCCCCATCACTAAACCTGATCCCTGATCACTGACCTCGAGCCCACTTCACTAAACCTAATCCCTCATATCTAAACCTGATCCCCCATAACTAAACCCGATCCCCCAATATTAAACATGATCCTCCATCCCTTAACCGGACCCTGCATCACTAAATCCGATTGCCCATAGCTAAACTCGATCCCCATCAATAAACCTGATCCCCCATCACTAAACCCGATCCCCCAGAGCTGAAAATGTTCCCCCATCGCTAAATCTGATCCCCCATCACTAAAGCCCATACCCCAAAACTAAACAATATCCCCCTTCACTAAACCTGATCTCCCCATGCTAAACATTATCACCCATCTAAAAACCTGATCTCCCATCGCTAAAGCCGATCCCCCATCACTAAACCCGACCCCCCATCAGTAAAACTGATCCCTGATCGCTAAACCCATTCCCTCATAACTTAACCCGATCCCCAAAAGCTGAACATGGTCCACCATCGATAAACCGGATCCCACATCACTAAGCCCGATCCCACATAGCTAAACCCAAACCCCAATCACTAAACCCGATCCCCCACCATTAAACCAGATCCCCCATCAGTAAACATGATACACCATCACTAAACCCGATCCCTCATTGCTAAACCCGATCCCCAATATCTAAACAGGATCCCCCATCACGAAACCCAATCCCCCATCACTAAACCTGATCCACCCATGGTAAACATGCTCCCCCATGGCTAAACTGTATCCTGCATCACTAAACCCTATCACCCATAGCTAAACGCGATCCCCCATCAATTAATCTGATCCCCCATCACTAAACCCGATCCCCCAGAACAAAAAATGATACCCCATCGCTAAAAATGAGCCCCCATCACTAAAGCCAATACCCCATCAATAAACCCGATCCCCCATCACTAAACCCGTGCCCTGATCGCTAAACCCAATCCCTCATAACTAAACCCGATCCCCCAATGCTGAACATGGTCCCCTTCGCTCAACCGGATCCCGCATCACTAAGCCTGATCCCCAATAGCTAACCATGATCCCAAATATCTAAACATGAAACCCCATCATGAAACCCAATCCGCCATCACTAAACGCGATCCCCGATCGCTAAACCCAATCCCACATCACTAAACCCAACCCCCCATATCTAAACCTGATCCCCATCACTAAACCTGATCCCTGATCACTAAACCTGATCCCTGATCACTAAACCCGATCCCCCAATGCTAAACATAATCCTCCATACCTAAACCGGACCCTGCATCACTGAACCCGATTGCCCATAGCTAAACGCGATCCCCATCAATAAATCTGATCCCCCATCACTAAAGCCCATACCCCATCACTAAACAATATCCCCCTTCACTAAACCCGATCTCCCAATGCTAAACATTATCACCCATCTCAAAACCTGATCTCCCATCACTAAAGCCGATCCCCCATCACTAAACCCGACCCCCCATCAGTAAAACTGATCCCTGATCGCTAAACCCATTCCCTCATAACTAAACCCGATCCCCGAAAGCTGAACATGGTACACCATCGATAAATCGGATCCCGCATCACTAAGCCCAATCCCACATAGCTAAACCCAAACCCCCATCATTAAACCCGATCCCCCATCATTAAAACAGATCCCCCATCAGTAAACATGATACCCCATCACTAAACCCGATCCCCCATAGCTAAACCCGATCCCCAATATCTAAACAGGATCCCCCATCACGAAACCCAATCCCCGATCACTAAACGTGATTCCCGATCGCTACACCCAATATCCCATCAGCAAACCCGATCCCCCAGAGCTAAATCCGATCCCCGTCACTAAACCTGATCCTCCTTCACTAAACCCAGTCCCCCAGAGCCAAAAATGATCCTCCATCGCTAAACCTGATTGCCCATCACTTAACCCGATATCCCATCACTAGACACAAACCCACACCACTAAACCGAATCCCCCCATATGTAAACCCGATCCCCTTCACTAAACCTGATTCCCCGATCACTAAACCCGATCCCACATCACTGAACCCGAGCCCAATTCACTAAACCTGATCCCTCATATCTAAACCTGATCCCCCATAGCTAAACCTGATGCCCAATAGAAAAACATGACCCCATAACTAAACCCGATCCAACATCACTAACCCCGAACCCCAATGCTAAACAGGATCCCCCATCGCTAAACACGATCTCCCATCACTAAACCCGATCTCCGATGGCTAAACCCAATCAACCATCACTAAACCTGATCCCCCATCACTAAACCCGATACCCCATCAGTAACCCTATCCCACATCACTAAACCTGATCCACCCATGCTAAACATGGTCCCCCATCGCTAAACCGTAGCCCGCATCACTATTCCTGAAGCCCCATTGCTAAATGCGATCCCCCATCACAAAACCTGATCCCCCGTCACTAAACCCGATACCCCATCAGTAACCCGATCCCACATCACTAAACCCAAGCCTCATACCTAAACCCAATCCCTCATCACTAAACCCCATCACCAATGCTAAACAGGGTCCCCCATCACTAAACAGGATTTTGCATCACGAAACCCAATCCCCCATATCTAATCCAGATCCCCCATCACTAAACCTGATCCTCCATCACTAAACCCGATACACCAATATCCATAGGTAAACCCGATCCCCAATATCAAAACATGATCCTTCATCAATTAATCTTATCCCCCATCACTAAATCCGATCCCCCAGAACTAAAAATGATCCCCCATCGCTAAAACTGATCCCACATCACTAAAGCCAATACCCCATCACTAAACCCGATCCCCCATCACTAAACCCGTGCCCCGATCGCTAAACCCAATCCCTCATAACTAAACCCGATCCCCCAATGCTGAACATGGTCCCCATGGCTAAACCGGATCCCCCATCACTAAGCCTGATCCCCCATAGCTAACCATGATCCCAAATATCTAAACACGAAACCCCATCATGAAACCCAATCCGCCATCACTTAATGCGATCCCCGATCGCTAAACCCAATTCCACATCACTAAACCCAACCCCCCATATCTAAACCTGATCCCCATCACTAAACCTGATCCCTGATCACTAAACCTGATCCCTGATCACTAAACCCGATCCCCGATCACTAAACCCGATCCCCCAATGCTTAACATGATCCTCCATCCCTAAACCGGACCCTGCATCACTAAACCCGATTGCCCATAGCTAAACTCGATCCCCATCACTAAACCCGATCCCCCAGAGCTGAAAATGATCCCCCATCGCTAAATCCCATACCCCATCACTAAACAAAATCCTCCTTCACTAAACACGATCTCCCAATGCTAAACAATATCACCCGTCTCAAAACCTGATCCCCCATCACTAAAGCCGATCCCCAATATCTAAACAGGATCCCCCATCACGAAACCCAAACCCCATCACTAAACGTGATCGCCAATCGCTAAACCCAATATCCCATCAGCAAATCCGATCCCCCAGAGCTAAATCCGATCCCCCGTCACTAAACCTGATCCTCCTTCACTAAACCCGATCCCTCAGAGCAAAAAATGATCCTCCAAGGCGAAAACTGATCACCCATCACTAAACCCGATATCCCATCACTAAAACCAAACCCACACCACTAAACCGAATCCCCCATATGTAAACCCGATCCCCCATCAATAAACCTGATTCCTCGATCACTAAACCCGATCCCACATCACTGAACCAGAGCCCACTTCACTAAACCTGATCCCTCATATCTAAACCTGATCCCCCATAGCTAAACCCGATGCCCAATAGCTAAACACGACCCCCATAACTAAACCCGATCCACCATCACTAACCCTGATCCCCAAATGCTAAACAGGATCCCCCATCGCTAAAGCCGATCTCCCCCCAATAAACCCGATCTCCGATTGCTAAACCCAATCCCCCATCACTAAACCTGATACACCCATGCTAAACATGGTCCCCCATTGCTAAACCTTAGCCCGCATCACTAAAGCTGAAGCCCCATTGATAAATGCGATCCCCCATCACAAAACCTGATCCCCCATCACTAAACCCGATACCCCATCAGTAACCCGATCCCACATCACCAAACCCAACCCCCATACCTAAACCCAATCCCTCATCACTAAACCCGATCACCCAATGCTAAACAGGGTCCCCCATCACTAAACAGGATTTTGCATTACTAAACCTAATCCCCTATATCTAATCCAGATCCCCCATCACTAAACCTGATCCTCCATCACTAAACCCGATCCCCCATCACTAAACCCAATCCCCCATCACTAAACCCGATATACCAATGGCAAATCCGAACCCCATAGGTAAACCCGATCCCCAATATCAAAACATGATCCCCCATCAATAAACCTGACCCCCATCACTAAATCCGATCCCCCAATGCTAAGGATGATCCCCCATCACTAAACCTGATCCCCCATCACTAAACCCGATCCCTGATGGCTAAACCCAAGCATCCATTACTAAACCTGATCCCCCAATGCTAAACATGCTCCCCCATCGCTAAACTGTATCCTGCATCACTAAACCCTATCACCCATAGCTAAACGCGATCCCCCAACAATTAATCTTATCCCTCATCACTAAACCCGATCCCCCAGAACTAAAAATGAACCCCAATCGCTAAAACTGATCCCCCATCACTAAAGCCAATACCCCATCACTAAACCCGATCCCCCATCACTAAACCTGTGCCCCGATCGCTAAACCCAATCCCTCATAACTAAACCCGATCCCCCAATGCTGAACATGGTCCCCATCGCTAAACCGGATCCCCATCACTAAGTCTGATCCCCCATGGCTAACCATGATCCCAAATATCTAACCACGAAACCCCATCTTTAAACCCAATCCGCCATCACTAAACGCGATCCCCGATCGCTAAACCCAATCCCACATCACTAAACCCAACCCCCCATACCTAAACCTGATCCCCCATCACTAAACCTGATCCCCGATCACTAAACCCGATCCCCGATCACTAAACCCGATCCCCCAATGCTAAACATGATCCTCCATCCCTAAACCGGACCCTGCATCACTAAACCCGATTGCCCATAGCTAAACTCGATCCCCATCACTAAACCCTATCCCCCATAGCTAAACCCGATCCTCAATAACTAAACAGGATCCCCCATCACGAAACCCAATCCCCCATCACTAAACCTGATCCCTGATCACTAAACCTGATCCCTGATCACTAAACCCGATCCCCGATCACTAAACCCGATCCCCCAATGCTTAACATGATCCTCCATCCCTAAACCGGACCCTGCATCACTAAACCCGATTGCCCATAGCTAAACTCCATCCCCATCAATAAACCTGATCCCCCATCAATTAACCCGATCCCCCAGAGCTGAAAATGATCCCCCATCGCTAAACCTGATCCCCCAGAGCTGAAAATGATCCCCCATCGCTAAATCCCATACCCCATCACTAAACAAAATCCTCCTTCACTAAACACGATCTCCCAATGCTAAACAATATCACCCATCTCAAAACCTGATCCCCCATCACTAAAGCCGATCCCCAATATCTAAACAGGATCCCCCATCACGAAACCCAAACCCCATCACTAAACGTGATCGCCAATCGCTAAACCCAATATCCCATCAGCAAACCCGATCCCCCAGAGCTAAATCCGATCCCCCGTCACTAAACCTGATCCTCCTTCACTAAACCCGATCCCCCAGAGCAAAAAATGATCCTCCATCGCTAAACCTGATCGCCCATCACTAAACCCGATATCCCATCACTAAAACCAAACCCACACCACTAAACCGAATCCCCCATATGTAAACCCGATCCCCCATCAATAAACCTGATTCCTCGATCACTAAACCCGATCCCTCAGAGCAAAAAATGATCCTCCAAGGCGAAAACTGATCGCCCATCACTAAACCCGATATCCCATCACTAAAACCAAACCCACACCACTAAACCGAATCCCCCATATGTAAACCCGATCCCCCATCAATAAACCTGATTCCTCGATCACTAAACCCGATCCCACATCACTGAACCAGAGCCCACTTCACTAAACCTGATCCCTCATATCTAAACCTGATCCCCCATAGCTAAACCCGATGCCCAATAGCTAAACACGACCCCCATAACTAAACCCGATCCACCATCACTAACCCTGATCCCCAAATGCTAAACAGGATCCCCCATCGCTAAAGCCGATCTCCCCCCAATAAACCCGATCTCCGATTGCTAAACCCAATCCCCCATCACTAAACCTGATACACCCATGCTAAACATGGTCCCCCATCGCTAAACCTTAGCCCGCATCACTAAAGCTGAAGCCCCATTGATAAATGTGATCCCCCATCACAAAACCTGATCCCCCATCACTAAACCCGATACCCCATCAGTAACCCGATCCCACATCACCAAACCCAACCCCCATACCTAAACCCAATCCCTCATCACTAAACCCGATCACCCAATGCTAAACAGGGTCCCCCATCACTAAACAGGATTTTGCATCACTAAACCTAATCCCCTATATCTAATCCAGATCCCCCATCACTAAACCTGATCCTCCATCACTAAACCCGATCCCCCATCACTAAACCCAATCCCCCATCACTAAACCCGATATACCAATGGCAAATCCGAACCCCATAGGTAAACCCGATCCCCAATATCAAAACATGATCCCCCATCAATAAACCTGACCCCCATCACTAAATCCGATCCCCCAATGCTAAGGATGATCCCCCATCACTAAACCTGATCCCCCATCACTAAACCCGATCCCTGATGGCTAAACCCAAGCACCCATTACTAAACCTGATCCCCCAATGCTAAACATGCTCCCCCATCTCTAAACTGTATCCTGCTCACTAAACCCTATCACCCATAGCTAAACGCGATCCCCCATCAATTAATCTTATCCCTCATCACTAAACCCGATCCCCCAGAACTAAAAATGAACCCCAATCGCTAAAACTGATCCCCCATCACTAAAGCCAATACCCCATCACTAAACCCGATCCCCCATCACTAAACCTGTGCCCCGATCGCTAAACCCAATCCCTCATAACTAAACCCGATCCCCCAATGCTGAACATGGTCCCCATTGCTAAACCGGATCCCCCATCACTAAGTCTGATCCCCCATGGCTAACCATGATCCCAAATATCTAACCACGAAACCCCATCTTTAAACCCAATCCGCCATCACTAAACGCGATCCCCGATCGCTAAACCCAATCCCACATCACTAAACCCAACCCCCCATACCTAAACCTGATCCCCCATCACTAAACCTGATCCCCGATCACTAAACCCGATCCCCGATCACTAAACCCGATCCCCCAATGCTAAACATGATCCTCCATCCCTAAACCGGACCCTGCATCACTAAACCCGATTGCCCATAGCTAAACTCGATCCCCATCACTAAACCCTATCCCCCATAGCTAAACCCGATCCTCAATAACTAAACAGGATCCCCCATCACGAAACCCAATCCCCCATCACTAAACGTGATCCCCAATCGCTAAACCCAATATCCAATCAGCAAACCCGATCCCCCAAAGCTAAATCCGATCCCCCGTCACTAAACCTGATCCTCCTTCACTAAACCCGATCCCCCAGAGCCAAAAATGATCCTCCATCGCTAAACCTGATTGCCCATCACTAAACCCGATATCCCATCACTAAACCCAAACCCACACCACTAACCCGAATCCCCCATATGTAAACCCGATCCCCCATCACTAAACCTGATTCCCCGATCACTAAACCCGATCCCACATCACTGAACCCGAGCTTACTTCAATAAACCTGATCCCTCATATCTAAACCTGATCCCCCATAGCTAAACCTGATGCCCAATAGAAAAACATGGCCCCATAACTAAACCCGATCCAACATCATTAACCCCGAACCCCAATGCTAAACAGGATCCCTCATCGCTAAACACGATCTCCCATCACTAAACCCGATCTCCGATGGCTAAACCCAATCCGCCATCACTAAACGCGATCCCCGATCGCTAAACCCAATCCCACATCACTAAACCCAACCCCCCATACCTAAACCTGATCCCCCATCACTAAACCTGATCCCCGATCACTAAACCCGATCCCCGATCACTAAACCCGATCCCCCAATGCTAAACATGATGCTCCATCCCTAAACCGGACCCTGCATCACTAAACCCGATTGCCCATAGGTAAACTCGATCCCCATCACTAAACCCGATCCCCCAGAGCTCAAAATGATCCCCCATCACTAAACCTGATCCCCCATCACTAAATCCCATACCCCATCACTAAACAAAATCCCCCTTCACTAAACCCGATCTCCCAATGCTAAACATTATCACCCATCTCAAAACCTGATCCCCCATCACTAAAGCCGATCCCCCATCACTAAACCCGACTCCCCATCAGTAAAACTGATCCCCGATCGCTAAACCCATTCCCTCATAACTAAAGCCGATCCCCAAAAGCTGAACATGGTCCACCTTCGATAAACCGGATCCCGCATCACTAAGCCCGATCCCACATAGCTAAACCCAAACCCCCATCACTAAACCCGATCCCCCATCATTAAACCAGATCCCCCATCAGTAAACATGATACCCCATCACTAAACCTGATCCCCCATTGCTAAACCCGTTCCTCAATAACTAAACAGGATCCCCATCACGAAACCCAATCTCCCATCACTAAACGTGATCCCCGATCGCTAAACCCAATATCCCATCAGCAAACCCGATCCCCCATAGCTAAATCCGATCCCCCGTCACTAAACCTGATCCTCCTTCACTAAACCCGATCCCCCAGAGCCAAAAATGATCCTCCATCACTAAACCTGATTGCCCATCACTAAACCCGATATCCCATCACTAAACACAAACCCACACCTCTAAACCGAATCCCCCATATGTAAACCCGATCCCCCATCACTAAACTTGATTCCCCGATCACTAAACCCGATCCCACATCACTGAACCCGAGCCCACTTCAATAAACCTGATCCCTCATATCTAAACCTGATCCCCCATAGCTAAACCTGATGCCCAATAGAAAAACATGAACCCATAACTAAACCCGATCCAACATCATTAACCCCGAACCCCAATGCTAAACAGGATCCCCCATCGCTAAACACGATCTCCCATCACTAAACCCGATCTCCGATGGCTAAACTCAATCCCCCATCACTAAACCTAATCCACCCATGTTAAACATGGTCCCCCATCGTTAAACCGTAGCCCGCATCACTAATGCCGATCCCCCATTGCTAAGCACAATCCCCCATCACAAAACCTGATCCCCCATCACTAAACCCAATACCCCATCAGTAACCCTATCCCACATCACTAAACCTGATCCAAACATGCTAAACATGGTCCCCCATCGCTAAACCGTAGCCCGCATCACTATTCCCGAAGCCCCATTGCTAAATGCAATCCCCCATCACAAAACCTGATCCCCCATCACTAAACCCGATACCCCATTAGTAACCCGATCCCACATCACTAAACACAAACCCCATACCTAAACCCAATCCCTCATCACTAAACCCGATCACCCAATGCTAAACAGGGTCCCCCATCACTAAACAGGATTTTGCATCACTAAACCCAATCCCCCATATCTTATCCAGATCCCCCATCACTAAGCCTGATCCTCCATCACTAACCCCGATCCCTCATCACTAAACCCAATCCCCCATCACTAAACCCGATACACCAATGGCAAATCCGAACCCCATAGGTAAACCCAATCCCCAATATCAAAACATGATCCTTCATCACTAAACCTGACCCCCATCACTAAATCCGATCCCCCAATGCTAAGCATGATCCCCCATCACTAACCTGATCCCCCATCACTGAACCCGATCCCCGATGGCCAAACCCAAGCACCCATCACTAAACCTGATCCCCCCAATGCTAAACATGCTCCCCCATCGCTAAACTGAATCCTGCATCACTAAACCCTTTCACCCATAGCTCAACGCGATCCCCCATCAATTAATCTTATCCCCATCACTAAACCCGATCCCCCAGAACTAAAAATGATCCCCCATCGCTAAAACTGATCCCCCATCACTAAAGCCAATACCCCATCACTAAAGCCAATACCCCATCACTAAACCCTATCCCCCATCACTAAAGCCGTGCCCCGATCACTAAACCCAATCCCTCATAACTAAACCCGATCCCCCAATGCTGAACATGGTCCCCATCGCTAAAACGGATCCCCCATCACTAAGCCTGATCCCCCATAGCTAACCATGATCCCAAATATCTAAACACTAAACCCCATCATGAAATCCAATCCGCCATCACTTAACGCGATCCCCGATCGCTAAAACCAATCCCACATCACTAAACCCAACCCCCCATATCTAAACCTGATCCCCCATCACTAAACCTGATCCCCGATCACTAAACCCGATCCCCGATCACTAAACCCGATCCCCCAAAGCTAAACATGATCCTCCATCCCTAAAACGGACCCTCCATCACTAAACCAGATTGCCCATAGCTAAACTCGATCCCCATCACTAAACCCGATCCCCCAGAGCTGAAAATGATCCCCAATCGCTAAACCTGATCCCCCATCACTAAATCCCATACCCCATCACTAAACAAAATCCCCCTTCACTAAACACGATCTCCCAATGCTAAACATTATCACCCGTCTCAAAACCTGATCCCCCATCACTAAAGCCGATCCCCCATCACTAAACCCGAATCCCCGTCAGTAAAACTGATCCCCGATCGCTAAACCCATTCCCTCATAACTAAACCCGATCCCCAAAAGCTGAACAAGGTCCACCATCGATAAACCGGATCCCGCATCACTAAGCCCGATCCCACATAGCTAAACCCAAACCCCCATCACTAAACCCGATCCCCCATCATTAAACCAGATCCCCCATCAGTAAACATGATACCCCATCACTAAACCCGATCCCCCATAGCTAAACCCGATCCCCAATATCTAAACAGGATCCCCCATCACGAAACCCAAACCCCATCACTAAACGTGATCGCCAATCGCTAAACCCAATATCCCATCAGCAAACCCGATCCCCCAGAGCTAAATCCGATCCCCCGTCACTAAACCTGATCCTCCTTCACTAAACCAGATCCCTCAGAGCAAAAAATGATCCTCCATCACTAAACCTGATCGCCCATCACTAAACCCGATATCCCATCACTAAAACCAAACCCACACCACCAAACCGAATCCCCCATGTGTAAACCCGATCCCCCATCACTAAACCTGATTCCTCGATCACTAAACCTGATCCCACATCACTGAACCAGAGCCCACTTCACTAAACCTGATCCCTCATATCTAAACCTGATCCCCCATAGCTAAACCCGTTGCCAATAGCTAAACACGACCCCCATAACTAAACCTGATCCACCATCACTAACCCCGATCTCCAAATGCTAAACAGGATCCCCCATCGCTAAAGCCGATCTCCCCCCGATAAACCCGATCTCCGATTGCTAAACCCAATCCCCCATCACTAAACCTGATACACCCATGCTAAACATGGTCCCCCATCACTAAACCGTAGCCCGACATCACTAAACCCGAAGGCCCATTGATAAATGCGATCCCCCATCACAAAACCTGATCCCCCATCACTAAACCCGATACCCCATCAGTAACCCGATCCCACATCACTAAACCCAAACCCCATACCTAAACCCAATACCTCATCACTAAACCCGATCACCCAATGCTAAACAGGGACCCCCATCACTAAACAGGATTTCGCATCACTAAACCCAATCCCCCATATCTAATCCAGATCCCCCATCACTAAACCTGATCCTCCATCACTAACCCCGATCCCCCATCACTAAACCAAATCCCCCATCACTAAACCCGATACACCAATGGCAAATCCGAACCCCATAGGTAACCCGATCCCCAATATCAAAACATGATCCCCCATCACTAAACCTGACCCCCATCACTAAACCCGATCCCCGATGGCTAAACCCAAGCACCCATCACTAAACCTGATCCCCCCCAATGCTAAATATGCTCCCCCATCGCTAAACTGAATCCTGCACCACTAAACCCTATCACCCATAGCTAAACGCGATCCCCCATCAATTAATCTTATCCCCAACACTAAACCTGATCCCCCAGAACTAAAAATGATCCCCCATCGCTAAAACTGATCCCCCATCACTAAAGCCAATACCCCATCATTAAACCCGATCCCCCATCACTAAACCTGTGGCCCGATCGCTAAACACAATCCCGCATAACTAAACCCGATCCCCCAATGCTGAACATGGTCCCCATCGCAAAACCTGATCCCCCATCACTAAGCCTGATCCCCCATAGCTAACCATGATCCCAAATATCTAAACACGAAACCCCATCATGAAACCCAATCCGCCATCACTAAACGCGATCCCCGATCGCTAAACCCAATCCCACATCACTAAACCCAACCCTCCATATCTAAACCTGACCCCCATCACTAAACCTGATCCCCGATCACTAAACCCGATCCCCGATCACTAAACCCGATTCCCCAATGCTAAACATGATCCTCCATCCCTAAACCGGACCCTGCATCACTAAACCCGATTGCCCATAGCTAAACTCGATCCTCATCACTAAACCCGATCCCCCAGAGCTGAAAATGATCCCCCATCGCTAAACCTGATCCCCCATCACTAAATCCCATACCCCATCACTAAACATAATCCCCCTTCACTAAACCCGATCTCCCAATTCTAAACATTATCACCCGTCTCAAACCCTGATCCCCCATCACTAAAGCCGATCCCCCATCACTAAAGCCACTCCCCATCAGTAAAACTGATCCCCGATCGCTAAACCCATTCCCTCATAACTAAACCCGATCCCCAAAAGCTGAACATGGTCCACCATCGATAAACCGGATCCCGCATCACTAAGCCCGATCCCACATAGCTATAACCAAACCCCCATCACTAAACCCGATCCCCCATCATTAAACCAGATCCCCCATCAGTAAACATGATACCCCATCACTAAACCCGATCCCCCATAGCTAAACCCGATCCCCAATATCTAAACAGGATCCCCCATCACGAAACCCAATCCCCCATCACTAAACGTGATCCCCAATCGCTAAACCCAATATCCCATCAGCAAACCCGATCCCCCAGAGCAATAAATGATCCTCCATCGCTAAACCTGATCGCCCATCACTAAATCCGATATCCCATCACTAAAACCAAACCCACACCACTAAACCAAATCCCCCATATGTAAACCCGATCCCCCATCACTAAACCTGATTCCCCGATCACTAAACCCGATCCCACATCACTGAACCAGAGCCCACTTCACTAAACCTGATCCCTCATATCTAAACCTGATCCCCCATACCTAAACCCGATGCCCAATAGCTAAACACGACTCCCATAACTAAACCCGATCCACCATCACTAACCCCGATCCCCAAATTCTAAACAGGATCCCCCATCGCTAAACCCGATCTCCCCCCAATAAACCCGATCTCCGATGGCTAAACCCAATCCCCCATCACTAAACCTGATCCACCCATGCTAAACATGGTCCCCCATCGCTAAACCGTAGCCCTCATCACTAAACCCGAAGCCCCATTGATAAATGCGATTCCCCATCACAAAACCTGATCCCCCATCACTAAACCCGATACCCCATCAGCAACCCGATCCCACATCACTAAACCCAAACCCCATACCTAAACCCAATCCCTCATCACTAAACCCGATCACCCAATGCTAAACATGGACCCCATCACTAAACAGGATTTCGCATCACTAAACCCAATCCCCCATATCTAATCCAGATCCCCCATCACTAAACCTGATCCTCCATCACTAAACGCGATCCCCCATCACTAAACCCAATCCCCCATCACTAAATCCGATACACCAATGGCAAATCCGATCCCCCATAGGTAAACCCGATCCCCAATATCAAAACACGATACCCCATCACTAAACCTGACCCCCATCACTAAATCTGATCCCCCAATTCGAAGCATGATCCCCCATCACTAAACCTGATCCCCATCACTAAACCCGATCCCCAATGGCTAAACCCAAGCACCCATCACTAAACCTGATCACCCAATGCTAAACATGATCTCCCATCGTGAAACCTCACCCCCCATCATTAAACCCAAACCTCCATCACTAAACCCGATTCTCCATCACTAAACCCGATCCCCGATCGCCAAACCCAATCCTCCATCACTAAACCCAATTCCCCAATACAAAACATGGTCCCCGATCACTGAACCGGATCCTGCATCACTAAACCCAATCCCCCATTGCTAAATCCGATCCCCCATCACAAAAGCTGATCTCCCATCACTAAAGCCGATACCCCATCACTAAACCCGATCCTACATCACTAAACCCAATCCTCCATATCTAAACCCATTCCCCATCACTATACCCGATCCCCCATCACTCAACCCGATCCCCCATTAATAAACCCGATCCCCCATCACTAAACACATGCCCCGATCGCTAAACCCAATTCGTCATACTAAACCCGAACCCCCAATGCTGAACATGGTTTCCCATCGCTAAACCGGATCCCGCATCACTAAGCCCGATCCCCCATAGCTTACCATGATCCCCAATATCTAAACACGAAACCCCATCATGAAACCCAATCCGCCATCACTAAACGCGATCCCCGATCGCTAAACCCAATCCCTCATCACTAAACCCTATCCCCCATATCTAAACCAGATCCCCCATCACTTAACCTGATCCCCGATCACTAAACCCGATCCCTGATCACTAAACCAGATCCCCAATGCTAAACATGATCCTCCATCACTAAACCCGAACCCACATCACAAAACACGATCCCCAATAGCTAAATCAGACCCTCCATAGCTAAACTCGATCCCCCATCACTAAACCTGATCCCCCATCACTAAAGCCCATACCCCATCACTGTACAAAATCCCCCATCACTAAACCCGATCTCCCAAAGCTGAACATTATCACCCATCTCAAAACCTGATCCCCCATCACTAAAGCCAATCCCCCATCACTAAACCCAACCCCCCATCAGTAAACCTGATGCCCGATCGCTAAACCCAATCCCTCATAACTAAACACGATCCCCAAAAGCTGAACATGGTCCACCATCGATAAACTGGATCCCGCATCACTAAGCCCGATCCCCCATAGCAAAACACAAACCCCCATCACTAAACCCGATCCCCCATCATTAAACCAGTTCCCCCATCAGTAAACACGATCCCCCATCACTAAACCAGATCCCCCATCAGTAAACCAGATACACCAATGGCAAATCCAAACCCCAAAGGTAAACCCGATCCCCGATATCAAAACATGATCCCCCATCACTAAACATGACCCCCATCACTAAATACGATCCCCCAATGCTAAGCATGATCCCCCATCACTAACCCTGATCCCCCATGACTAAAACCGATCCACGATGGCTGAACACAAGCACGCATCACTAAACCTGATTACCGCCAATGCTAAACATGCTCCCCCATCGCTAAACTGTATCCTGCATCACTAAACACTATCACCCATAGCTAAACGCGATCCCCCATCAATTAATCTGATCCCCCATCACTAAACCCGATCCCCAGAACAAAAAAAGATCCCCCATCGCTAAAACTGATCCCTCATCACTAAAGCCAATACCCCATCACTAAACCCGATCCCCCATTACTAAACCCATGCCCCGATCGCTAGACCCAATCCCTCATAACTAAACCCGATCCCCCAATGCTGAACATGGTCCCCATCGCTAAACCGGATCCCGCATCACTAAGCCTGATCCCCTATAGCTAACCATGATCCCAAATATCTAAACACGAAACCCCATCATGAAACCCAATCCGCCATCACTAAACGCGATCCCCGATCGCTAAACCCAATCCCACATCACTAAGCCCAACCCCCCATATCAAAACCTGATCCCCCATCACTAAACCTGATCCCTGATCACTAAACCGGATCCCCGATCACTAAACCCGATCCCCCAATGCTAAACATGAACCTCCATCCCTAAACCGGGCCCTGCATCACTAAACCCGATTGCCCATAGATAAACGCGATCCCCAATATCTAAACAGGATCCCCCATCACGAAACCCAATCCCCCATCACTAAACGTGATCCCCAATCGCTAAACGCAATATCCCATCAGCAAACCCGATCCCCCACAGCTAAATCCGATCCCCAGTCACTAAACCTGATCCTCCTTCACTAAACACGATCCCCCAGAGCAAAAAATGATCGTCCATCGCTAAACCTGATCGCCCATCACTAAACCCGATATCCCATCACTAAACCCAAACCCACATCACTAAACCGAATCCCCCATATGTAAACCCGATCCCCCATCACTAACCCTGATGCCTAATATCTAAACCTGATCCCCCATAGCTAAACCCAATGCCCAATAGTTAAACACTACCCCCATAACTAAACCCGATCCACCATCACTAACCCCGATCCCCCAATGCTAAACAGGATCCCCCATCACTAAACCCGATCTCCCCCCAATAAACCCGATCTCCGATGGCTAAACCCAAAACCGTAGCCCGCATTACTAAACCCGATCCCCCATTGCTAAATGCGATCCTCCATCACAAAACCTGATCCCCCATCACTAAACCCGATACCCCATCAGTAACCCGATCCCCCATCACTAAACCCAAACCCCCATATCTAAACCCAATCCCTCATCACTAAACCCGATCACCCAATGCTAAACAGGGTCCCCCATCGCTAAACAGGATGTCACATCAAAAAACCCAATCCCCCATATCTAATCCAGATCCCCTATCACAAAACCTGTTCCTCCATCACTAAACCCGATCCCCCTTCACTAAACCCAATCCCCCATCACTAAATCTGATACACCAATGGCAAATCCGATCCCCCAAAGGTAAACCCGATCCCCAATATCAAAACACGATCCCCCATCACTAAACCTGTCCCCCATCACTAAATCTGATCCCCCAATGCTAAGCATGATCCCCCATCACTAAACCTGATCCCGCATCACTAAACCCAGTCCCCGATGGCTAAACCCAAGCACCCATCACTAAACCTGATCCCCCCCAATGCTAAACATGCTCCCCCGTCGCTAAACTGTATACTGCATCACTAAACCTTATCGCACATACTAAACCCGAGTCCCCATCAATTAATCTGTTCCCCCATCACTAAACCCGATCCCCCAGAACAAAAAATGATCCCCCATCGCTAAAACTGATCCCCGATCACTAAAGCCAATACCCCATCACTAAACCCGATTCCCCATCACTAAACCCGTGCCCCGATCGCTAAACCCAATCCCTCATAACTTAACCCGATCGCGCAATGCTGAACTTGGTCCCCCATCGCTAAACCGGATCCCGGATCACTAAGCCCGATCCCCCATAGCTAAACACGATCCCAATATCTAAACACGAAACCCCATCATGAAACCCAATCCGCCATCACTAAATGCGGTCCCCGATCGCTAAACCCAATCCCACATCACTAAACCCGATCCCCAATCACTAAACCAGATCCCCCAATGCTAAACATGATCCTCCATCACTAAACCCAATCCCCCATATCTAAACCCGATCCCCCATCACTAAACCTGATCCCTGATCACTAAACCTGATCCCCGATCACTAAACCCGATCCCCCAATGCTAAACATGATCCTCCATCACTAAACCTGATTCCCCATCACTAAACCCGATCCCCCATCAAAAATCCCGAAACCCCCGTCACTAAACCCGAAACCACATCACAAAACCCGATCCCCCATCACTAAACCCGATACACCAATGGCAAATCCAAACCCCATAGGTAAACCCGATCCCCAATATCAAAACACGATCCCCCATCACTAAACCTGACCCGCATCACTAAATCCAATCCCCCAATGCTAAGCATGATCCCCCATCACTAAACCTGATCCCCCATCACTAAACCCGATCCCCGATGGCTAAACCCAAGCACCCATCACTAAACCTGATCCTCCCAAATGCTAAACATGGTCCCCATCGCTAAACTGTGTCCTGCATCACTAAACCCTATCACCCATAGCTAAACCCGATCCCCTATCAATTAATCTGATCCCCCATCACTAAACCCGATCCCCCAGAACAGAAAATGATCCCCCATCGCTAAAACTGATCCCCCATCACTAAAGCCAATACCCCATCACTAAACCCGATCCCCATCACTAAACTCGTGCCCCGATCGCTAAACCCAATCCCTCATAACTTAAACCGATCCCCCATGCTGAACATGGTCCTCCATCGCTAAACCGGATCCCGTATCACTAAGCCCGATCCCCCATAGATAAACACGATCCCCAATATCTAAACACGAAACCCCATCATGAAACCCATTCCGCCATCACTAAACACGATCCCCCATATCTAAAACTGATTCCCCATCACTAAACCTGATCCCCGATCACTAAACCCGATCCCCGATCACTAAACCCGATCCCCCAATGCTAAACATGATTCTCCATCCCTAAACCGGACCCTGCATCACTAAACCCGATTGCCCATAGCTAAACTCGATCCCTATCAATAAACCTGATCCCCCATCAATTAACCCGATCCCCCAGAGCTGAAAATGATCCCCCATCGCTAAACCTGATCCCCCATCACTAAATCCCATACCCCATCACTAAACAAAATCCCCCTTCACTAAACCCGATCTCCCAATGCTAAACATTATCACCCATCTCAAAACCTGATCCCCCATCACTAATCCAGATCCCTCATCACTAAAACCGATCCCAAATCACTAAACCAGATCCCCCATATCAAAACCTGATCCCCCATGGCTAAACCCAATCTCCCATTGCTAAACCACATCCCCCATCACTAAACACGATCCCACATCACTAAACCTGATCCCGCATAGCAAAATCTGATCACCCATAGCTAAACCCGATCCCCAATAGCTAAACACAGTCCCCATCAGTAAACCCAATCCATGATCACTAAACCCGAACCCCCAATGCTAAACATGATCCCCTGTCGCTAAACCTGATCCCCATCACTAAACCGCATCCCCCATGCACTAAACCCGATCCCCCATTACTAAACCCAAACCCCCATCACAAAACCTGATCCCCCAATGCTAAACATGTTCCCCCATCCCTGACCCGGACCCTGCATCACTAAACCCGATCGCCCATAGCTAAAATCGATCCCCATCAATAAACCTGATCCCCCATCACTTAAACCGATCCCCCAGAGGTAAAATTGACCCCCCATCGCAAAACCTGATCCCCCATCACTAAAGCCCATACCCCATCACTGAACACAATCCCCCATCACTAAACCCGATCTCCCATCACTAAACCCGTGCCCTGATCACTAAACCCAATCCCTCATAACTTAACCCGATCCCCCAATGGTGAACATGGTCCCCATCGCTAAACTGGATCCCGCATCACTAAGCCTGATCCCCCATAGCTAACCCTGATCCCAAATATCTAAACACGAAACCCCATCATGAAACCCAATCCGCCATCACTAAATGCGATCCCCGATCGCTAAACCCAATCCCACATCACTAAACCCAACCCCCCATATCTAAACCTGATCCCACATCACTAAACCTGATCCCCGATCACTAAACCTGGTCCCCGATCACTAAACCAGATCCCCCAATGCTAAACATGATCCTCCATCCCTAAACCGGGCCCTGCATCACTAAACCCGAATGCCCATAGCTAAACTCGATCCCCATCAATAAACCTGATCCCCCATCACTGAACCCGATCCCCCAGAACTGAAAATGATCCCCCATCGCTAAACTGGATCCCCCATCACTAAAGCCCATACCCAATCACTAAACAAAATTCCCCATCACTAAACCCGATCTCCCAATGCGAAAAATTATCACCCATCTCAAAACCTGATCCCCCATCACTAAAGCCGATCCCCCATCACTAAACCCGACCCCCTATCAGTAAAACTGATACCCGATCGCTAAACTCATTCCCTCATAACTAAACCCGATCCCCAAAAGCTGAACATGGTTCACCATCGATAAACCGGATCCCGCATCACTAAGCCCGATCCCACATAGCTAAACCCAAACCCCCATCACTAAACATGATCCCCGATCGCTAAAACCAATATCCCATCAGCAAACCCGATCCCTCAGAGCTAAATCCGATCCCCCATCACTAAACCTGATCCTCCTTCACTAAACCCGATCCCCCAGAGCAAAAAATGATCCTCCATCGCTAAACCTGATCGCCCATCACTAAACCCGATATCCCATCACTAAACCCAAACCCACATCCCTAAACCGAATCCCCCATATGTAAACCCGATCCCCCATCACTATACCTGATTCACTGATCACTAAACCCGATCCCACATCACTGAACCCGAGCCCACTTCACTAAAACTGATCCCTCATATCTAAACCTGATCCCCCATAGCTAAACCCGATGCCCAATAGGTAAACACGACCCCCATAACTAAACCCGATCCACCATCACTAACCACGATCCCCCAATGCTAAACAGGATCCCCCATCGCTAAACCCGATCTCCCATCAATAAACCCGATCTCCGATGGCTAAACCAAATCCCCCATCACTAAACCTGATCCACCAATGCTAAACATGGTCCCCCATCGCTAAACCGTAGCCCGCATCACTAAACCCGATCCCCCATTGCTAAATGCAATCCCCCATCACAAAACCTGATCCCCATCACTAAACCCGATACCCCATCAGTAACCCGATACCACATCACTAATCCCAAACCCCCATATCTAAACCCAATCCCTCATCACTAAACCCGATCACCCAATGCTATACAGGGTCCCCCATCACTAAACAGGATTTCGCATCACTAAACCCAATCCCCCATATCTAATCCAGATCCCCCATCACTAAACCTGTTACCCCATCACTAAACCCAATCCCCCATCACTAAACCCGATCTTCGATGGATAAACCCAATCCCCCATCACTAAACCTGATCCACCCATGCTAAACATGATCCCCCATCGCTAAACCGTAGCACGCATCAGTAAAGCAGAACCCCCATTGCTAAATCCGATCCGGCATCACCAAACCTGATCCCCCATCACTAAACGCGATCCCCGATCGCTAAACCCAATCCCACATCACTAAACCCAACCCCCCATATCTAAACCTGATCCTCCATCACTAAACCTGATCCCCCAATGCTAAACATGATCCTCCATCCCTAAAACGGCCCCTGCATCACTAAACCCGATTGCCCATAGCTAAACTCGATCCCCATCAATAAACCTGATCCCCCATCACTAAACCCGATCCCCCAGAGCTGAAAATGATCCCCCATCGCTAAACCTGATCCCCTATCACTAAAGCCCATACCCCATCACTAAACAAAATCCCCCTTCACTAAACTCGATCTCCCAATGCTAAACATTATCACCCATCTCAAAACCTGATCCCCTATCACTAATGCCGATCCCCCATCACTAAACCCGACCCCCCATCAGTAAAACTGATCCCCGATCGCTAAACCCATTCCCTCATAACTAAACCCGATCCCCAAAAGCTGAACATGGTCCACCATCGAAAAACCGGATCCCACATCACTAAGCCCGATCCCACATAGCTAAACCCAAACCCCATCACTAAACCCGATCCCCCATCAGTAAACATGATACCCCAACACTAAACCCGTTCCCTCATAGCGAAATCCGATCCCCAATATCTAAACAGGATCCCCCATCATGAAACTCCTTCCCCCATCACTAAATGTGATCCCCGATTGCTAAACCCAATATCCCATCAGCAAACCCGATCCCCCATAGATAAATCCAATCCCCCGTCACTAAACCTGATCCTCCTTCACTAAACACGATCCCCCAGAGCAAAAAATGATCCTCTATCGCTAAACCTGATCGCCCAACACTAAACCCGATAGCCCATCATGAAACCCAAACCCACATCACGACACTGAATCCCCCATGTGTAAACCCGATCCCCCATCACTAAACCTGATTCCCCGATCACTAAACCCGATCCCACATCACTGAACCCGAGCCCACTTCACTAAAGCTGATCCCTCATATCTAAACCTGATCCCCCATAGCTAAACCCGATGCCCAATAGGTAAACATGACCCCCATAACTAAACCCGATCCACCATCACTAACCCCGATCCCCCAATGCTAAACAGGATCCACCATCGCTAAACCCGATCTCCCATCACTAAACCCGATCGCCGCTGGCTAAACCCAATCCCCCATCACTAAACCTGATCCACCCATGATAAACATGGTCCCACATCGCTAAACCGTAGCCTGCAGCACTAAAGCCTGATGCCCCATTGCTAAAAGCGATCCCCCATCACAAAATCTGATCCCCCATCACTAAACCCGATACCCCATCAGTAACCCGATCCCACATCACGAAACCCAAACCCCCATATCTAAACCCAATCCCTCATCACTAAACCCGATCACCCAATGCTAAACAGGGACCCCGTCGCTAAACAGGATTTCGCCTCACTAAACCCAATCCCCCATATCTAATCCAGATCCCCCATCACTAAACCTGATCCTCCATCACTAAACCCGATCCCCCATCACTAAACCCAATCCCCCATCACTAAACCCGATACACCAATGGCAAATCCAAACCCCATAGGTAAACCCGATCCCCAATATCAAAACACGATCCCCCATCACTAAACCTGATCCCCATCACTAAATCCAATCCCCCAATGCTAAGCATGTTCCCCCATCACTAAACCTGATCCCCCATCACTGAACCCGATCCCCGATGGCTAAACCCAAGCACCCATCACTAAACCTGATCCCCCCAATGCTAAACATGCGCCTGCATCGCTAAACTGTGTCCTGCATCACTAAACCCTATCACCCAAAGCTAAACGCGATCCCCCATCAATTAATCTGATCCCCCATCACTAAACCCGATCCCCCATAACAAAAAATGATCCCCCATCACTAAAGCCAATAACCCATCACTAAACCTGATCCCCCATCACTAAACCCGTGCCCCGATCGCTAAACCCAATCCCTCATAACTAAACCCGATCCCCCAATGCTGAACATGGTCCCCATCGCTAAACCGGATCCCGCATCACTAAGCCTGATCCCCCATAGCTTACCATGATCCCAAATATCTAAACACGAAACCCCATCATGAAACCCAATCCGCCATCACTAAACGCGATCCCCGATCGCTAAACCCAATCCCACATCACTAAACCCAACCCCACGTATCTAAACCTGATCCCCCATCACTAAACCTGATCCCCGATCACTAAACCCGATCCCCGATCACTAAACCCGATCCCCCAATGCTAAACATGATCCTCCATCCCTTAACCGGACCCTGCATCACTAAACCCGATTGCCCATAGCTAAACTCGATCCCCATCAATAAACCTGATCGCCCATCACTAAACCCGATATCCCATCACTAAACCCGATCCCACATCACTGAACCCGAGCCCACTTCACTAAACCTGATCCCTAATATCTAAACCTGTTCCCCCATAGCTAAACCCGATGCCCAATAGGTCAACACGACCCCCATAACTATACCCGATCCACCATCACTAACCCCGATCCCCCAATGCAAAACAGGATCCCCCATTGCTAAACCCAATCTCCCATCACTAAACCCGATCTCTGATGGCTAAACCCCATCCCCCATCACTAAACCTGATCCGCCCATGCTAAACATGGTCCCCCATCGCTAAACCGTAGCCCGCAGCACTAAAGCCAATCCCGCATTGCTAAATCCGGTCCCCCATCACAAAACCTGATCCCCCATCACTAAACACGAAACCCCATCAGTAACCCGATCCCACATCACTAAACCCAAACCCCCATATCTAAACCCAATCCCTCATCACTAAACCCGATCACCCAATGCTAAACAGGGTCCCCCATCGCTGAACAGGATTTCGCATCACAAAACCCGATCCCCCATATCTAATCCAGATTCCCCATCACTAAGCCCGATCCCCCATCACTAAACCCAATCCCCCATCACTAAACCCGATACACCAATGGCAAATCCGATCCCCCATAGGTAAACCCGATCCCCAATATCAAAACACGATCTCCCATCACTAAACCTGACCCCCATCACTAAATCTGATCCCCCAATGTTAAGCATGATCCCCCATCACTAAACCTGTTCCCCCATCACTAAACCCAATCCCCGATGGCTTAACCGAAGCACCCATCACTAAACCTGCTCCCCCCCAATGCTAAACGTGCTCCACCATCGCTAAACTGTATCCTGCATCACTAAACCCTATCCCCCATCGCTAAAACTGATCCCCCATCACTAAAGCCAATACCCCATCACTAAACCCGATCCCTGAACACTAAACCTGATCACCCAATGCTAAACATGATCTCCCATCGTGAAACCTCACCCCCCATCGTTAAACTCGAACCTCCATCACTAAACCCGATCCCCGATCGCCGAACCCAATCCCCCATCACTAAACCCAATTCCCCAATACTAAACATGGTCCCCGATCGCTAAACCAGATCCCACATCACTAAACCCAATCACCCATCACTAAACCCGATCCTGCATCACTAAACCCAATCCTCCATATCTAAACACATTCCCCATCACTATACCCGATCCCCCATCACTCAAACCGATCCCCCATTAATAAAACCGATCCCCCATCACTAAACTCGTGCCCCGATCACTGAACCCAATTCGTCATACTAAACCCAAACCCCCAATGCTGAACATGGTTCCCCATCGCTAAACCGGATCCTGCATTACTAAGCCCGATCCCCCATAGCTTGCCATGATCCCCAATATCTAAACACGAAACCCCATCATGAAAACCAATCCGCCATCACTAAACGCGATCCCCAATCACTAAACCCAATCCCACATCACTAAACCCAATCCCTCTTATCTAAACCCGATCCCCATCACTGAACCTGATCCCCGATCACTAAACCCGATCCGTGATCACTAAACCAGATCCCCAATGCTAAACATGATACTCCATCACTAAACCTGATTCCCCATCACTAAACCTGATCCCCCATCACTAATCCCGAAACCCCCATCACTAAACCCGAACCCACATCACAAATCCCGATCCCCCATAGCTAAATCAGACCCTCCATGGGTAAACCCGATCCCCCATCACTAAACCTGATCCCCCATCACTAAACCCGATTCCCGATGGCTAAACCCAAGCACCCATCACTAAACCTGATCCCCCCAATGCTAAACATGCTCCCCCATCGCTAAACTGTATCCTGCATCACTAAACCCTATCACCCATAGCTAAACCCGATGCCCCATCAATTAATCTGATCCCCCATCACTAAACCCGATCCCCCAGAACAAAAAATGATCCCCCATCGCTAAAACTGATCCCCCATCACTAAAGCCAATACCCCATCACTAAACCTGATCCCCATCACTAAACCTGTGCCCCGATCGCTAAACCCAATCCCTCATAACTAAACCCGATCCCCCAATGCGGAACATGGTCCTCTATCGCTAAACCGGATCCCGCATCACTAAGCCCGATCCCCCATAGCTAACCATGATCCCCAATATCTAAACACGAAACCTCGTCATGAAACCCAATCCGCCATCACTAAACGTGATCCCCGATCGCTAAACCCAATCCCACATCACTAAACCCAATCCCCCATATCTAGACCCGATCCCCATTACTGAACCTGATCCCCAATCACTAAACACGATCCCTGATCACTAAACCAGATCCCCAATGCTAAAAATGATCCTCCATCACTAAACCTGATCCCCCATCACTAAACCCGATCCCCGATGGCTTAACCCAAGCACCCATCACTAACCCTGCTCCCCCCCAATGCTAAACATGCTCCCCCATCGCTAAACTGTATCCTGCATCACTAAACCCTATCTCCCATAGCTAAACCCGAGCCCCCATCACTCAATCTGATCCCCATCACTAAACGCAATCCCCAGAACAAAAATTGATCCCCCATCGCTAAAACTGATCCCCCATCACTAAAGCCAATACCCCATCACTAAACCCGATCCGCCAACACTAAATCTGATCACCCAATGCTAAACATGATCTCCCATCGCGAAACCTCACCCCCCATCGTTTAACCAGAACCTCCATCACTAAACCCGATCCCCGATCGCCAAACCCAAACCCCATCACTAAACCCAATTCCCCAATACTAAACATGGTCCCCGATCACTAAACCAGATCCCGCATCACTAAACCCAATCCCCCATTGCTAAACCCGATCCCCCATCACAAAACCTGAACTCCCATCAGTAAAGCTGATACCCCATCACTAAACCCGATCCTGCATCACTAAAACCAATCCTCCATATCTAAACCCATTCCCCATCACTATACCCGATCCCCCATCACTCAAACCGATCCCCCATTAATAAACCCGATCCCCCATCACTAAACCCGTGCCCCGATCACTAAACCCAATTCGTCATACTAAACCCGAACCCCCAATGCTGAACATGGTTCCCCATCGCTAAACCGGATCCCGCATCACTAAGCCTGATCCCCCATAGCTTACCATGATCCCCAATATCTAAAAACGAAACCCCATCATGAAACCCAATCCGCCATCACTAAACGCGATCCCCAATCGCTAAACCCAATCCCACATCACTAAACCCAATCCCCCTTATCTAAACCCGAACCCCATCACTAAACCTGATTCCCCATCACTAAACCCGATCCCCCATCACTAATCCCGAAACCCCCATCACTAAACCCGAACCCACATCACAAATCCCGATCCCCCATAGCTAAATCAGACCCTCCATGGGTAAACCCGATCCCCCATCACTAAACCTGATCCCCCATCACTAAACCCGATTCCCGATGGCTAAACCCAAGCACCCATCACTAAACCTGATCCCCCCCAATGCTAAACATGCTCCCCCATCGCTAAACTGTATCCTGCATCACTAAACCCTATCACCCATAGCTAAACCCGATGCCCCATCAATTAATCTGATCCCCCATCACTAAACCCGATCCCCCAGAACAAAAAATGATCCCCCATCGCTAAAACTGATCCCCCATCACTAAAGCCAATACCCCATCACTAAACCTGATCCCCATCACTAAACCTGTGCCCCGATCGCTAAACCCAATCCCTCATAACTAAACCCGATCCCCCAATGCGGAACATGGTCCTCTATCGCTAAACCGGATCCCGCATCACTAAGCCCGATCCCCCATAGCCAACCATGATCCCCAATATCTAAACACGAAACCTCGTCATGAAACCCAATCCGCCATCACTAAACGTGATCCCCGATCGCTAAACCCAATCCCACATCACTAACCCCAATCCCCCATATCTAGACCCGATCCCCATTACTGAACCTGATCCCCAATCACTAAACACGATCCCTGATCACTAAACCAGATCCCCAATGCTAAAAATGATCCTCCATCACTAAACCTGATCCCCCATCACTAAACCCGATCCCCGATGGCTTAACCCAAGCACCCATCACTAACCCTGCTCCCCCCCCAATGCTAAACATGCTCCCCCATCGCTAAACTGTATCCTGCATCACTAAACCCTATCTCCCATAGCTAAACCCGATCCCCCATCACTCAATCTGATCCCCATCACTAAACGCAATCCCCAGAACAAAAATTGATCCCCCATCGCTAAAACTGATCCCCCATCACTAAAGCCAATACCCCATCACTAAACCCGATCCGCCAACACTAAATCTGATCACCCAATGCTAAACATGATCTCCCATCGCGAAACCTCACCCCCCATCGTTTAACCAGAACCTCCATCACTAAACCCGATCCCCGATCGCCAAACCCAAACCCCATCACTAAACCCAATTCCCCAATACTAAACATGGTCCCCGATCACTAAACCAGATCCCGCATCACTAAACCCAATTCCCCATTGCTAAACCCGATCCCCCATCACAAAACCTGAACTCCCATCAGTAAAGCCGATACACCATCACTAAACCCGATCCTGCATCACTAAAACCAATCCTCCATATCTAAACCCATTCCCCATCACTATACCCGATCCCCCATCACTCAAACCGATCCCCCATTAATAAACCCGATCCCCCATCACTAAACTCGTGCCCCGATCACTAAACCCAATTCGTCATACTAAACCCGAACCCCCAATGCTGAACATGGTTCCCCATCGCTAAACCGGATCCCGCATCACTAAGCCCGATCCCCCATAGCTTACCATGATCCCCAATATCTAAACACGAAACCCCATCATGAAACCCAATCCGCCATCACTAAATGCGATCCCCAATCGCTAAACCCAATCCCACATCACTAAACCCAATCCCCCTTATCTAAACCCGATCCCCATCACTAAACCTGATTCCCCATCACTAAACCCGATCCCCCATCACTAATCCCGAAACCCCCATCACTAAACCCGAACCCACATCACAAATCCCGATCCCCCATAGCTAAATCAGACCCTCCATGGGTAAACCTGATCCCCATCACTAAACCTGATCCCCATCACTAAAGCCAATACCACATCACTAAACAAAATCCCCCATCACTAAATCCGATCTCCCAATGCTAAACATTATCACCCATCTCAAAACCAGATCCTCCATCACTAAAGCCGATCCCCCATCACTAAACCCGACCCCCCATCAGTAAACCTGATGCCCGATCGCTAAACAAATTCCCTCATAACTAAACCCGATCCCCAAAAGCTGAACATGGTCCATCATCGATAAACTGGATCCCGCATCACTAAGCCCGATCCCCCATAGCTAAACCCAAACCCCCATCACTAAACCCGATCCCCCATCATTAAACCAGTTCCCCCATCAGTAAACACGATCCCCCATCACTACACCCGATCCCCCATAGCCAAACCCGATCCCCAATATCTAAACAGGATCCCCCATCACGAAACCCAATCCCCCATCACTAAACGTGATCCCCGATCGCTAAAGCAAATATCCCATCAGCAAACCCGATCTCCCATAGCTAAATCCGATCCCCGTCACTAAACCTGATCCTCCTTCACTAAATTCGATCCCCCAGAGCAAAAAATGATCCTCCATCGCTAAACCTGATCGCTCATCACTAAACCCGATATCCCATCACTAAACCCGATCCCACATCACTGAACCCGAGCCCACTTCACTAAACCTGATCCCTAATATCTAAACCTGATCTCCCATAGCTAAACCCGATGTCCAATATGTAAACACGACCCCCATAACTATACCCGATCCACCATCACTAACCGTGATCCCCCAATGCTAAACAGGATCCCCCATTGCTAAACACGATCTCCCATCACTAAACCCGATCTCCGATGGCTAAACCCCATCCCCCATCACTAAACCTCATCCACCCATGCTAAACATGGTCCCCCATCGCTAAACCGTAGCCCGCATCACTAAACCCGATCCCCCATTGCTAAACGCGATCCCCCATCACAAAACCTGATCCCCATCACTAAACCCGATACACCATCAGTAACCTGATCCCACATCACTAAACCCAAACCCCCATATCTAAACCCAATCCCTCATCACTAAACACGATCACCCAATGATAAACAGGGTCCCCCATCGCTAAACAGCATTTCTCATCACTAAACCCAATCCCCCATATCTAATCCAGATCACCCATCACTAAACCTGATCCTCCATCACTGAACCCGATCCCCCATCACTAAACCCAATCCCCCATCACTGAACCCGGTACACCAATGGAAAATCCGATCCCCCATAGGTAAACCCGATCCCCAATATCAAAACACGATCCCCCATCACTAAACCCTATCCCCCATCATTAAACCAGTTCCCCCATCAGTAAACACGATCCCCCATCACTAAAACCAATCCCCAATAGCTAAACCCGATCCCCAATATCTAAACAGGATCCCCCATCATGAAACCCAATCCCCCATCACTAAACATGATCCCCGAACGCTAAACCCAATATCCCAGCAGCAAACCTGATCCCCCATAGCTAAATCCGATCCCCGGTCACTAAACCTGATCCCCCTTCACTAAACCCGATCCCCCAGAGCAAAAAATGATCCTCCATCGCTAAACCTGATCGCCCATCACTAAACCCGATATCCCATCACTAAACCCAATTCCACATCACTAAACCGAATCCCCCATATGTAAACCCGATCCCCCATCACTTAACCTGATCCCCGATCACTAAACACGATCTCACATCACTGAACCCGAGCCCACTTCACTAAACCTGATCCCTCATATCTAAACCTAATCCCCCATAGCTAAACCCAATGCCCAATAGCTAAACACGACCCCCATAACTAAACCCGATCCACCATCACTAACCCCGATCCCACAATGCTAAACAGGATCCCCCATCGCTAAACCTGATCTCCCATCACTAAAACCGATCTCCGATGGCTAAACCCAATCCCCCATCACTAAACCTGATGCACCCATGCTAAACATGGTCCCCCATCGCTAAACCGTAGCCCGCATCACTGAAGCCGATCCCCCGTTGCTAAACGCGATCCGCCATCACAAAACCTGATTCCCCGTCACTAAACCCGATACCCCATCAGTAACCCGATCCCACATCACAAAACCCAAACCCCCATATCTAAACCCAATCCCTCATCACTAAACCCTATCACCCAATGCTAAACAGGGTCCCCCATCGCTAAACAGGATTTCGCATCACTAAACCCAATCCCCTTATCTAATCCAGATCCCCCATCACTAAACCTGATCGTCCAACACTAATTCCGATCCCCCATCAATAAACCCAAACCCCATCACTAAACCCGATACACCAATGGCAAATCCGATCCCCCATAGGTAAACCAGATCCCCAATATCAAAACACGATCCCCCATCACTAAACCTGATCCCCATCACTAAACCCGATTCCCGATGGCTAAACCCAAGCACCCATCACTAAACCTAATCCCCCCAATGCTAAACATGCTCCCCCATCGCTAAACTGTATCCTGCATCACTAAACCCAATCACCCATAGCTAAACCCGATCCCCCAGAACAAAAAATGATCCCCCATCGCTAAAACTGATCCCCCATCACTAAAGCCAATACCCCATCACTAAACCTGATCCCCATCACTAAACCCGTGCCCCGATTGCTAAACCAAATCCTCATAACTAAACCCGATCCCCCAATGCTGAACATGCTCCTCCATCGCTAAGCCGGATCCCGCATCACTAAGTCCGATCCCCAATAGCTAACCATGATCCCCAATATCTAAACACGAAACCTCGTCACGAAACCCAATCCATCATCACTAAACGCGATCCCCGATCGCTAAACCCAATCCCACATCACTAAAGCCAATCCCCCATATCTAAACCCGATCCCCATCACTGAACCTGATCCCCGATCATTAAACCCGATCCCTGATCAGTAAACCAGATCCCCAATGCTAAACAAGATCCTCCATCACTAAACCTGATTCTCCATCACTAAACCCGATCCCCCATCACTAATCCCGAAACCCCCATCACTAAACCCGAACCCACATCACAAAACCCGATCCCCCATAGCTAAATCAGACCCTCCGTGGGTAAACCCGATCCTCCATCACTAAACCTGATCCCCCATCACTAAAGCCAATACCACATCACTAAACAAAATCTCCCATCACTAGATCGGATCTCCCAATGCTAAACATTATCACCCATCTCAAAACCTGATCCCCCATCACTAAAGCCGATCCCCCATCACTAAACCCGAACCCCATCAGTAAACCTGATGCCCGATCACTAAACCCAATCCCTCATAACTAAACCCGATCCCCAAAAGCTGAACATGGTCCACCAGCGAAAAACCAGATCCTGCATCACTAAGCCCGTTCCCACATAGCTAAACCCAAACCCCCATCACTAAACCCGATCCCCCATCATAAAACCAGTGCCCCCATCAGTAAACACGATCCCCCATCACTAAACCCGATCCCCCATAGCAAAACCCGATCCCCAATATCTAAACAGCATCCCCCATCACGAAACCCAATCCCCCATCAATAAACATGATCCCCGATCGCTAAAGCAAATATCCCATCAGCAAACCCGATCCCCCATAGCTAAATCCGATTCCCGTCACTAAACCTGATCCTCCTTCACTAAACCCGATCCCCCAGAGCAAAAAATGATCCTCCATCGCTAAACCTGATCGCCCATCACTAAACCCGACATCCCATCACTAAACCCGATCCCACATCACTAAACCCAAACCCCCATATCTAAACCCAATACCTCATCACTAAACCCGATCTCCCAAGGCTAAACAGGGTCCCCCATCGCTAAACAGGATTTCGCATCACTAAACCCAATCCCCCATATCTAATCCAGATCACCCATCACTAAACCTGATACTCCATCACTAAATCCGATCCCCCATCACTAAACCCAATCCCCCATCACTAAACCCGATAGAACAAAGGCAAATCCGATCCCCCATAGGTTATCCCGATCCCCAATATCAAAACACGATCCCCCATCACTAAACCCTATTCCCCATCATTAAACCAGTTCCCCCATCAGTAAACACGATCCCCCATCACTAAACCCAATCCCCCATAGCTAAACCCGATCCCCAATATCTAAACAGGACCCCCCATCACGAAACCCAATCCCCCATCACTAAACATGATCCCCAAACGCTAAACCCAATATCCCATCAGCAAACCCGATCCCCCATAGCTAAATCCGATCCCCGACTCTAAACCTGATCCTCCTTCACTAAAACCGATCCCCCAGAGCAAAAAATGATCCTCCATCGCTAAACCTGATCGCCCATCACTAAACCCGATATCCCATCACTAAACCCAATCCCACATCACTAAACCGAATCCCCATATGTAAACCTGATTCCCGATCACTTAAACTGATCCCCAATCACTAAACCCGATCCCACATCACTGAACCCGAGCCTACTTCACTAAAACTGATCCCTCATATCTATACCTGATCCCCCATAGCTAAACCTGACGCCCAATAGGTAAACACGACCCCCATAACTAAACCCGATCCACCATCACTAACCCCGATCCCCCAATGCTAAACAGGATCCCCCTTTGCAAAACCCGATCACCCTTCACTAAACCCGATCTCCGATGGCTAAACCCAATCCCCCATCACTAAACCTGATCCACCCATGCTAAACATGGTCCCCCATCGCTAAACCGTAGCCCGCATCACTAAAGCCGATCCCCCATTGCTAAACGCGATCCACCATCACAAAACCTGATCCCCCATCACTAAACCCGATACCCCATCAGTAACCCGATCCCACATCACTAAACCCAAACCCCCATATCTAAACCCAATCCCTCATCACTAAACCCGATCACCCAATGCTAAACAGGGAACCCATCGCTAAACAGGATTTTGCATCACTAAACCCAATCCACCATATCTAATCCAGATCCCCCATCACTAAACCTGATCCTCCATCACTAAACCCAATCCCCCATCACTAAATCCGATACACCAATGGCAAATCCGATCCCCCATAGGTAAACCAGATCCCCAATATCAAAACCCGATCCCCCATCACTAAACCTGATCCCCATCACTAAATCCGATCCCCGATGGTTAAATCCAAGCACCCATCACTAAACCTGATCCCCCCCAGTGCTAAACATGCTCCCCCATTGCTAAACTGTATCCTGCATCACTAAACCCTATCACCCATAGCTAAACCCGATCCCCCACATGTAAACCCGATTCCCCATCACTTAACCTGATCCCCAATCACTAAACCCGATCCCACATCACTGAACCCGAGCCCACTTCACTAAACCTGATCCCTCATATCTAAACCTGATCCCCCATAGCTAAACCTGATGCCCAATAGGTAAACACGACCCCCATAACTAAACCCGATCCACCATCACTAACCCCGATCCCCCAATGCTAAACAGGATCCCCCTTTGCAAAACGCGATCTCCCATCACTAAACCCAATCTCCGATGGCTAAACCCAATCCCCCATCACTAAACCTGATCCACCCATGCTAAACATGGTCCCCCATCGCTAAACCGTAGCCCGCATCACTAAAGCCGATCCCCCATTGCTAAACGCGATCCGCCATCACAAAACCTGATCCCCCATCACTAAACCCGATACCTCATCAGTAACCCGATCCCACATCACTAAACCCAAACCCCCATATCTAAACCCAATCCCTCATCACTAAACCCGATCACCCAATGCTAAACAGGGAAGCCATCGCTAAACAGGATTTTGCATCACTAAACCCAATCCCCCATCACTAAACCCATTCCCCCATCACTAAACCCGATACACCAATGGCAAATCCGATCCCCCATAGGTAAACCAGATCCCCAATATCAAAACCCGATCCCCCATCACTAAACCTGATCCCCTTCAATAAATCCGATCCCCGATGGTTAAATCCAAGCATCCATCACTAAACCTGATCCCCCCCAATGCTAAACATGCTCCCCCATCGCTAAACTCTATCCTGCATCACTAAACCCTATCACCCATAGCTAAACCCGATCCCCCATCAATTAATCTGATCCCCCATCACTAAACCCTATCCCCCAGAACAAAAAATGATCCCCCATCGCTAAAACTGATCCCCCATCACTAAAGCCAATATCCCATCACTAAACCTGATCCCCATCACTAAACCCGTGCCCCGATCGCTAAACCCAATCCCTCATAACTAAACCCGATCCCCCAATGCTGAACATGGTCCCCCATCGCTAAACCGGATCCCGCATCACTAAGCCCGATCCCCAATAGCTAACCATGATCCTCAATATCTAAACACAAAACCCTGACATGAAACCTAATCCGCCATCACTAAACGTGATCCCCGATCCCTAAACCCAATCCCACATCACTAAACCCAATCCCCCATATCTAGACCCGATCCCCCATCAATAAACCTGATCCCCGATCACTAAACCCGATCCCCCAATGCTAAACATGATCCTCCATCACTAAACCTGATTGCCCATCACTAAACCCGATCCCCCATCACTAATCCAGAAACCCACATCACTAAACCCGAAACCACATCACAAAACACGATCCCCCATAGTTAAACCAGCCCCTCCATGGCTAAACCCAATCCCCTTCACTAAACTTGATACCCCATCACTAAACACAATCCCCCAATGCTAAACATGATCCCCATCACTAAACCTGATCCCTCATCACTAAATCCGAACCCAAATCACTAAACCCGATCCCGCATAGCAAAACCTGATCCCTCATAGCTAAACCCGATCCCCAATAGCTAAACACAATCCCCATCACTAAACACAATAGATGATGACTAAACCCGATCCCCCAATGCTAAACATGATCCCCTATCGCTAAACCCAATTCCCCATCACTAAACCCAATCCCCCATATCTAATCCAGATCCCCCATCACTAAACCTGATCCTCCATCACTAAACCCGATCCCCCATCACTAAACCCAATCCCCCATCACTAAACCCGATACACCAATGGCAAATCCGATCCCCCATAGGTAAACCAGATCCCCAATATCAAAACCCGATCCCCCATCACTAAACCTGATCTCCATCACTAAATCCGATCCCCGATGGTTAAATCCAAGCACCCATCACTAAACCTGATCCCCCCCAATGCTAAACATGCTCCCCCATCGCTAAACTGTATCCTGCATCACTAAACCCTATCACCCATAGCTAAACCCGATCCCCCATCAATTAATCTGATCCCCCATCACTAAACCCGATCCCCCAGAACAAAAAATGATCCCCCATCGCTAAAACTGATCCCCCATCACTAAAGTCAATATCCCATCACTAAACCTGATCCCCATCACTAAACCCGTGCCCCGATTGCTAAACCCAATCCCTCATAACTAAACCCGATCCCCCAATGCTGAACATGGTCCCCCATCGCTAAACCGGATCCCGCATCACTAAGCCCGATCCCCAATAGCTAACCATGATCCTCAATATCTAAACATGAAACCCTGACATGAAACCTAATCCGCCATCACTAAACGTGATCCCCGATCACTAAACCCAATCCCACATCACTAAACCCAATCCCCCATATCTAGACCCGATCCCCCATCAATAAACCTGATCCCCGATCACTAAACCCAATCCCTGATCACTAAACCCGATCCCCCAATGCTAAACATGATCCTCCATCACTAAACCTGATTCCCCATCACTAAACCCGATCCCCCATCACTAATCCAGAAACCCACATCACTAAACCCGAACCCACATCACAAAACCCGATCCCCCATAGTTAAACCAGCCCCTCCATGGCTAAACCCAATCCCCTTCACTAAACCTGATACCCCATCACTAAACACAATCCCCCAATGCTAAACATGGTCCCCATCACTAAACCTGATCCCTCATCACTAAATCCGATCCCAAATCACTAAACCCGATCCCGCATAGCAAAACCTGATCCCTCATAGCTAAACCCGATCCCCAATAGCTAAACACAATCCCCATCACTAAACACAATAGATGATGACTAAACCCAATCCCCAAATGCTAAACATGATCCCCTATCGCTAAACCCAATTCCCCATCACTAAACCCGATCCCCCAATGCTAAACATATTCCCCCATTCCTAAACCGGACCCTGCATCACTAAACCCAAACACCCATAGCTAAACGCGATCCCCATCAATAAACCTGATCCCCCATCACTGAACCCGATCCCCCAGAGATGAAAATGATCCTCCATCGCTAAACCTGATCCCCCATCACTAAAGCCCATACCCCATCACTAAACAAAATCCCCAATCACTAAACCCGATCTCCCAATGGTAAACATTATCACCCATCTCAAAACCTGATCCCCCGTCACTAAAGCCGATCCCCCATCACTAAACCCGACCCCCCATCAGTAAACCCGATCCCTCATAACTAAACCCAATCCCCAAAAGGAGATCATGGTCATCCATCGATAAAACGGATCCCGCATCACTAAGCCCGATCCCCCATAGCTAAACCCAAACCCCCATCACTAAACCTGATCCCCCAAAATTAAACCAGATGCCCCATCAGTAAACATGATCCCCCATCACTAAACCCGATCCCCCATAGCTAAACCCGATCCCCAATATCTAAAAAGGATCCCCCATCACGAAACCCAATCCCCCATCACTAAACATGATCGCTGATCGCTAAACCCAATATCCCATCAGCAAACCCGATCCCCCATAGCTAAATCCGATCCCCGTCACGAAACCTGATCCTCCTTCACTAAACCCAATCCTCCAGAGCAAAAAATGATCCTCCATCGCTAAACCTGATTGCCCCTCACTAAAACCGATATCCCATCACTAAACCCAATCCCACATCACTAAACCGAATCCCCCATACGTAAACTCAATCCCCCATCACTAAACCTGATCCCCGATCACTAAACCCGATCCCACATCACTGAACCCGAGCCCACTTCACTAAACCTGATCCCTCATATCTATACCTGATCCCCCATAGCTAAACCCGATGCCCAATAGGTAAACACGACCCCCATAACTAAAACCGATCCACCATCACTAACCCTGATCCCCCAATGCTAAACAGGATCCACCTTTGCTAAACCCGATCTCCCATCACTAAACCCGATCTCCAATGGCTAAACCCAATCCCCCATCATTAAACCTGATCCACCCATGCTGAGCATGGTCCCCCATCGCTAAACCATAGCCCGCATCACTAAAGCCGATCCCCCATTGCTAAACGCGATCCGCCATCACAAAAGCTGATCCCCCATCACTAAACACGATACCCCATCAGTAACCCGATCCCACATCACTAAACCCAAACCCCCATATCTAAACCCAATCCCTCATCACTAAACCCGATCACCCAATGCTAAACAGGGTCCCCGATCGCTAAACAGGATTTTGCATCACTAAACCCAATCCCCCATATCTAATCCAGATCCCCCATCACTAAACCTGATCCTCCATCACTAAACCCGATCCCCCATCACTAAACCCAATCCCCCATCACTAAACCCGATACACCAATGGCAAATCCGATCCTCCATAGGTAAACCCGATCCCCAATATCAAAACACGATCCCCCATCACTAAACCTGATCCCCATCACTAAACCTGATCCCCGATGGCTAAACCCAAGACCCCATCACTAAACCTGAACCCCCCCAATGCTAAACATGCTCCCCCATCGCTAAACTGTATCCTGCATCACTAAACCCTATCACCCATAGATAAACCCGATCCCCCATCAATTAATCTGATCCCCCATCACTAAACCCGATCCCCCAGAACAAAAAATGATCCCCATCGCTAAAACTGATCCCCCATCACTAAAGCCAATAGCCCATCACTAAACCAGCTCCCCCATCACTAAGCCCGATCCCCCATCACTAAACCCAATCCCCCATCACTAAACCCGATACACCAATGGCAAATCCGATCCCCCATAGGTAACCCGATCCCCAATATCAAAACACGATCTCCCATCACTAAACCTGACCCCCATCACTAAATCTGATCCCCCAATGCTATGCATGATCCCCCATCACTAAACCTGATCCCCCATCACTAAACCCGATCCCCGATGGCTTAACCCAAGCACCCATCACTAAACCTGATCCCCCCAATGCTAAACATGCTCCCCCATCGCTAAACTGTATCCTGCATCACTAAACCTTATCACCCATAGCTAAACCCGATCCCCCACCACTCAATCTGATCCCCATCACTAAACGCGATCCCCAGAACAAAAATTGATCCCCCATCGCTAAAACTGATTCCCCCATCACTAAAGCTAATACCCCATCACTAAAACCGATCCCCCATCACTAAACCTGATCACCCATATCTAAACCAGATCCCCATCACTGAACCTGATTCCCGATCACTATACCCGATCCCTGATCACTAAACCAGATCCCCAATGCTAAACAAGATCCTCCATCACTAAAACTGATTCCCCATCACTAAACCCGATCCCCCATCACTAATCCCGAACACCCATCACTAAACCCAAACCAACATCACAAAACCCGATTCCCCATAGCTAAAGCCCATACCCCATCACTAAACAAAATCCCCCATCACTAAACCCGATCTCACAATGCAAAACATTATCACCTATCTCAAAACCTGATTCCCCATCAGTAAAGCCGATCCCCCATCACTAAACCCGACCCCCCATCAGCAAACCTGATCCCCGATCACTAAAGCCAAACCCTTATAACTAAACCCAATCCCCAAAAGCTGAACATGGTCCACCATCGATAAACCGGATCCCGCATCACTAAGCCCGATCCCCCATAGCTAAACCCAAACCCCCATCACTAAACCTGATCCCACAAAATTAAACCATATCCCCCATCAGTAAACATGATACCCCATCACTAAACCCGATCCCCCATAGCTAAACCCGATCCCCAATATCTAAACAGGATCCCCCATCATGAAACCCAATGCCCCATCACTAAACGCGATCCCCAATCGCTAAACCCAATATCCCATCAGCAAACCCGATTCCCCAAAGCTAAATCCGATCCCCCGTCACTAAACCTGATCCTCATTCACTAATCCCGATCCCCCAGAGCAAAAAAATGATCCTCCATCGCTAAACCTGATCGCCCATCACTAAACCCGATATCCCATCACTAAACCCAAACCCACATCACTAAACCGAATCCCCCATATGTAAACCCGATCCCCATCACTAAACCTGATTCCCAGATCACTAAACCCGATCCCACATCACTGAACCCGAGCCCACTTCACTAAACCTGATCCCCCATAACTAAACCCGATGCCCAATAGGTAAACACGAACCCATAACTAAACCTGATCCACCATCACTAACCCCAATCCCCCAATGCTAAACAGGATCCCCCATCGCTAAACCCGATCTCCCATCACTAAACCCGATCTTCGATGGCTAAACCCAATCCCCCATCACTAAACCTGATCCACCCATGCTAAACATGGTCCCCCATCGCTAAACCATAGCCCGCATCACTAAACCCGATCCCCCATTGCTAAATGCGATCCCCGATCACAAATCCTGATCCCCCATCACTAGAACCGATCCCAAATCACTAAACCAGATCCCCCATATCAAAACCTGATCCCCCACGGCTAAACCCAATCTCCCATTGCTAAACCACATCCCCCATCACTAAACACGATCCCACATCACTAAACCTGTTCCTGCATAGCAAAACCTGATCGCCCATAGCTAAACCCGATCCCCAATAGCAAAACACAATCCCCATCAGTAAACCCAATCCACGATCACTAAACCCGAACCCCCAATGCTAAACATGATCTCCTATCGCTAAACCTGATCCCCCATCACTAAACCCCATCCCCCATACACTAAACCCGATCCCCCATTACTAAACCTAAACCCCCATCACTAAACCTGATCCCCCAATGCTAAACATGTTCCCCCATCCCTGACCCGGACCCTGCATCACTAAACCCGATCGCCCATAGCTAAACTCGATCCCCATCAATAAACCTGATACCCCATCACTTAACCCGATCCCCCAGAGGTAAAATTGACCCCCCATCGCTAAACCTGATCCCCCATCACTAAAGCCCATACCCCATCACTGAACACAATCCCCCATCACTAAACCCGATCTCCCAATGCTAAACATTATCCCCCATCTCAAAACCTGATTCCACATCACTAACGCCGATCCCCCATCACTATACCCGACCCCCCATCAGTAAACCTGATCCCCGATTGCTAAATCCAATCCCTCATAACTAAAGCCGATCCCCCAAAGCTGAACATGGTCCCCCATCGATAAACCGGATCCTGCATCACTAAGCCCGATCCACCATAGCTAAACCCAATCCCCCATCACTAAACCTGATCACCCATCATTAAACCAGATCCCCCATCAGTAAACATGATACCCCATCACTCAACCAGATCCCCCATAGCTAAACCCGATCCCCAATATCTAAACAGGATCCCCCATCACGAAACCCAATCCCCCATCAATAAACGTGATCCTGATCGCTAAACCCAATATCCCATCAGTAAACCCGATCCCCCATAGCTAAATCCGATCCCCCGTCACTAAACCTGATCCTCCTTCACTAAACCCGATCCCCCAGAGCAAAAAATGATCCTCCATCGCTAAACCTGATCGCCCATCACTAAACCCGATATCCCATCACTAAACCCAATCCCAGATCACTAAACCGAATCACCCATATGTAAACCCGATCCCCCAACACTAAACCTGATCCCTGCTCATTAAACCCGATCCCACATCACTGAACCCGAGCCCACTTCACTAAAACTGATCCCTCATATCTAAACCTGATCCCCCATAGCTAAACCCAATGCCCAATAGCTAAACACGACTCCCATAACTAAACCCGATCCACCATCACTAACCCCGATCCCACAATGCTGAACAGGATCCCCCATCGCTAAACCCGATCTCCCATCACCAAACCCGATCTCCGAAAGCTAATCCCAATCACCCATCACTAAACCTGATCCACCCATGCTAAACATGGTCCCCCATCGCTAAACCATAGCTCGCATCAGTAAAGCCGATCCCCCATTGCAAAATCCGATCCCCCATCAAAAAACCTGATCCCCCATCACTAAACCCGATACCCCATCAGTAACCCGATCCCACATCACTAAACCCAAACACCCATATCTAAACCCAATCCCTCATCACTAAACCCGATCACCCAATGCTAAACAGGGTCACCCATCGCTAAACAGGATTTCGCATCACTAAACCCAATCCCCCATATCTAATCCAGATCCCCCAACACTAAACCTGATCCTCCATCACTAAACCCGATCCCCCATCACTATCCCGATCCCCCATCACTAAACCCAATCCCCCATCACTAAACCCGATACAGCAATGGCAAATCCGATCCCCCATAGGTAAACCCGATCCCCAATATCAAAACACGATCTCCCATCACTAAACCTGACCCGCATCACTAAATCTGATCCCCCAATGCTATGCATGATCCCCCATCACTAACCCTGATCCCCCATCACTAAACCCGATCCCCGATGGCTTAACCCAAGCACCCATCACTAAACCTGATCCCCCCCAATGCTAAACACCCATCACTAAACCTAATCCCACATCACTAAACCGAATCCCCCATATGTAAACCCGATCCCCATCACTAAACCAGATCGCCGATCACTAAACCCAATCCCCCATCACTGAACCCGAGCCCACTTCACTAAAACTGATCCCTCATATCTAAACCTGATCCCCCATAGCTAAACCCAATGACCAATAGCTAAACACGACCCCCATAACTAAACCCGATCCACCATCACTAACCCCAATCCCACAATGCTAAACAGGAACCCCCATCGCTAAACCCGATCTCCCATCACTAAACCCGATCTCCGATGGCTAATCCCAATCACCCATCACTAAACCTGATCCACCCATGCTAAACATGGTCCCCCATCGCTAAACCGTAGCTCGCATCACTAAAGCCGATCCCCCATTGCTAAATCCGATCCCCCATCACAAAACCTGATCCCCCATCACTAAACCCGATACCCCATCAGTAAACCGATCCCACATCACTAAACCCAAACCCCCATATCTAAACCCAATCCCTCATCACTAAACCCGATCACCCAATGCTAAACAGGTTCCCCCATCGCTAAACAGGATTTCGCATCACTAAACCCGATCCCCCATAGCTTACCATGATCCCCAATATCTAAACACGAAACCCCATCATGAAACCCAATCCGCCATCACTAAACGCGATCCCCAATCGCTAAACCCAATCCCACATCACTAAACCCAATCCCCCTCTTCTAAACCCGAACCCCATCACTAAACCTGATTCCCCATCACTAAACCCGATCCCCCATCACTAATCCCGAAACCCCCATCACTAAACCCGAACCCACATCACAAAACCCGATCCCACATAGCTAAATCAGACCCTCCATGGGTAAAGCCGATCATCCATCACTAAACCTGATCCCCCATCACTAAAGCCAATACCACATCACTAAACAAAATCCCCCATCACTAAACCCGACCCCCCATCAGTAAACCTGATGCCCGATTGCTAAACCCAATCCCTCATAACTAAACCCAATCCCCAAAAGCTGAACATGGTCCACCATCGATAAACCGGATCCCCCATCACTAAACCCAATCCCCTATCATTAAGCCAGTTCCCCCATCAGTAAACACGATCCCCCATCACTAAACCCGATCCCCCATAGCAACACCCGATCCCCAATATCTGAAGAGGATCCCCCATCACTAAACCCAATCCCCCATCACTAAACGTGATCGCCGATCGCTAAACCAAATATCCCATCAGCAAACCCGATCCCCCAGAGCTAAATCCGATCCCGTCACTAAACCTGATCCTCCTTCATTGAACCCGATCCCCCAGAGCAAAAAATGATCCTCCATAGCTAAACCTGATCGCCCATCACTAAACCCAATATCCCACACACTAAACCCGATCCCACATCACTGAACCCGAGCCTACTTCACTAAACCTGATCCCTAATATCTAAACCTGATCCCCCATAGCTAAACCCGATGCCCAATAGGTAAACACGACCCCCATAACTATACCCGATCCACCATCACTAACCCCGATCCCCCAATGCTAAACAGGATCCCGCATCGCTAAACCCGATCTCCCATCACTAAACCCGATCTCCGATGGCTAAACCCAATCCCCCATCACTAAACCTGATCCCCCATCACTACCCCGATACCCCATCAGTAACCCGATCCCACATCACTGAACACAAACCCCGATATCTAAACCCAATCCCTCATCACTAAACCCGATCTCCCAATGCTAAACAGGGCCCCCCATCGCTAAACAGGATTTCGCATCACTAAACCCAATCCCCCATATCTAATCCAGATCACCCATCAGTAAACCTGATCCTCCATCACCAGCCCCGATCTCCCATCACTAAACCCAATCCGCCATCACTAAACCCGATACACCAATGGCAAATCCGATCCCCCATAGGTAAACCCGATCCCCAATATCAAAACACGATCCCGCATCACTAAACCCAATCCCCCATAGCTAAACCCGATCCCCAATATCGAAACAGGATCCCCCGTCACGAAACCCAATCCCCCATCACTAAACATGATCCCCGATCGCTAAACCCAATATCCCATCAGCAAACCCGATCCCCCATAGCTAAATCCGATCCCCCGTCACTAAACCTGATCCTCCTTCACTAAACCCGATCCCCCAGAGCAAAAAATGATCCTCCATCGCTAAACCTGATCACCCATCACTAAACCCGATATCCCACACTAAACCCAATCCCACATCACTTAAAAGAATCCCCCATATGTAAACCCGATCCCCATCACTTAACCTGATCCCCGATCACTAAACCCGATCCCACATCAGTGAACCCGAGCCCACTTCACTAAACCTGATCCCTCATATCTAAACCTGATCCCCCATAGCTAAACCTGATGCCCAATAGGTAAACACGACGCCCATAACTAAACCCGATCCGCCATCACTAACCCCGATCCCCCAATGCTAAACAGGATCCCCCATCACTAATCCCGATCTCCCATCACCAAACCCGATCTCCGATGGCTAAACCCAATACCCCATCACTAAACCTGATCCACCCATGCTAAACATGGTCCCCCATCGCGAAATCGTAGCCCGCATCACTAAAGCCGATCCCCCATTGCTAAACACGATCCGCCATCACAAAACCTGATCCCCCTTCACTAAACCCGATACCCCATCAGTAACCCGATCCCACATCACTAAACATAAACCCCCATATCTAAACCCAATCCCTCATCACTAAACCCGATCACCCAATGCTAAACAGGGTCCCCCATCGCTAAACAGGATTTTGCATCACTAAACCCCATCCCCCATATCTAATCCAGATCCCCCATCACTAAACCTGATCCTCAAACACTAAATCCGATCCCCCATCACTAAACTCAATCCCCCATCACTAAACCCGATACACCAATGGCAAAACCGATCCCCCATAGGTAAACCGGATCCCCAATATCAAAACACAATGCCTCATCACTAAACCTGATCCCCATCACTAAACCCGATCCCCAATGGCTAAACCGAAGCACCCATCACTAAACCTCATTCCCCCAATGCTAAACATGCTCCCCCATCGCTAAACTGTATCCTGCATCACTAAACCCTATCACCCATAGCTAAACCCGATCCCCCATCAATTAATCTGATCCCCCATCACTAAACCCGATCCCCCAGAACAAAAAATGATCCCCCATCGCTAAAACTGATCCCCCATCACTAAACCCGATCCCCCAGAACAAAAAATGATCCCCCATCGCTAAAACTGATCCCCCATCACTAAAGCCAATACCCCATTACTAAACTTGATCCCCATCACTAAACCCGTGCCCCAATCGCTAAACCCAATCCCACATAACTAAACCCGATCCCCCAATGCTGAACATGGTCCCCCATCGATAAACCTGATCCCGCATCACTAAGCCCGATCCCCCATAGCTGACCATGATCCCCAATATCTAAACACGAAACCCCGTCATGAAACCCAATCCGCCATCACTAAACGCCATCCCCGATCGCTAAAACCAATCCCACATCAATAAACCCAATCCCCCAGATCTAAACCCGATCCCCCATCAATAAACCTGATCCCTGATCACTAAACCCAATCCCCGATCACTAAACCCAATCCCCCAATGCTAAACATGATCCTCCATCACTAAACCTGATTCCCCATCACTAAACCCGATCCCCCATCACTAATCCAGAAACCCCCATCACTAAACCCGAACCCACATCACAAAACCCGATCCCCCATAGCTAAACCAGACCCTCCATAGCTAAACCCGATCCCCTTCACTAAACCTGATACCCCATCACTAAACACAATCCCCCAATGCTAAACATGATCCCCATCACTAAACCTGATCCCTCATCACTAAATCCGATCCCAAATCACTAAACCCGATCCCGCATAGCAAAACCTGATCCCTCATAGCTAAACCCGATCCCCAATAGCTAAACACAATCCCCATCACTAAACACAATCCATGATCACTAAACCCGATCCCCCAATGCTAAACATGATCCCCTATCACTAAACCCAATCCCCCATCACTAAACCCGATCCCCGAATGCTTAACATGTTCCCCCATTCCTAAGCCGGACCCTGCATCACTAAACCCAATCGGCCATAGCTAAACTCGATCCCCATCAATAAACCTGATCCCCCATCACTGAACCCGATCCCCCAGAGCTGAAAATGATCCTCCATCGCTAAACCTGATCTCCCATCACTAAAGCCCATACCCCATCACTAAACAAAATCCACCATCACTAAACCCGATCTCCCAATGGTAAACATTATCACCCATCTCAAAACCTGATCCCCCATCACTAAAGCCGATCCCCCATCACTAAACCTGACCCCCCATCAGTAAACATGATCCCCGATTGCTAAACCCAATCACTCATAACTAAACCCAATCCCCAAAAGCAGAACATGGTCTCCCATCGCTGAACCGTAGCCCGCATCACTTAAGCCGATCCCCCATTGCTAAACGCGATCCGCCATCACAAAACCTGATCCCTCATCGCTAAACCCGATCACCCAATGCTAAACAGGGTCCCCCATCGCTAAACAGGATTTCGCATCACTAAACCCAATCCCCCATATCTAATCCAGATCCCCCATCACTAAACCTGAACCTCCATCACTAAACCCGATCCCCCATTACTAAACCCAATCCCCCATCACTAAACACGATTCACCAATGGCAAATCCGATCCCCCATATTTAAACCGGATCCCCAATAACAAAACACGATCCCCCTTTACTAAACCTGACCCCCATCACTAAATCCGATCCCCCAATGCTAAGCATGATCCCTCATCACTAAACCTGATCCCCCATCACTAAACCCGATCCCCGATGGCTAAACCCATGCACCCATCACTAAACCTGATCCCCCCCAATGCTAAACATGCTCCCCCATCGCTAAACTGTATCCTGCGTCACTAAACCCTATCACCCATGGCTAAACGCGATCCCCCATCAATTAATTTGATCCCCATCACTAAACCCGATCCCCCAGAACAAAACATGATCCCCCATCGCTAAAACTGATCCCCCATCACTAAAGCCAATACCCCATCACTAAACCCAATCCCCCATCACTAAACACATGCCCCGATCGCTAAACCCAATCCCTCATAACGAAACCCGATCCCCCAATGCTGAACATGGTCCCCATCACTAAACCGGATCCCGCATCTCTAAGCCCGATCCCCCATATCTAACCATAATCCCAAATATCTAAACACAAAACACCATCATGAAACCCAATCCGCCATCACTAAACGCGATCCCCGATCGCTAAACCCAATCCCACATCACTAAACCCAATCTCCAACAACTAAACACGATCCCCCGTCACTAAATATGATCCCCAATCACTAAATCCGATCCCTGATCACTAAACCCGATCCCACAATGCTAAGCATGATCCTCCATCCCTAAACCGGACCCTGCATCACTAAACCAGATCGCCCATAGCTAAACTCGATCCCCATCAATAAACCTGATCCCCCATCAGTAAACCGATCCCCCAGAGCTGAAAATGATCCCCCATTGCTAAACCTGATCCCCCATCACTAAAGCCCATACCCCATCACTAAACAAAATTCCCCATCACTAAACCCGATCTCCCAATGCTAAACATTATCACCCATCTCAAAACCTGATCCCCATCACTAAAGCCGATTGCCCATCACTAAACCTGACCCCCCATCAGTAAACCTGATCCCCGATCGCTAAACCCAATCACTCATAACTAAACCCGAGCCCACTTCACTAAACCTGATCCCTCATATCTAAACCTGATCCCCCATAGCTAAACCCGATGCCCAATAGGTAAACACGACCTCCATAATTAAACCCGATCCACCATCACTAACCCTGATCCCCCAATGCTAAACAGGATCCCCCATCGCTAAACCCGATCTCCCATCACTAAACCTGATCTACGATGGCTAAACCCAATCCCCCATCACTAAACCTGATCCACCCATGCTAAACATGGTCCCCCGTCGCGAAACCGTAGCCCGCATCACTAAACCTGATTGCTAAATGCGATCCCCCATCACAAAACCTGATCCCCCATCACTAAACCCGGTAACCCATCAGTAACCCGAACCCACATCACTAAACCCAAACACCCATATCTAAACCCAATCCCTCATCACTAAACCCGATCAACCAATGCTAAACAGGGTTCCCCATCGCTAAACAGGATTTCGCATCACTAATCCCCCATATCTAATCCAGATCCCCCATCACTAAACCTGATCCTCCATCACTAAACCCGATCCCCCATCAGTAATCCCGAAACCCCCATCACTAAACCCAAACCCACATCGCAAAACCCGATCCCATATAGCTAAATCAGACCCTCCACGGCTAAACCCGATACCCCATCACTAAACCTGATCCTCCATCAATAAAGCCAATACCCCATCACTAAACAAAATCCCCCATCACTAAACCCGTTCTCCCAATGCTAAATATTATCACCCATCTCAAAACCTGATCCCCCATCACTAAAGCCGATCCCCCATCTCTAAACCCGACCCCCCATCAGTAAACCTGATCCCCGATCGCTAAACCCAATCCCTCATAACTAAACCCAATCCCCAAAAGCTGAACATGGTCCACCATCAATAAACCTGATCTCGCATCACTAAGCCCGATCCCCCATGGCTAAACCGAAACCCCCATCACTAAACCCGATCCTCCATCATTAAACCAGTTCCCCCATCAGTAAACACGATCCCCCATCACTAAACCTAATCCCCCATTGCTAAACCCGATCCCCAATATTTAAACAGGATCACGAAACCCAATCCCCCATCACTAAACGTGATCCCCGATCGCTAAACCCAATATCCCATCAGTAAACCCGATCACCCATAGCTAAATCCGATCCCCATCACTAAACCTGATCCTCCTTCACTAAACCCGATCCCCCAGAGCAAAAAATGATCCTCCATCGCTAAACCTGATCGCCCATCACTAAACCCGATATCCCATCACTAAACCCAATCCCACATCACTAAACCGAATCCCCCATATGTAAACCCGATCCCCCATCACTAAACCTGATCCCCGATCACTAAACCCAATCCCACATCACTGAACCCGAGCCCACTTCACTAAACCTGATCCCTCATATCTAAACCTGATCCCCCATAGCTAAATCCGATGCCAAATAGCTAAACACGACCCCCATAACTAAACCCGATCCACCATCACTAACCCCGATCCCCCAATGCTAAACAGGATCCCCCATCGCTAAACCCGATCTCCCATCACTAAACCCGATACACCAATGGCAAATCAGATCCCCCAAAGGTAAACCCGATCCCCAATATCAAAACACGATCCCCCATCACTAAACCTGACCCCATCACTAAATCCGATCCCCCAATGCTAACATGATCCCGCATCATTAAAACTGATCCCCCATCACTAAACCCGATCCCCGATGGCTAAACCCAAGCACCCATCACTAAACCTGATCCCCCCCAATGTTAAACATGCTCCCCCATCGCTAAACTGTGTCCTGCATCACTAAACCCTATCACCCAGAGCTAAACGCTATCCCCCATCAATTAATCTGATCCCCCATCACTAAACCCGATCGCCTAGAACAAAAAATGATCCCCCATCGCTAAAACTGATCCCCCATCACTAAAGCCAATACCCCATCACTAAACCCGATCCCCCATCACTAAACTCGTGCCCCGATCGCTAAACCCAATCTCTCATAACTAAACCCGATCCCCCAATGCTGAACATGGTCCCCATCGCTAAACCGGATCCCGCATCACTAAGCCCGATCCCCCATAGCTAACCATGAACCCAAATATCTAAACACGAAACCCCATCATGAAACCCAATCCGCCAACACTAAAAGCGATCCCCGATCGCTAAACCCAATCCCACATCACTAAACCCAATCCCCCATATCTAAACCAAATCCCCCAACACTAAACCTGATCCCCGATTACTAAACCCGATCCCTGATCACTAAACCCGATCCCACAATTCTAAACATGATCCTCCATCCCTAAACATGACCCTGCATCAGTAAACCCGATCGCCCATAGCCAAACTCGATCCCCATCACTAAACCCGATCCCCCACAGCTGAAAATGATCCCCCATCGCTAAACCTGATCCCCCCATCACTAAAGCCCATACCCCATCACTAAACAAAATCCCCCATCACTAATCCCAATCTCCCAATGCTAAACATTATCACCCATCTCAAAACCTGATCCCCCATCACTAAAGCCAATCCCCCATCACTAACCCTGACCGCCCATCAGTAAACATGATCCCCGATCTCTCAACCCAATCCCTCATAACTAAACCCGATACCCAAAAGCTGAACATGGTCCATCATCGATAAGCCCGATCCCCCATCAGTAAACATGATACCCCATCACTAAACCCGATCCCCCATAGCTAAACCCGATCCCCAATATCTAAACAGGATCCCCCATCATGAAACCCAATCCCCCATCACTAAACATGATCCCCGATCGCTAAACCCAATATTCCATCAGCAAACCCGATCCCCCATAGCTAAATCCGATCCCCCGTCAATGAACCTGATCCTCCTTCACTAAACCCGATCCCCCAGAGCAAAAAATGATCCTCCATCGCTAAACCTGATTGCCCATCACTAAACCTGATATCCCATCACTAAACCCAAACCCACATCACTAAACCGAATCCACCATGTGTAAACCCGATCCCCCATCTCTAAAGCTGATCCCCGATCACTAAACCCGATCCCACATCACTGAACCCGAGCCCACTTCACTAAACCTGATCCCTCATATCTAAACCTGATCCCCCATAACTAAACCCGATGCCCAATAGGTAAACACGACCCCCATAACTAAACCCGATCCACCATCACTAACCCCGTTCCATCAATGCTAAACAGGATCCCCCATCGCTAAACCCGATCTCCCATCACTAAACCCGATCTCCGATGGCTAAACCCAATCCCCCATCACTAAACATGATCCACCCATGCTAAACATGGTCCCCCATCGCATAACTGTAGCCCGCATCACTAAAGCCGATCCCCCATTGCTAAACGCGATTCGCCATCACAAAACCTGATCCCCCATCACTAAACCCGATACCCCATCAGTAACCCGATCCCACATAACTAAACCCAAACCCCCATATCTAAACCCAATCCCTCATCACTAAACCCGATCACCCAATGCTAAACAGGGTCCCCCATCGCTAAACAGGATTTTGGATCACTAAACCCAATCCCCCATATCTAATCCAGATCCCCCATCACTAAACCTGAACCTCCATCACTAAACCCGATCCCCCATCACTAAACCCAATCCCCCATCACTAAACCCGATACACCAATGGCAAATCCGATCCCCCATAGGTAAACCTGATCCCCAATATCAAAACACGTTCCCCCATTACTAAACCTGACCCCCATCACTAAATCCGATCCCCCAATGCTAAGTATGATCCCCCATCACTAAACCTGATCCCCCATCACTCAACCCGATCCCCGATGGCTAAACCCAAGCACCCATCACCAAACCTTTTCCACCCAGTGCTAAATATGCTCCCCCATCGCTAAACTGTATCCTGCATCACTAACCCCTATCACCCATAGCTAAACCCGATCCCCCATCAATTAATCTGATCCCCCATCACTAAACCCGATCCCCCTGAACATAAAATGATCCCCCATCGCTAAAACTGATCCCCCATCACTAAAGCCAATACCCCATTACTAAACCCGATCCCCCATCACTAAACGCGTGCCCCGATCGCAAAACCGAATCCCTCATAACTAAACCCGATCCCCCAATGCTGAACATGGTCCCCCATCGCTAAACCGGATCCCGGATCACTAAGCCCGATCCCCGTAGCTAACCATGACCCCCAATATCTAAACACATAACCCCATCATGTAACCCAATCCGCCATCACTAAACGCGATCCCCGATCGCTAAACCCAATCCCACATCACTAAACCCAATCCCCCATATCTAAACATGATCCTCCATCACTAAACCTGATTCCCCATCACTAAAACCGCTCTCCCATCACTAATCCCGAAACCCCCATCACTAAACCCGAACCCACATCACAAAACCCGATCCCCCATAGCTAAACCAGACCCTCCACGGCTAAACCCGATTTCCCATCACTGAACCTGATCCCCCAGCACTGAACCCGATCCCCCAGTGCTAAACATGATCCCCATCACTAAACCTGATCCCTCATCACTACACCCGATCCCAAATCACTAAACCCAATCCCCCATAACAAAACCTGATCCCCCACGGCTAAACCCAATCTCCCATTGGTAAACCACATCCCCCATCACTAAACACGATCCCACATCACTAAACCTGATCCCGCATAGCAAAACCTGATCACCCATAGCTAAACCCGATCCCCCATAGCTAAACCCAATCCCCCATCACTAAACCTGATCCCCCATCATTAAACCAGATCCCCCATCAGTAAACATGATACCCCATCACTAAGCCCGATCCCCCATTGCTAAACCAGACCCAACATGGCTAAACCCAATCCCCCATCACTAAACCTGATCCCCCATCATTAAACCAGATCCCCCATCAGTAAACATGATACCCCATCACTAAGCCCGATCCCCCATAGCTAACCATGATCCCCAATATCTAAACACGAAACCCCGTCATGAAACCCAATCCGCCATCACTAAACGCGATCCCCTATCGCTAATCCCAATCCCACATCACTAAACCCAATCCCCCATAACTAAACCTGATCCCCATCACTAAACCTGATCCCCGATCACTAAACCCGCTCCCCCAATGCTAAATATGATCCTCCATCACTAAACCTGATTTCCCATCACTAAACCCGATCCCCCATCACTAATCCAGAAACCCCCATCACTAAACCCGAACCCAAATCACAAAACCCGAACCCCCATAGCTAAACCAGTCCCAACATGGCTAAACCCGATCCCCCATCACTAAATCTGACCCCCCAGCACTAAACCCAATCCCCCAATGCTAAACATGATCCCCATCACTAAACCTGATCCCTCATCAAGAAACCCGATCCCAAATCACTAAACCCGATCCCGCATGGCAAAACCTGATCCCTCATAGCTAAACCCGATCCCCAATACCTAAACACAATCCCCATCACTAAACACAATCCATGATCTCTAAACCCGATCCCCGAATGCTAAACATGATCCCCTATCGCTAAACCTGATCCCCCATCACTAAACCCGATTCCCCAATGCAAAAGATTTTCCCCCATCCCTAAACCGGACCCTGCATCACTAAACCCGATCGCCCATAGCTAAACTCGATCCCCATCAATAAACCTGATCCCCATCACTAAACCCGATCCACCAGAGCTGAAAAGGATCCCCCATCGCTAAACATGATCCCCCATCACTAAAGCCCATACCCCATCACTAAACAAAATTCCCCATCACTAAACCCGAACTCCCAATGCTAAACATTATCACCCATCTCAAAACCTGATTCCCCATCACTAAAGCCGATCTCCCATCTCTAAACCCGACCCCCCATCAGTAAACCTGATCCCCGATCGCGAAACCCAATCCCTCATAACTAAACCCAATCCCCAAAAGCTGAACATGGTCCACCATCGATAAAACGGATCCCGCATCACTAAGCCCGATCCCCCATTGCTAAACCGAAACCCCCATCACTAAACCTGATCCCCCATCATTAAACCAGAACGCCCATCAGTAAACATGATACCCCATCACTAAACCCGATCCCCCATAGCTAAACCCGATCTCCAATATCAAAACAGGATCCCCCATCACGAAACCCAATCCCCCATCACTAAACATGATCCTCGATCGCTAAACCCAATATCCCATCAGCAAACCCGATCCCCCATAGCTAAATCCGATCCCGAGTCACTAAACCTGATCCTCCTTCACTAAACCCGATCCCCCAGAGCAAAAAATGATCCTCCATCGCTAAACCTGATTGCCCATCACTAAACCCGATATCCCATCACTAAACCCAATCGCACATCACGAAACCGGATCCCCCATATGTAAACCCGTTCCCTCATCACTAAACCTGATCCCCGATCACTAAACCCAATCCCACATCACTGAACCCGAGCACACTTCACTAAACCTGATCCCTCATATCTAAACCTGATCCCCCATAGCTAAATCCGATGCCCAATAGCAAAACACGACCACCCTTGCTAAACCCGATCCACCATCACTAACACCGATCCCCCAATGCTAAACAGGATCCCCCATCGCTAAACCCGATCTCCCATCACTAAACCCGATCTCCGATGGCTAACTCAATCCCCCATCACTAAACCTGATCCACCCATGCTAAACATGGTCCCCCATCGCTAAACCGTGGCCCGCATCACTAAAGCCGATCCCCCATTGCTAAACGCGATCCCCCATCACAAAACCTGATCCCCCATCACTAAACCCGATACCCCATCAGTAATCCGATCCCACATCACTAAACCCAAACCCCCATATCTAAACCCAATCCCTCATCACTAAACCCGATCACCCAATGCTAAACAGGGTCCCCCATCGCTAAACAGGATTTTGCATCACTAAACCCAATCCCCCATATCTAATCCAGATCCCCCATCACTAAACCTGATCCTCCATCACTAAACGCTATCCTCCATCACTAAACCCAATCCTCCATCACTAAACCCGATACACCAATGGCAAATCCGATCCCCCATAGGTAAACCTGATCCCCATTATCAAAACACGATCCCCCATCACTAAACCTGACCCCCATCACTAAATCTGATCCCCAAATGCTAAGCATGATCCCCCATCACTAAACCTGTTTCCCCATCACTAATCCCGATCCCCGATGGCTAAACCCAAGCACCCATCACTAAACCTGATCCCCCCCAATGCTAAACATGCTCCCCCATCGCTAAACTGTATCCTGCATCACTAAACCCTATCACCCATAGCTAAACCCGATCCCCCATCAATTAATCTGATCCCCCATCACTAAACCCGATTCCCCAGAACAAAAAATGATCCCCCATCGCTAAATGTGATTCCCCAACACTAAAGCCAATACCCCATCACTAAACCCGACCCCCCATCACTAAAACCGTGCCCCGATCGCTAAACCCAATCCCTCACAACTAAACCCGATCCCCCAATGCTGAACATGGTCCCCATCGCTAAACCGGATCCCGCATCAATAAGCCCTACCCCCCATAGCTAACCATGATCCCAAATATCTAAACACGAAACTCCATCATGAAACCCAATCCGCCATCACTAAACGTGATCCCCGATCGCTAAACCCAATCCCACATCACTAGACCCAATCCCCCATATCTAAACCCGACCCCCCATCACTAAAACTGATCCCCGATCACTGAACCCGATCCCCCAATGCTAAACATGATCCTCCATCCCTAAACCGGACCCTGCATCACTAAACCCGATCGCCAATAGCTAAACTCGATCCCCATCAATAAACCTGATCCCCCATCAAACCAAGATCCCCCAGAGCTGAAAATGATCCCCCATCGCTAAACCTGATCCTCCATCACTAAAGCTCATACCCCATCACTAAACACAATCCCTCAGCACTAAACCCAATCCCCCAATGCAATACATGATCCCCATCACTAAACCTGATCCCTCATCACTAAATCCGATCCCAAATCACTAAACCCGATCCCGCATAGCAAAACCTGATCCATTATAGCTAAACCTGATCCCAAATAGCTAAACACAATCCCCATCACTAAACACAATCCATGATCACTAAACCAGATCCCCCAAAGCTAAACATGTTCCCCTGTCGCTAAACCTGATCCCCCATCACTCAACTCCACCCCCCACACACTAAAGCCGATCCCCCATTACTAAACCCAATCCCCCATCACTAAATCCGATCCCCCAATGCTAAACATGTTCCCCATCCCTAAACCGGACCCTGCTTCACTAAACCCGATCGCCCATAGCTAAACTCGATCCCCATCAATAATCCTGATCCTCCTTCACTAAACCCGATTCCCCAGAGCAAAAAATGATCCTCCATCGCTAAACCTGATCGCCCATCACTAAACCCGATATCCCATCACTAAACCCAATCCCACATCACTAAACCGAATCCCCCATATGTAAACCCGATCCCCCATCAATAAACCTGATCTCTGATCACTAAACCCGATCCCACATCACTGAACCCGAGCCCACTTCACTAAACCTTATCCCTCATATCTAAACCTGATCCCCCATAGCTAAACCCGATGCCCAATAGCTAAACACGACCACGCTCACTAAACCCGATCCACCATCACTAACCCCGATCCCCCAATGCTAAACAGGATCTCCCAGCGCTAAATGCTATCTCCCATCACTAAACCCGATCACCAATGGCTAAACCCAATCCCCCATCAGTAAACCTGATCCACCCATGCTAAACATGGTAACCCATCGCTAAACCGTAGCCCGCATCACTAAACCCGATCCCCCATTGCTAAATGCAATCCCCCATCACAAAACCTGATCCCCCTTCATTAAACCCGATCCCCCATAGCTAAACCCGATCCCCAATATCTAAACAGGATCCCCCATCATGAAACCCAATCCCCCATCACTAAACATGATCCCTGATCGCTAAACCCAATATCCCATCAGCAAACCCGATCCCCCATAGCTAAATCCGATCCCCCGTCACTTAACCTGATCCTCCTTCACTAAACCCGATCCCCCAGAGCAAAAAATGATCCTCCATCGCTAAACCTGATCGCCCATCACTAAACCCGATATCCCATCACTAAACCCAAATCCACATCACTAAACCGAAACCCCCATGTGTTAACCTGATCCCCCATCACTAAACCTGATCCCCAATCACTAAACCCGAGCCCACATCAGTGAACCCGAGCCCACTTCACTAAACATGATCCCTCATATCTAAACCTGATCCCCCATAGCTAAACCCAATGCCCAATAGGTAAACACGACCCCCATAACTAAACCTGATCCAACATCACTAACCCCGTTCCCCCAATGCTAAACAGGATCCCCCATCGCTAAACCCGATCTCCCATCACTAAACCCGATCTCCAATGGCTAAACCCAAACCCCAACACTAAACCTGATCCACCCATGCTAAACATGGTCCCCCATCACTAAACCATAGCCCGCATCACTAAAGCCGATCTCCCATTGCTAAACGCGATCCGCCATCACAAAACCTGATCCCCCATCACTAAACCCGATACCCCATCAGTAACCCGATCCCACATCACTAAACCCAACCCCCCATATCTAAACCCAATCCCTCATCACTAAACCCGATCACCCAATGCTAAACAGGGTCCCCCGTCGCTAAACAGGATTTCGCATCACTAAACCCAATCCCCCATATCTAATCCAGATCCCCCATCACTAAACCTGAACCTTCATCACTAAACCCGATCCCCCATCACTAAACCCAATCCCCCATCACTAAACCCGATACACCAATGGCAAATCCGATCCTCCATAGGTAAACCCGATCCCCAATATCAAAACACGTTCCGCCATCACTAAACCTGACCCTCATCACTAAATCCGATCCCCCAATGCTAAGCATAATCCCCCATCACTAAACCTGATCCCCCATCACTCAACCCGATCCCCGATGGCTAAACCCAAGCACCCATCACTAAACCTGTTCCGCCCAGTGCTAAACATGCTCCCCCATCGCTAAACTGTATCCTGCATCACTAAACCCTATCACCCATAGCTAATCCCGACCCCCCATCAATTAATCTGATCCCCCATCACTAAACCCGATCCCCCTGAACAGAAAATGATCCCCCATCGCTAAAACCGATCCCCCATCACTAAAGCCAATACCCCATCACTAAACCTGATCCCCCATCAGTAAACGCGTGCCCCGATCGCAAAACCGAATCCCTCATAACTAAACCCGATCCCCCAATGCTGAACATGGTCCCCCAACGCTAAACCGGATCCCGGATCACTAAGCCTGATCCCCCATAGCTAACCATGATCCCCAATATCTAAACACATAACCCCATCATGTAACCCAATCCGCCATCACTAAACGCGATCCCCGATCGCTAAACCCAATCCCACATCACTAAACCCAATCCCCCATATCTAAACATGATCCTCCATCACTAAACCTGATTCCCCATCACTAAACCCGCTCTCCCATCACTAATCCCGAAACCCCCATCACTAAACCCGAACCCACATCACAAAACCCGATCCCCCATAGCTAAACCAGACCCTCCACGGCTAAACCCGATTTCCCATCACTGAACATGATCCCCCAGCACTGAACCCGATCCCCCAATGCTAAACATGATCCCCATCACTAAACCTGATCCCTCATCACTACACCCGATCCCAAATCACTAAACCCGATCCCCCATAACAAAACCTGATCCCCCACGGCTAAACCCAATCTCCCATTGGTAAACCACATCCCCCATCACTAAACACGATCCCACATCACTAAACCTGATCCCGCATAGCAAAACCTGATCACCCATAGCTAAACCCGATCCCCCATAGCTAAACCCAATCCCCCATCACTAAACCTGATCCCCCATCATTAAACCAGATCCCCCATCAGTAAACACGATACCCCATCAATAAGCCCGATCCCCCATAGCTAAACCAGACCCAACATGGCTAAACCCGATCCCCCATCACTAAACCTGATCCCCCATCATTAAACCAGATCCCCCATCAGTAAACATGATACCCCATCACTAAGCCCGATCCCCCATAGCTAAACATGATCCCCAATATCTGAACACGAAACCCCGTCATGAAAACCAATCCGCCATCACTAAACGTGATCCCCGATCGCTAAACCCAATCCCACATCACTAAACCTGAACCCGATCACTAAACCCGATCCCCGATCACTAAACCCTATCCCCCAATGCTAAACATGATCCTCCATCCCTAAACCGGACACTGCATCACTAAACCCGATCGCCCATAGCTAAACTCGATCCCCATCAATAAACCTGATCCCCCATCAAAACACGATCCCCCAGAGCTGAAAATGATCCCCCATCACTAAACCTGATCCCCCATCACTAAAGCCCATACACCATCACTAAACAAAATCCCCCAGCACTAAACCCAATCCCCCAATGCTAAACATGATCCTCCATCCCTAAACCGGACACTGCATCACTAAACCCGATCGCCCATAGCTAAACTCGATCCCCATCAATAAACCTGATCCCCCATCAAAACACGATCCCCCAGAGCTGAAAATGATCCCCCATCACTAAACCTGATCCCCCATCACTAAAGCCCATACACCATCACTAAACAAAATCCCCCAGCACTAAACCCAATCCCCCAATGCTAAACATGATCCGCATCACTAAACCTGATCCCTCATCACTAAATCCGATCCTAAATCAATAAACCCGATTCCACATAGCAAAACCTGATCCCTCACAGCTAAACCCGATCCCCAATAGCTAAACACAATCCCCATAACTAAACACAATCCATGATCACTAAGCCCGATCCCCCAATGCTAAACATGATCCCCTATCGCTAAACCTGATCCCCCATCACTAAACCCCATCCCCCATACACTAAACCCGATCCCCCATTACTAAACCCAATCCCCCATCACTATACCCAATCCCCCAATGCTAAACATGTTCCCCCATCCCTAAACCGGACCCTGCATCACTACACCCGATCGCCCATAGCTAAACTCGATTCCCATCAAAAAACATGATCCCCCATCACTAAAGCCCATACCCCATCACTAAACAAAATCCCCCATAACTAAACCCGATCTCCCAATGCTAAACATTATCACCCATCTCAAAACCTGATCCCCCATCACAAAAGCCGATCCCCCATCACTAATTCCGACCCCCCATCAGTAAAACTGATCCCCGATTGCTAAACCCAATCCCTCATAACTAAACCCAATGCCCAAAAGCTGAACATGGTCCACCATTGATAAAATGGATCCCGCATCACTAAGCCCGATCCATCATAGCTAAAGCCAAACCCCATCACTAAACCTGATCCCCCATCATTAAACCAGATCCCCCATCAGTAAACATGATCCCCATCACTAAACCCGATCCCCCATAGCTAAACCCGATCCCCAATATCTAAACAGGATCCCCCGTCACGAAACCCAATCCCCCATCACTAAACATGATCCCCGATCGCTAAACCCAATATCCCATCAGCAAACCCGATCCCCCATAGCTAAATCCGATCCCCCGTAACTAAACCTGATCCTCCTTCACTAAACCCGATCCCCCAGAGCAAAAAATGATCCTCCATCGCTAAACCTGATTGCCCATCACTAAACACGATATCCCATCACTAAACCCAATCCCACATCACTAAACCGAATCCCCCATATGTAAACCCGATCCCCATCACTAAACCTGATCCCCGATCACTAAACGCAATCCCACATCACTGAACCCGAGCCCACTTCACTAAACCTGATCCCTCATATCTAAACCTGAACCCCCATAGCTAAACCCGATGCCCAATAGCTAAACACGACCATCCTCACTAAACCCGATCCCCCATCACTAAATCTGATACCCCAGCACTAAACCCAATCCCCCAATGCTAAACATGATCCCCTATCGCTAAACCTGATCCCCCATCACTAAGCCCAATCCCCCATCACTAAACCCGATTCCCCAATGCAAAACATTTCCCCCCATCCATAAACCAGACCCTGCATCACTAAACCCGATCGCCCATAGCTAAACTCGATCCCCATCAATAAACCTGATCCCCATCAGTAAACCCGATCCCCCAGAGCTGAAAATGATCCCCCATCGCTAAACCTGATCCCCCATCACTAAAGCCCATACCCCATTACTAAACAAAATTCCCCATCACTAAACCCGATCTCCCAATGCTAAACATTATCACCCATCTCAAAACCTGATTCCCCATCACTAAAGCCGATCCCCCATCTCTAAACCCGACCCTCCATCCGTAAACCTGATCCCCGATCGCTAAACCCAATCCCTCATAACTAAACCCAATCCCCAAAAGCTGAACATGGTCCACCATCGATAAAATGGATCCCGCATCACTAAGCCCGATCCCCCAGTGCTAAACCGAAACCCCCATCACTCAACCTGATCCCCCATCATTAAACCAGAACCCCCATCAGTAAACATGATACCCCATCACTAAACCCAATATCCCATCAGCAAACCCGATCCCCCATAGCTAAATCCGATCCCGAGTCACTAAACCTGATCCTCCTTCACTAAACCCGATCCCCCAGAGCAAAAAATGATCCTCCATCGCTAAACCTGATTGCCCATCACTAAACGCGATATCCCATCACTAAACCCAATCGCACATCACGAAACCGGATCCCCCATATGTAAACCCGTTCCCTCATCACTAAACCTGATCCCCGATCACTAAACCCGATCCCACATCACTGAACCCGAGCACACTTCACTAAACCTGATCCCTCATATCTAAACCTGATCCCCCATAGCTAAACCGAAGCCCAATAGCAAAACACGACCACCCTCGCTAAACCCGATCCACCATCACTAACACCGATCCCCCAATGCTAAACAGGATCCCCCATCGCTAAACCCGATCTCCCATCACTAAACCCGATCTCCGATGGCTAAACACAATCCCCCATCACTAAACCTGATCCACCCATGCTAAACATGGTCCCCCATCGCTAAACCGTGGCCCGCATCACTAAAGCCGATCCCCCATTGCTAAACGCGATCCCCCATCACAAAACCTGATCCCCCATCACTAAACCCGATACCCCATCAGTAACCCGATCCCACATCACTAAACCCAAACCCCCATATCTAAACCCAATCCCTCATCACTAAACCCGATCACCCAATGCTAAACAGGGTCCCCCATCGCTAAACAGGATTTTGCATCACTAAACCCAATCCCCCATATCTAATCCAGATCCCCCATCACTAAACCTGATCCTCCATCACTAAACGCTATCCTCCATCACTAAACCCAATCCCCCATCACTAAACCCGATACACCAATGGCAAATCCGATCCCCCATAGGTAAACCCGATCCCCGTTATCAAAACACGATCCCCCATCACTAAACCTGACCCCCATCACTAAATCCGATCCCCCAAATGCTAAGCATGATCCCCCATCACTAAACCTGATTCCCCATCACTAATCCCGATCCCCGATGGCTAAACCCAAGCACCCATCACTAAACCTGATCCCCCCCAATGCTAAACATGCTCCCCCATCGCTAAACTGTATCCTGCATCACTAAACCCTATCACCCATAGCTAAACCCGATCCCCCATCAATTAATCTGATCCCCCATCACTAAACCCGATTCCCCAGAACAAAAAATGATCCCCCATCGCTAAATGTGATTCCCCAACACTAAAGCCAATACCCCATCACTAAACCCGACCCCCCATCACTAAACTCCTGCCCCGATCGCTAAACCCAATCCCTCATAACTAAACCTGATCCCCCAAAGCTGAACATGTTCCCCATCGCTAAACCGGATCCCGCATCAATAAGCCCTACCCCCCATAGCTAACCATGATCCCAAATATCTAAACACGAAACTCCATCATGAAACCCAATCCGACATCACTAAACGTGATCCCCGATCGCTAAACCCAATCCCACATCACTAGACCCAATCCCCCATATCTAAACCCGATCCCCCATCACTTAAACTGATCCCCGATCACTAAACCAGATCTCCCAATGCTAAACATGATCCTCCATCCCTAAACCGGACCCTGCATCACTAAACCCGATCGCCAATAGCTAAACTCGATCCCCATCAATAAACCTGATCCCCCATCAAACCACGATCCCCCAGAGCTGAAAATGATCCCCCATCGCTAAACCTGATCCCCCATCACTAAAGCCCATACCCCATCACTAAACAAAATCCCTCAGCACTAAACCCAATCCCCCAATGCTAAACATGATCCCATCACTAAACCTGATCCCTCATCACTAAATCCGATCCGAAATCACTAAACCCGATCCCGCATAGCAAAACCTGATCCCTTATAGCTAAACCTGATCCCCAATAGCTAAACACAATCCCCATCACTAAACACAATCCATGATCACTAAACCAGATCCCCCAAAGCTAAACATGTTCCATTGTCGCTAAACCTGATCCCCCATCACTCAACCCCATCCCCCACACACTAAACCCGATCCCCCATTACTAAACCGAGTCCCCCATCACTAAATCCGATCCCCCAATGCTAAACATGTTCCCCATCCCTAAACCGGACCCTGCTTCACTAAACCCGATCGCCCATAGCTCAACTCGATCCCCATCAATAAACGTGATCCTCCTTCAATAAACCCGATCCCCCAGAGCAAAAAATGATCCTCCATCGCTAAACCTGATTGCCCATCACTAAACCCGATATCCCATCACTAAACCCAATCCCACATCACTAAACCGAATCCCCCATATGTAAACCCAATCCCCCATCAATAATCCTGATCCCCGATCACTAAACCCGATCCCACATCACTGAACCCAAGCCCACTTCACTAAACCTTATCCCTCATATCTAAACCTGATCCCCCAAAGCTAAACCCGAGGCCCAATAGCTAAACACGACCACGCTCACTAAACCCGATCCACCATCACTAACCCCGACCCCCCAATGCTAAACAGGATCTCCCAGCGCTAAACCCTATCTCCCATCACTAAACCCGATCTCCGATGGCTAAACCCAATCCCCCATCACTAAACCTGATCCACCCATGCTAAACATGGTCCAACATCGCTAAACAGTAGCCCACATCACTAAAGCCGATCCCCCATTGCTAAATGCGATCCCCCATCACAAAACCTGATCCCCCATCACTAAACCCGTTACCCCATCAGTGACCCGATCCCACATCACTAAAACCAAACCCCCGTATCTAAACCCAATCCCTCATCACTAAACCCGATCACCCAATGCTAAACAGGGTCCCCCATCGCTAAGCAGGATTTCGCATCACTTAAACCAATCCCCCATATCTAATCCAGATCCCCCATCACTAAACCTGACCCTCCACCACTAAACCCGATCCCCCATCACTAAACCGAATCCCCCATCACTAAACCCGATACACCAATGGCAAATCCGATCCCCCATAGGTAAACCCAATCCCCAATATCAAAACAGGATCCCCATCACTAAACCTGACCCCCATCACTAAATCCGATCCCCCAATGCTAAGCATGATCCCCCATCACTAAACCTGATCCCCCATCACTAAACCCGATCCCCGATGGCTAAACCCAAGCACCCATCACTAAACCTGATCCCCCCCAATGCTAAACATGCTCCCCCATCGCTAAACTGTATCCTGCATCACTAAACCCTATCACCCATAGCTAAACCTGATCCCCCATCAATTAATCTGATCCCCCATCACTAAACCCGATCCCCCAGAACAAAAATGATCCCCCATCGCTAAAACTGAATCCCCATCACTAAAGCCAATACCCCATCACTAAACCTGATCCCCCATCACTAAACTCGTGCCCCGATCACTAAACCCAATCCCTCATAACTACACCCGATTCCGCAATGCTGAACATGGTCCCCATCGCTAAACCGGATCCCGCATCACTAAGCCCGATACCCCACAGCTAACCATGATCCCAAATATCTAAACACGTAACCCCATCATGAAACTCAATCCGCCATCACTAAACGCGATCCCCGATCGCTAAACCCAATCCCACATCACTAAACCCAATCACCCATATCTAAACCTGATCCCCCATCACTAAACCTGATCCCCGATCACTAAACCCGATCCCCGATCACTAAACCCGATCCCCCAATGCTAAACATGATCCTCCATCCCTAAACCGGACACTGCATCACTAAACCCGATCGCCAATAGCTAAACTCGATCCCCATCAATAAACCTGATCCCCCATCAAAACACGATCCCCCAGAGCTGAAAATGATCCCCCATCACTAAACCTGATCCCCCATCACTAAAGCCCATACACCATCACTAAACAAAATCCCCCAGCACTAAACCCAATCCCCCAATGCTAAACATGATCCGCATCACTAAACCTGATCCCTCATCACTAAATCCAATCCTAAATCAATAAACCCGATTCCACATAGCAAAACCTGATCCCTCACAGCTAAACCCGATCCCCAATAGCTAAACACAATCCCCATAACTAAACACAATCCATGATCACTAAGCCCGATCCCCCAATGCTAAACATGATCCCCTATCGCTAAACCTGATCCCCCATCACTAAACCCCATCCCCCATACACTAAACCCGATCCCCCATTACTAAACCCAATCCCCCATCACTAAACCCGATCCCCCAATGCTAAACATGTTCCCCCATCCCTAAACCGGACCCTGCATCACTACACCCGATCGCCCATAGCTAAACTCGATTCCCATCAAAAAACATGATCCCCCATCACTAAAGCCCATACCCCATCACTAAACAAAATCCCCCATAACTAAACCCGATCTCCCAATGCTAAACATTATCACCCATCTCAAAACCTGATCCCCCATCACTAAAGCCGATCCCCCATCACTAATTCCGACCCCCCATCAGTAAAACTGATCCCCGATTGCTAAACCCAATCCCTCATAACTAAACCCAATGCCCAAAAGCTGAACATGGTCCACCATTGATAAAACGGATCCCGCATCACCAAGCCCGATCCATCATAGCTAAAGCCAAACCCCATCACTAAACCTTATCCCCCATCATTAAACCAGATCCCCCATCAGTAAACATGATCCCCATCACTAAACCCGATCTCCCGTAGCTAAACCCGATCCCCAATATCTAAACAGGATCCCCCGTCACGAAACCCAATCCCCCATCACTAAACATGATCCCCGATCGCTAAACCCAATATCCCATCAGCAAACCCGATCCCCCATAGCTAAATCCGATCCCCCGTAACTAAACCTGATCCTCCTTCACTAAACACGATCCCCCAGAGCAAAAAATGATCCTCCATCGCTAAACCTGATTGCCCATCACTAAACACGATATCCCATCACTAAACCCAATCCCACATCACTAAACCGAATTCCCCATATGTAAACCCGATCCCCATCACTAAACCTGATCCCCGATCACTAAATGCAATCCCACATCACTGAACCCGAGCCCACTTCACTAAACCTGATCCCTCATATCTAAACCAGAACCCCCATAGTTAAACCCGATGCCCAATAGCTAAACACGACCATCCTCACTAAACCCGATCCACCATCACTAACCCCGATCCCCCAATGCTAAACAGGATCTCCCATCGCTAAACCCTATCTCCCATCACTAAACCCGATCTTCGATGGCTAAACCCAATCCCACATCACTAAACCTGATCCACCCATGCTAAACATGGTCCCCCATCGCTAAACCATAGCCCGCATCACTAAAGCCGTTCCCCCATTGCTAAACACAATCCCCCATCACAAAACCTGATCCCCCATTATTAAACCCGATACCCCATCAGTAACCCGATCCCACATCACTAAACCCAAACCCCCATATCTAAACCCAATCCCTCATCACTAAACCCGATCACCCAATGCTAAAGAGGGTCCCCCATCTCTAAACAGGATTTCGCATCACTGAACCCAATACCCCATATCTAATCCAGATCCCCCATCACTAAACCTGATCCTCCATCACTAAACCCGATCCCCCATCACTAAACCCAATCCCCCATCACTAAACCCGATACACCAATGGCAAATCCGATCCCCCATAGGTAAACCCGATCCCCAATATCAAAACACGATCCCCCATCACTAAACCTGACCCCCATCACTAAATCCGATCCCCCAATGCTAAGCATGATCCCCCATCACTAAACGTGATCCCCCATCACTAAACCTGATCCCCCATCACGAAACCCGATCCCCGATGGCTGAACCCAAGCACCCATCACTAAACCTGATCCCTGCCAATGCTAAACATGCTCCCCCATCGCTAAACTGTATCCTGCATCACTAAACCCTATCACCCACAGCTAAATCCGATCCCCCATCACTTAATCTGATCCCCCATCACTAAACCCGATGTCCCAGAAGAAAAAATGATCCCCCATTGCTAAAACTGATCCCCCATCACTAAAGCCAATACCCCATCACTAAACCCGATCCCCCATCACTAAACTTGTGCCCCGATTGCTAAACCCAATCCCTCATAACTAAACCCGATCCACGAATGCTGAACATGTTCCCCCATCGCTTAACCAGATCGCCATTACTAAACCTGATCCCCGTTCGCCAAACCCTTATCCCCCATCACTAAACCAGATTCCCCAATGTTAAACATGGTCCCCCTTCGCTAAACCGTAGCCCGCATCACTAAACCTGATCCCCCATCGCTAAACCCGATCCCCAATTGCTAAATGCGATCCCCCATCACTAAACCTGATCCCCCATCACTAAACCCAATACACCATCAGTAACCCGATCCGCCATCACTAAACCCAATCCCCCATCACTAAACCCAATCCCCCATATCTAAACCCAAGCCCCCATATCTAAGCCTGATCCCCCCCAATGCTAAACATGCTCCCCCATCGCTAAACTGTATCCTGCATCACTAAACCCTATCACCCATAGCTAAATCCGATCCCCCATCACTTAATCTGATCCCCCATCACAAAACCCGATGCCCCAGAAGAAAAAATGATCCCCCATCGCTAAAACTGATCCCCCATCAGTAAAGCCAATACTCCATCACTAAACCCGATCCCCCATCACTAAACGTGAACCTCGATCACTAAACACAATCCCCCATCACTAAACCCGATTCCACAATGCTAAACATGGTCCCCCATCGCTGAACATGATCCTGCATCACTAAACCCGATCCCCCATTGCTAAACCCGATCCCCCAATCACAAAACCAGATCTCCCATCACTAAAGCCGATACCCCATCACTGAACCCGATCCTACATCACTAAACCCAATCCCCCATATCTAAACCCGTTCCCCATCACTATCCCCTACCCCCCCATCACTCAACCCGATCCCCCATTGCTAAACCTGATGACCCATCACTAAACTCATGCCCCAATCGCTAAACCCAATCCCTCATAACTAAACCCGATCCCCCAATGCTGAACATGTTCCCCCTTCGGTAAACCGGATCCCGCATCACTAAGCCCGATCCCCCATAGCTAAACACGATCACCAATATCTAAACATGAAATCCCATCATGAAACCCAATCCCCCATCACTAAATGTTATCCCGATCGTTAAACCCAATCCCCCATCACTAAACCTAATCCCCCAACACTAAAGCCGATCCCCGATGGCTAAACCCAAGCCCCCAACACTAACATGCTCCCCCATTGCTAACCTGTATCCTGCATCACTAAACCCTATCACCCATAGCTAAACCCGATCCCCATCACTTAATCTGATCCCCCATCACTAAACACGATCCCCCAGAACAAAAAATGATCCCCATCGCGAAACTGATCCCCCATCACTAACGCCAATACCCCATCACTAAACCCGATCCCCCATCACTAAACCTGATCCCCCAATGCTAAACATGATCCCGCATTGCAAAACATGATCCCCCATCACTAAACCCGACCCTCCATCACTAAACCCGATCCCCCATCACTAAACCCGATTCCCGATCGCCAAACCCGATCCCCCATCACTAAATCCGATTCCCCAATACTAAACATGGTCCCCCATCCCTAAACCGGATCCCGCATCACTAAGCCCAATCCCCCTTGGATAAACACGATCCCCAATATCTAAACACGAAACACCATCATGAAACCCAATCCCCCATCATTAAACATGATCCCCGATCGCTAAACCCAATCCCAAATCACTAAACCCAATCCCCCATATCTAAACCCGATCCCCCATCACTAAACCTGATCCCCAAACACTAATCCCAATCCCCCATCACTAAACCCGATTCCCCAATACTAAACATGGTCCCCCATCGCTAAACCGGATCCCGCTTCACTAAACCTGATCCCCCATCGCTAAACCCGACCCCCCATCACAAAACCTGATCTTCCATCACTAAACCCGATACCCCGTCACTGAACCCGATCCTACATCACTAAACCCAATCCCCCATATCTAAACCCGTTCCCCATCACTATACCCGATCCCCCATCACTCAACCCGATCCCCCTTTACTAACCCCGATCCCCCATCACTAAACTCATGCCACGATTGCTAAACCCAATCCCTTATAACTAAACCCGATCCCCCAATGCTGAACAGGGTCCCTCATCGCTAAAACGGATCCCGCATCACTAAGCCCGATCCCCCATAGCTAAACACGATCCCCAATATCTAAACATGAAACCCCATCATCAAACCCGATCCCCCATCACTAAAACTGATCCCCGATCACTAAACCCAAACCCACATCACTAAACCCGATCCCACATCACTAGACCTGATCCCCCATATCTAAACCCAATGCCCAATAGCTAAACACGACCCCCATGACTAAACCCGATACATCATCACTAAACCCGATCCCCCAATCATAATCATGAAACCCCATCGCTAAATCTGATCCCCCATCACTACACCCGATCCCCCATCACTAAAATCGATCCCCCATCACTAAACCCAAACCCCCATCACTAATCATGATTCCCAATCGCTAAGCACAATCCCCCATCAGTAAACGCAATCCCCCAATGCTAAACAAGGTCCCCCATTGCTAAACCGGATCCTGCATCAGTAAAACTGATCGCCCATAGCTAAACTCAATCCCCCATCACTAAACCTGATCACGCAGAGCTAAAAATGATCCCCCATCGCTAAAGCTGATGCCCCATCACTAAAGCCGAAACCCCATCACTAAACCCAATCCCACATCACGAAACCAAATCCCCCATATCTAAACCCGAACCCCCATCACTAAACCCGAAACCCCCATCACTAAACCCGATCCCACATCACAAAACCCGATCCCCCATAGCTAAACCAGACCCTCCACGGCTAAACCCGATCCCCCATCACTAAACCTGATCCCCCAGCACTAAACCCAAATCCCCTAATGCTAAACATGATCCCCATCACTAAACCTGATCCCCCATCACTAACCCCGATCCCAAAGCACTAAACCCGATCCCCCACAGCAAAACCTGATCCCCCACGGCTAAACCCAATCTCCCATTGCTAAACCACATCCCCCATCACTAAACACGATCCCACATCACTAAACCTGATCCCCCATAGCAAAACCTCATCACCCATAGCTAAACCCGATCCCCAATAGCTAAACACAACCCCCATCACAAACCCAATCCACGATCACTAAACCCGATCCCCCAATGCTAAACATGATACCCTATCGCTAAACCTGATCTCCCATCACTAAACCCCATCCCCGACATACTAAACCCGATCCCCCATTACTAAACCCAATCCCCCATCACTAAACCCGATCCCCCAATGCTAAACGTATTCCCCCGTCCCTAAACTGGACCCTGCATCACTAAACCCGATTGCCCATAGCTAAACCCAATCCCCCACCACTAAACCTGATCTCCAATCATTAAACCAGATCCCCTATCAGTAAACACGATCCCACATCAATAAACCCGATCCCCCATAGCTAAACCCGATCCCCAATATCTAAACACAGTCCCCCATCACAATACCCAATCCCCCATCACTGAACGTGATCCCCGATCGCTAAACCCAATATCTCATCAGTAAACCCCCATAGCTAAATCCGAACCCCGTCACTAAACCTGATCCCCCATCACTAAACCGATCCCCCAGAGCAAAAAATGATCCTCCATCGCTAAACCTGATCGCCCATCACTAAACCCGATAACCCATCACTAAATCCAATCCCACATCACTAAACCGAAGCCCCATATCTAAACCCGATCCCCCATCACTAATCCTGATCCCCGATCACTAAACCCAATCCCACATTACTGAAACCGAGCCCAATTCACTAAACCTGATCCCTCATAGCTAAACGTGATCCCCCATAGCTAAACCCGATGCCCAATAGCTAAACACGACCCCCATCACTAAACCCAATCCACCATCACTAACCCCAATCCCCCAATGCTAAACAGGAGCCCCCATCACTAAACCCGATCTCTCATCACTAAACAAGATCTCCGATGGCTAAACCCAATCCCCCATCACTAAACCTGATCCCCCAATGCTAAACATGGTCCTCCATCACTAAAATGGATCCTGCATCACTAAAACCTATTGCCCATAGCTAAACTCGATTCCCCATCAATTAATCTGATCCCCCATCACTAAACCCGATCCCACAGAACAAAAAATGATCCCCCATCACTAAAACCAATCCCCCATCACTAAAGCCAATACCCCATGACTAAACCGGATCCCCCATCACTAAACCCGATCCCCCATTGCTAAACATGATCCCCGTCGCAAAACCTGATCCCCCATCACTAAAGCCGATCCCCCATCACTAAACCCGATCCCCATCACTAAACCTGATCCCCGATCAGTAAACCTGTTCCCACATCACTAAACCCGAACCCTCATAGCTAAGCCTCATCCCCCATATCTAAACCCGATGCCCAATAGCTAAACATGACCCCCATCACTAAACCCTATACATCATAACTAAACCCGATCCGCCATCACTAAACCCGATCCCCCAATGCTAAACATGATCCCCATCACTAAACCCGATCCCCCATCACTAAACCCGATCCCCCATAGCAAAACCTGATCCCCCATGGCTAAACCCAATCTCCCATTGCTAAACCGCATCCCCCATCACTAAACAAGATCCCACATCACTAAACCTGTTCCCCCATAGCTAAATCCGATCCCCAATAGCTAAACACAATCCCCATCACTAAACCCAATCCACGATCACTAAACCCGATCCCCCAATGCTAAACATGATCCCCCATTGCTAAACCTGATTCCCCATCACTAAACCCCATCCCCCCTCACTAAGCCCGATCCCCCATTCTTAACCCAGTCCCTCATCACTAAACCCGATCCCCCAATGCTAAACATGGTCCCCCATCTCTAAACGGGACCCTGCATCACTAAACCCGATCGCCCAAAGCTAAACTCGATCCCCCATCACTAAACCTGATGCCCCATCACTAAACCCGATCCCCCAAAGCTAAAAATGATCCCCATCGCTAACCCTGATCCCCATCACTAAAGCCAATACCCCATCACTAAACCCAATCCCCCATTACTAAACCCGATCCCCCAATGCTAAACATTATCCCCCATCGCAAAACCTGACCCCCCATTACTAAAGCTGATAGCCCATCACTAAACCCGATCCCATCAGTAAACCTTATCCCCGATCGCTAAACCCAATCCCTCAAAACGAAATCCGATCCCCCAATGCTAAACATGGGCCCCCATCACTTATCCCGATCCCCCATAGCTAAACCCGATCCCCCATAACTAAACCTGATACCCTATCACTAAACCAGATCCCAAATTAGTAATACGATCCCCCATCACTAAACCCGATCCACCATAACTAAAGCCAATCCCCAATATCTAAACATGATCCCCATCACGAAACCCAATCCACCATCACTAAACGCGATCCCCAATTGCTAAACCCTATATCCCATTAGTAAACCCAATCCCCCATTGCTAAACCCGATCCCCCATCACTAAACCCGATCCCCCTTCACTAAACCCGATCCCCCAGAGCAAAAAATGATCCCCGATCGCTAAACCTGATCGCCCATCACTAAACCCGATATCCCATCACTAAACCCAATCCCACATCACGAAACCGAATCCCCCATATCTAAACCCAATCCCCCATCACTAAACCTGATCCCCGATCACGAAACCCGATCCCTCATCACTAAACCCGAGCCCACATCACTAAACCTGATCCCTCATAGCTAAACCTGATCCCCCATAGCTAAACCCGATACCCATTAGCTAAAGAGGACCACCATCACTAAAGCTGATACATCATCACTAAACCCGATCCCCCAATCCTAAACATGTAACCCCATCGCTAAATCTGATCCTCCATCACTACACCCGATCCCCCATCACTAAACTTGTGCCCCGATTGCTAAACTCAATCCCTCATAACTAAACCCGATCCCCCAATGCTGAACATGTTCCCCCATCGCTTAACCCGATCCCCATTACTAAACCTGATCCCCGTTTGCCAAACCCTAATCCCCCATCACTAAACCAGATTCCCCAATGCTAAACATGGTACCCCCATCGCTAAACCGTAGCCCGCATCACTAAACCTGATCCCCCATCACTAAACCCGATCCCCCATTGCTAAATGCGATCCCCCATCACTAAACCTGATCCCCCATCACTAAACCCAATACCCCATCAGTAACCCGATCCGCCATCACTAAACCCAATCCCCCATCACTAAACCCAATCCCCCATATCTAAACCCAAGCCCCCATATCTAAACCTGATCCCCCCCAATGCTAAACATGCTCCCCCATCGCTAAACTGTATCCTGCATCACTAAACCCTATCACCCATAGCTAAATCCGATCCCCCATCACTTAATCTGATCCCCCATCACTAAACCCGATGCCCCAGAAGAAAAAATGATCCCCGATCGCTAAAACTGATCCCCCATCAGTAAAGCCAATACTCCATCACTAAACCCGATCCCCCATCACTAAACGTGAACCTCGATCACTAAACACAATCCCCCATCACTAAACCCGATTCCCCAATGCTAAACATGGTCCCCCATCGCTGAACATGATCCTGCATCACTAAACCCGATCCCCCATCGCTAAACCCGATCCCCCAATCACAAAACCAGATCTCCCATCACTAAAGCCGATACCCCATCACTGAACCCGATCCTACATCACTAAACCCAATCCCCCATATCTAAACCCGTTCCCCATCACTATCCCCAATCCCCCATCACTCAACCCGATCCCCCATTGCTAAACCTGATGCCCCATCACTAAACTCATGCCCCAATCGCTAAACCCAATCCCTCATAACTAAACCCGATCCCCCAATGCTGAACATGTTCCCCCTTCGGTAAACCGGATCCCGCATCACTAAGCCCGATCCCCCATAGCTAAACACGATCCCCAATATCTAAACATGAAATCCCATCATGAAACCCAATCCCCCATCACTAAATGTTATCCCGATCGCTAAACCCAATCCCACATCACTAAACCCAATCCCCCATATCTAAACTCGATCCCCCATCACTAAACCTGATCCCCGATCACTAAACCCAATCCCACATCACTAAACCCGATCCCACATCACTAAACCTGATCCCTCATAGCTAAACCTGATCCCCCATATCTAAACCCAATGCCCAATAGCGAAACACGACCCCATCACTAAACCCAATACATCATCACTAAACCCTATCCACCAATCCTTAATCATGAAACCCCATCGCTAAACCTAATCCCCCATCACTATACCTGATCCCCCTCACTAAAATCGACCCCCCATCACTAAACCCATCCCCAATCGCTAACCACAATCCCCCATCAGTAAACACAATCCCTCAATGCTTAACATGGTCCCCCATTGCTAAACCGGATCCTGCATCAGTAAAACCGATTGCCCATAGCTAAACTCGATCCCCCATCACTATACGTGATCACTCAGAGCTAACAATGATTCCCCATCGCTAAAGCTGATACCCCATCACTAAAGCCGATACGCCATCACTAAAACCAATCCCACATGGCTAAACCAAAGCCCCCATATCTAAACCCGATCCCCCATCACTAAACACGATCCCCCAATACTAAACATAATCCCCCATCACTAAACCCGATCCCCATTCACTAAATCCGAAACCCCCATCACTAAACCCGATCCCACATCACAAAAACCGATCCCCCATAGCTAATCCAGACCCTCCGCGGCTAAACCCGAACCCCCATAGCTAAATCCGATCCCCTGTCATTAAACCGGATTCCCATCACTAAACCCGATCCCCCAGAGCAAAAAATGATCCTCCATCACTAAACCCGATCCCCCATATCTAAACCCGTTCCCCATCACTATATCCGATCCCCCATCACTCAACCCGATCCCCCATTTCTAAACCCGATCCCCCATCACTAAACTCGTGCCCTGATCGCTAAAGCCAATCCCTCATAACTGAATCCGATCCCCCAATGCTGAACATGGTCCCCCATCGCTAAACCGGATCCCGGATCACTAAGCCTGATCCCCCATAGCTAAACACGATCCCCAATATCTAAACATGAAACCCCATCATGAAACCCAATCCCCCATCACTAAACGCGATCCCCAATCGCTAAACCCAATCCACATCACTAAACTCAATCGCCCATATCTAAACCCGATCCCCCATCACTAAACCTGAACCCCATTCACTAAAGCCAATCCCACATCACTAAACCCGATCCCACATCACTAAACCTGATCCCTCATAGTTAAACCTGATCCCCCATATCTAAACACAATGCCCAATAGCTAAACACGACCTCCATGATTTAACCCGATACATCATCACTAAACCCGATCCCCCAATCCTAATCATGAAACCCCATCGCTAAACCTGATCCCCCATCACTACACCGATCCCCCATCACTAAAATCGATCCCCCATCACTAAACCCAACCCACCATCACTAAACATGATCCCAAATCACTAAACACAATCCCCCAGCAGTAAACACAACCCCCCATCGCTGAACTGGATCCTGCATCAGCAAAACGATCGCCCATAGCTAAACTCGATCCCCCATCACTAAACCTGATCCCACAGAGCTAAAAATGATCACCCATCGCTAAAGCTGATCCCACATCACTAAAGCCGATACCCCATCACTAAACCCAATCCCACATCACTAAACCCAATCCCCCATATCTAAACCCGAAGTCCCAGCAGTAAACCCGATCCCCCAATGCTAAACATGATCCCATATCACAAAACCTGATCCCCATCACTAAACCCCATCCCCATGCACTAAACCCGATCCCCCATTACTAAACCCAATTCCCCATCACTACACCCGATCCCCCATCACTAAAATCGATCCCCCATCACTAAACCCAACCCACCATCACTAAACATGATCCCCAATCACTAAACACAATCCCCCATCAGTAAACACAACCCCCCATCGCTGAACCGGATCCTGCATCAGCAAAACCGATCGTCCATACCTAAATTCGATCCCCCATCACTAAATCAGATCCGACATAGCTAAAAATGATCCCCCATCACTACAGCTGATCCCCCATCACTAAAGCCGATACCCCATCACTAAACCCAATCCCACATCACTAAACCCAATCCCCCATATCTAAACCCGATCCCCCATCACTAAACCCGATCCCCCATCAATAAACCCGATCCCACATCACTAAACCTGATTCCACAGAGCTAGAAATGATCCCCCATAGCTATAGCTGATCCCCCATCACTAAAGCCGATACCCCATCACTAAACCCAATCCCACATCACTAAACCCAATCCCCCATATCTAAACCCTAACCCCCATCAGTAAACCCGATCCCCCATCTCTAAACCCGATCCCACATCACAAAACCCGATCCCCATCACTAAACCCGATCCCCCATTACTAAACCTAATTCCCCATCACTAAACCCGATCCCTCAATGCTCAACATATTCCCCCATCGATTAACTGGACCCTGCATCACAAAACCCAATCGCCCATAGCTAAACCCGATCCCCCATCACTAAACCTGATCCCCCATCACTAAACCCGATCCCCCAGAGCTAAAAATGATCCCCCATCGCTAAACATGATCCCCCATCACTAAAGCCCATACCCCATCACTAAACACAATCCCCCATCACTAAACCGATCTCCCAATGCTAAACATTATCCCCCATTGCAAAACCTGATCCCCCATCACTAAAGCCGATCCCCATCAATAAACTCTATCCCCCATCAGTAAACCTGATCCCCAATCGCTAAACCCAATCCCTCATAATTAAACCTGACACCCCAAAACTAAACATGGTCCCCCATCGATAAACTGGATCCCGCATCACTAAGCCCGATCCCTCATAGCAAACCCAATCCCCCATCACTAAACCTTATCCCCCATCATTAAACCAGATCCCCCATCAGTAAACACGATCCCCCATCACTAAAACTGATCCCCCATCACTAAACACAATCCCCCATCACTAAATCCGAACCCCCAATGCTAAACATTGTCCCCCATCGCTAAACTGTATCCTGCATCACTAAACACTATCACCCATAGCTAAACCCGACCCCCCATCATTTAATCTGATCCCCCATCACTAAACCCGATCCCCCAGAACAAAAAATGATCCCCCATCGCTAAAACTGATCCCCCAACACTAAAGCCAATACCCCATCGCTAAACCTGATCCCCCATCACTAAACCCGATCCCCCAATGCTAAACATGATCATCCATTGCACAACCTGATCCCCCATCACTAAACCCGAACCTCCATCACTAAACCCAATCCCACATCACTAAACGCGATCTCCGATCACCAAACCCAATCCCCCATCACTAAACACGATTCCCCAATGCTAAACATGGTCCCCCATCGCTAAACCAGATCCCGCATCACTAAACCTGATCCCCCATTGCTAAACCCGATCCCCCATCACAGAACCAGATCTCCCATCACTAAACCCGATACCCCATCCCTGCACCCAATCCTACTTCACTAAACCCAATCCCCCATATCTAAACCCGTTCCCCATCACTATACCCAATCCCCCAACACTAAACCCGATCCCCCATTTCTAAACCTGAACCCCCGTCACTAAACTCGTGCCCCTATCGCTAAAGCCAATCCCTCATAACTAAATCCGATCCCCCAATGCTGAACATGGTCCCCCATTGCTAAACTGGATCCCTGATCTCTAAGCCCGATGCCCCATAGCTAAACACGATCCCCAATATCTAAACACGAAACCCCATCATGAAACCCAATCCCCCCTCACTAAACGCGATCTCCAATCGCTAAACCCAATCCACATCACTAAACCCAATCCCCCATATCAAAACCCGATCCCCCATCACTAAACCTGAACCCCGTTCACTAAACCCAATCCCACATCACTAAACCCAATCCCACATTACTAAACCTGATCCCTCATAGTTAAACCTGACCCCCCATATCTAAACCCAATGCCCAATAGCTAAACACGACCCCATCACTAAACCCGATACATCATCACTAAACCTGATCCCGCAATCCTAATCATGAAACCCCATCACTGAACCTGATTCCCCCATCACTACACCCGATCCCCCATCACTAAAATCGATCCTCCATCACTAAACCCAACCAACCATCACTAAACATGATCCCCAATCACTAAGCACAATCCCCCATCAGTAAACACAGTCCCCCATCGCTGAACCGGATCCTGCATCAGCAAAACCGATCGCCCATAGCTAAACTCGATCCCCCATCACTAAACCTGATCCCACAGAGCTAAAAATGATCCCCCATTGCTAAATATGACCCCCCATCACTAAACCCGATCCCCCAATGCTAAACATGATCATCCATTGCAAAACATTATCCCCCATCACTAAACACGAACCTCCATCACTAAACCCAATCCCACATCACCAAACCGAATCCCCCTTATCTAAACCCGATCCCCCATCACTAAAACTGATCACCGATCGCTAAACACGATCCCCCAAAGCAAAACCTGATCCCCCACGGCTAAACCCAATCTCCCATTGCTAAACCACATCCCCATCAGTAAACACGATCCCACATCACTAAACCTGATTCCCCATATCTAAAACTGATACCCCATTGCTAGATTCGATCCCCAATAGCTAAAGCCAATCCCCCATCAATAAATCCGAACCCCCAATGCTAAACATTGTTCCCCTTCGCTAAACTGTATCCTGCATCACTAAACCCTATCACCCATAGCTAAACACGACCCCCCATCACTTAATCTGATCCCCCATCACTAAACCCGATCCCCTAGAAGAAAAAATGATCCCCCATCGCTAAAACTGATCCCCCATCACTAAAGCCAATACCCCATCACTAAACCTGATCCCCCATCACTAAACCCAATCCCCCAGAGCTAAAAATGATCCCCCATCGCTAAACCTGATTCCCCATCACTAAAGCCCATACCCCATCACGAAACACAATCCCCCATCACTAAACCCAATCGCCCATAGCTAAACCAGATCCCCCATCACTAAACCTTATCCCCCATCATTAAAGCCGATCCCTATCACTAAACCCTATCTCCCATCAGTAAACCGGATCCCCGATCGCTAAACCCAATCCCTCATAACTAAACCCGACTCCCCAATGCTAAACATGGTCCCCCATCGATAAACCTGATCCCGCATCACTAAGTCCGATCCCCCATAGCTAAACCCAATCCCCCATCACTAAACCTGATCCCCAATCATTAAACCAGATCCCCCATCAGTAAACATGATCCCCCATCACTAAACCTGATCCCCCATAGCTAAACCCGATCCCCAATATCTAAACACGATCCCTCATCATGAAACCCAATCCCCACCACTAAACGTGATCCCCGATCGCTAAACCCAATATTCCCTCAGTAAACCCGATCCCCCATAGCGAAACTCGATCCCCCATCACTAAACCTGACCCCACAGAGCTAAAATTGATCCCCCATCGCTAAATTTGATCCCCCATTACTAAACCCGATCCCCCAATGCTAAACATGATCATCCATTGCAAAACCTTATCCCCCATCACTAAACCCGAACCTCCATCACAAAACCCAATCCCCCATCACTAAACCTGATCCCCATCATTAAACCAGATCACCCATCAGTAAACACGATCCCCATCACTAAACACGATCCCCCATAGCTAAACCCGATCCCCAATATCTAAACACGATCCCCCATCATGAAACCCAATCCCCCATCACTAAACGTGATCCCCGATCGCTAAACCCAATATTCCCTCAGTAAACCCGATTGCCCATAGCTAAACTCGATCCTCCATCACTAAACCTGACCCCACAGAGCTAAAAATGATCCCCCATCGCTAAATTTGATCCCCCATCACTAAACCCGATCCCCCAATGCTAAACATGATCATCCATTGCAAAACCTTATCCCCCATCACTAAACCCGAACCTCCATCACTAAACCCAATCCCACATCACTAAACCGAATCCCCCTTATCTAAACCTGATCCCCCATCACTAAACCTGATCCCCCATCACTAAACCTGGTCCCACATCACTGAACCGGAGCCCACTTCACTAAACCTGATCCCTCATAGATAAACCTGATCCCCCATAGCTAAACCCGATGCCCAATAGCTAAACATGACCACCATCACTAAACCCGATCCACCATCAATAACCCTGATCCCCCAATGCTAAACAGGATCCCCCATCGCTAAACCCGATCTCCCATCACTAAACCCGATCTCCGATGGCTAAACCAATCCCCCTTAACTAAACCTGATCCCCCAATGCAAAACATGGTTCCCCATTGCTAAACTGGATCCTGCATCACTAAAACCTATCGCCCATAGCTAAACTCGATCCCCCATCACTTAATCTGATCTTCCGTCACTAAACCAGATCCCCAGAACAAAAAATGATCCCCCATCGCTAAAACCGAAAGCCCAACACTAAAGCCAATACCCCATCACTAAACCCGATCCCCCTTCACTAAACCCGACCACCCATTGCTAAACATGATCCCCCATCACTGAAGCCAATCCCCCATCACTTAACCCACTCCCCATCATTAAACCTGATCCCTGCTCGCCAAACCCAATCCCCCATCACTAAACCAGATTCCCCTATGCTAAACATGGTCGCCCATCACTAAACAGTAGCCCGCATCACTAAACCCGATCCCCCATAGCTAAACCCGATTCCCAATAGCTAAACACAATCCCCATCACTAAACCTGATCCCCCAATGCTAAACATGGTCCCCCATCACTAAACCCCATCCCCATCACTAAACCCGATCCCGCATCACTAAATCCGAACCCCCAATGCTAAACATTGTCCCCCTTCGCTAAAATGTATCCTGCATCACTAAACCCTATTACCCATAGCTAAACCCGACCCCCCATCACTTAATCTGGTCCCCCATCACTAAACCCAATCCCCCAGAACAAAAAATGATCCCCCATCGCTAAAACTGATCCCCCATCACTAAAGGCAATACCCCTTCACTAAACCCGAACTTCCATCACTAAACTCAATCCCACATCACTAAACGCGATCCCCGATCACCAAACCCAATCCCCCATCACTAAACCCGATTCCCCAATGCTAAACATGGTCCCCCATTGCTAAACCATAGCCCGCATCGCTAAACCTGATCCCCCATCGCTAGACCCGATCCCCCATCACAGAACCTGATCTCCCACCACAAAACCCGATAACCCATCAGTGCACCCGATCCTACATCACTAAACCCAATCCCCCATATCTAAACCCGTTCCCCATCACTATACCTGATCCCCCATCACTCAACCCGATCCCCCATGTCTAAACCCAATCCCCCATCAGTAAACTCGTGCCCTGATCGCTAAAGCCAATCCCTCATAACTAAATCCGACCCCCCAATGCTGAACATGGTCCCCCATCGCTAAACTGGATCCCAGATCACTAAGCCTGATCCCCCATAGCTAAACACGATCCCCAATATCTAAACACGAAACCCCATCATGAAACCCAATCCCCCATCACTAAACGCGATCCCCAATCGCTAAACCCAATCCACATCACTAAACCCAATCCCCCATCTCAAAACCCGATCCCCCATCACTAAACCTGAACCCCGTTCACTAAAGCCAATCCCACATCACTAAACCCGATCCCACATCACTAAACCTGATCGCTCATAGTTAAACCTGATTCCCCATATCTAAACCCAATGCCCAATAGCTAAACACGACCCCCATCACTAAACCCGATACATCATCACTTACCCTGATCCCCCAATCCTAATCATGAAACCCCTTCGCTAAACCTGATCCCCTTCAGAACACCCGAAACCCCATCACTAAAATCGATCCCCCATCACTAAACCCAACCCACCATCACTAACCATGATCCCCAAGCACTAAACACAATCCCTCATCAGTAAACATAATCCCCCATCACTGAACCGGATCCTGCTTCAGCAAAACCGATCGCCCATAGCTAAACTCGAACCCCCATCACTAAATCAGATCCGACATAGCTAAAAATGATCCCCCATCACTACAGCTGATCCCCCATCACTAAAGCCGATACCCCATCACTAAACCCAATCCCACATCACTAAACCCAATCCCCCATATCTAAACCCGATCCCCCATCACTAAACCCGATCCCCCATCAATAAACCCGATCCCACATCACAACTTCCCGATCCCCCATAGCAAAACCAGACCCTCCACAGCTAAAACCGATCCCCCATTACTAAACCTGATCCCCCATCACTAAACCCGACCCCCCATTGCTAAACATGATCCCCCATCACTGAAGCCAATCCCCCATCACTTAACCCACTCCCCATCATTAAACCTGATCCCTGCTCGCCAAACCCAATCCCCCATCACTAAACCAGATTCCCCAATGCTAAAAATGGTCCCCCATCACTAAGCCGTAGCCCGCATCACTAAACCCGATCCCCCATAGCTAAACCCGATTCCCAATAGCTAAACACAATCCCCATCACTAAACCCAATCCACAATCACTAAACCTGATCCCCCAATGCTAAACATGATGCCCCATCACTAAACCCCATCCCCATCACTTAATCTGGTCCCCCATCACTAAACCCAATCCCCCAGAACAGAAAATGAACCCCCATTGGTAAAACTGATCCCCCATCACTAAAGCCAATACCCCATCACTAAACCTGATCCCCCGTCACTAAACCCGATCCCCCAATGCTAAACATGATCATCCATTGCAAAACCTGACCCCCCATCACTTAATCTGGTCCCCCATCACTAAACCCAATCCCCCAGAACAAAAAATGATCCCCCATCGCTAAAACTGATCCCACATCACTAAAGCCAATACCCCAATTACTAAACCCGATCCCCCATCACTAAACCCGATCCCCCAATGCTAAACATGATCATCCATTGCAAAAGCTGATCCCCCATCACTAAACCCGAACCTCCATCACTAAACTCAATCCCACATCACTAAACGCGATCCCCGATCACCAAACCCAATCCCCCATCACTAAACCCGATTCCCCAATGCTAAACATGGTCCCCCATTGCTAAACCATAGCCCGCATCACTAAACCTGATCCCCCATTGCTAGACCTGATCCCCCATCACAGAACCTGATCTCCCACCACAAAACCCGATACCCCATCAGTGCACCCGATACTACATCACTAAACCCAATCCCTCAATGCTAAACATGATCATCCATTGCAAAACCTTATCCCCCATCACTAAACCCGAACCTCCATCACTAAACCCAATCCCCCATCACTAAACCTGATCCCCTATCATTAAACCAGATCCCCCATCAGTAAACATGATCCCCCATCACTAAACCCGATCCCCCATAGCTAAACCCGATCCCCAATATCTAAACACGATCCCCCATCATTAAACCCAATCCCCCATCACTAAACATGATCCCCGATCGCTAAACCCATTATTCCCTCAGTAAACCCGATCGCCCATAGATAAACTCGATCCCCCATCACTAAACCTGACCCCACAGAGCTAAAAATGATCCCCCATCGCTAAATTTGATCCCCCATCACTAAACCCGATACCCCAATGCTAAACATGATCATCCATTGCAAAACCTTATCCCCCATTACGAAACCCGAACCTCCATCACTAAACCCAATCCCACATCACTAAACCGAATCCCCCTTATCTAAACCTGATCCCCCATCACTAAACCTGATCCCCCATCACTAAACCTGGTCCCACATCACAGAACCGGAGCCCACTTCACTAAACCTGATCCCTCATAGATAAACCTGATCCCCCATAGCTAAACTCGATGCCCAATAGCTAAACATGACCCCCATCACTAAACCCGATCCACCATCAATAACCCTGATCCCCCAATGCTAAACAGGTTCCTCCAATCCAAACCCGATCTCCCATCACTAAACCCGATCTCCGAAGGCTAAACCAATCCCCCATAACTAAACCTGATCCCCCCAATGCAAAACATGGTTCCCCATTGCTAAACTGGATCCTGCATCACTAAAACCTATCGCCCATAGCTAAACTCGATCCCCCATCACTTAATCTGATCTTCCGTCACTAAACCAGATCCCCAGAACAAAAAATGATCCCCCATCGCTAAAACCGAAAGCCCAACACTAAAGCCAATACCCCATCACTAAACCCGATCCCCCTTCACTAAACCCGACCACCCATTGCTAAACATGATCCCCCATCACTGAAGCCAATCCCCCATCACTTAACCCACTCCCCATCATTAAACCTGATCCCTGCTCGCCAAACCCAATCCCCCATCACTAAACCAGATTCCCCTATGCTAAACATGGTCGCCCATCACTAAACAGTAGCCCGCATCACTAAATCCGATCCCCCATAGCTAAACCCGATTCCCAATAGCTAAACACAATCCCCATCACTAAACCTGATCCCCCAATGCTAAACATGGTCCCCCATCACTAAACCCCATCCCCATCACTAAACCCGATCCCGCATCACTAAATCCGAACCCCCAATGCTAAACATTGTCCCCCTTCGCTAAAATGTATCCTGCATCACTAAACCCTATTACCCATAGCTAAACCCGACCCCCCATCACTTAATCTGGTCCCCCATCACTAAACCCAATCCCCCAGAACAAAAAATGATCCCCCATCGCTAAAACTGATCCCCCATCACTAAAGGCAATACCCCTTCACTAAACCCGAACTTCCATCACTAAACTCAATCCCACATCACTAAACGCGATCCCCGATCACCAAACCCAATCCCCCATCACTAAACCCGATTCCCCAATGCTAAACATGGTCCCCCATTGCTAAACCATAGCCCGCATCACTAAACCTGATCCCCCATCGCTAGACCCGATCCCCCATCACAGAACCTGATCTCCCACCACAAAACCCGATAACCCATCAGTGCACCCGATCCTACATCACTAAACCCAATCCCCCATATCTAAACCCGTTCCCCATCACTATACCCGATCCCCCATCACTCAACCCGATCCCCCATGTCTAAACCCAATCCCCCATCAGTAAACTCGTGCCCTGATCGCTAAAGCCAATCCCTCATAACTAAATCCGACCCCCCAATGCTGAACATGGTCCCCCATCGCTAAACTGGATCCCAGATCACTAAGCCTGATCCCCCATAGCTAAACACGATCCCCAATATCTAAACACGAAACCCCATCATGAAACCCAATCCCCCATCACTAAACGCGATCCCCAATCGCTAAACCCAATCCACATCACTAAACCCAATCCCCCATCTCAAAACCCGATCCCCCATCACTAAACCTGAACCCCGTTCACTAAAGCCAATCCCACATCACTAAACCCGATCCCACATCACTAAACCTGATCGCTCATAGTTAAACCTGATTCCCCATATCTAAACCCAATGCCCAATAGCTAAACACGACCCCCATCACTAAACCCGATACATCATCACTTACCCTGATCCCCCAATCCTAATCATGAAACCCCTTCGCTAAACCTGATCCCCTTCAGAACACCCGAAACCCCATCACTAAAATCGATCCCCCATCACTAAACCCAACCCACCATCACTAACCATGATCCCCAAGCACTAAACACAATCCCTCATCAGTAAACATAATCCCCCATCACTGAACCGGATCCTGCTTCAGCAAAACCGATCGCCCATAGCTAAACTCGATCCCCCATCACTAAATCAGATCCGACATAGCTAAAAATGATCCCCCATCACTACAGCTGATCCCCCATCACTAAAGCCGATACCCCATCACTAAACCCAATCCCACATCACTAAACCCAATCCCCCATATCTAAACCCGATCCCCCATCACTAAACCCGATCCCCCATCAATAAACCCGATCCCACATCACAACTTCCCGATCCCCCATAGCAAAACCAGACCCTCCACAGCTAAAACCGATCCCCCATTACTAAACCTGATCCCCCATCACTAAACCCGACCCCCCATTGCTAAACATGATCCCCCATCACTGAAGCCAATCCCCCATCACTTAACCCACTCCCCATCATTTAACCTGATCCCTGCTCGCCAAACCCAATCCCCCATCACTAAACCAGATTCCCCAATGCTAAAAATGGTCCCCCATCACTAAGCCATAGCCCGCATCACTAAACCCGATCCCCCATAGCTAAACCCGATTCCCAATAGCTAAACACAATCCCCATCACTAAACCCAATCCACGATCACTAAACCTGATCCCCCAATGCTAAACATGATGCCCCATCACTAAACCCCATCCCCATCACTAAACCCAATCCCCCATTACTAAACCCAATCCCCCATCACTAAATCCGAACCCCCAATGCTAAACATTGTCCCCCTTCGCTAAACTGTATCCTGCATCACTAAACCCTATTACCCATAGCTAAACACGACCCCCCATCACTTAATCTGGTCCCCCATCACTAAACCCAATCCCCCAGAACAAAAAATGATCCCCCATCGCTAAAACTGATCCCACATCACTAAAGCCAATACCCCAATTACTAAACCCGATCCCCCATCACTAAACCCGATCCCCCAATGCTAAACATGATCATCCATTGCAAAAGCTGATCCCCCATCACTAAACCCGAACCTCCATCACTAAACTCAATCCCACATCACTAAACGCGATCCCCGATCACCAAACCCAATCCCCCATCACTAAACCCGATTCCCCAATGCTAAACATGGTCCCCCATTGCTAAACCATAGCCCGCATCACTAAACCTGATCCCCCATTGCTAGACCTGATCCCCCATCACAGAACCTGATCTCCCACCACAAAACCCGATACCCCATCAGTGCACCCGATACTACATCACTAAACCCAATCCCTCAATGCTAAACATGATCATCCATTGCAAAACCTTATCCCCCATCACTAAACCCGAACCTCCATCACTAAACCCAATCCCCCATCACTAAACCTGATCCCCTATCATTAAACCAGATCCCCCATCAGTAAACATGATCCCCCATCACTAAACCCGATCCCCCATAGCTAAACCCGATCCCCAATATCTAAACACGATCCCCCATCATTAAACCCAATCCCCCATCACTAAACATGATCCCCGATCGCTAAACCCATTATTCCCTCAGTAAACCCGATCGCCCATAGATAAACTCGATCCCCCATCACTAAACCTGACCCCACAGAGCTAAAAATGATCCCCCATCGCTAAATTTGATCCCCCATCACTAAACCCGATACCCCAATGCTAAACATGATCATCCATTGCAAAACCTTATCCCCCATTACGAAACCCGAACCTCCATCACTAAACCCAATCCCACATCACTAAACCGAATCCCCCTTATCTAAACCTGATCCCCCATCACTAAACCTGATCCCCCATCACTAAACCTGGTCCCACATCACAGAACCGGAGCCCACTTCACTAAACCTGATCCCTCATAGATAAACCTGATCCCCCATAGCTAAACTCGATGCCCAATAGCTAAACATGACCCCCATCACTAAACCCGATCCACCATCAATAACCCTGATCCCCCAATGCTAAACAGGTTCCTCCAATCCAAACCCGATCTCCCATCACTAAACCCGATCTCCGAAGGCTAAACCAATCCCCCATAACTAAACCTGATCCCCCCAATGCAAAACATGGTTCCCCATTGCTAAACTGGATCCTGCATCACTAAAACCTATCGCCCATAGCTAAACTCGATCCCCCATCACTTAATCTGATCTTCCGTCACTAAACCAGATCCCCAGAACAAAAAATGATCCCCCATCGCTAAAACCGAAAGCCCAACACTAAAGCCAATACCCCATCACTAAACCCGATCCCCCTTCACTAAACCCGACCACCCATTGCTAAACATGATCCCCCATCACTGAAGCCAATCCCCCATCACTTAACCCACTCCCCATCATTAAACCTGATCCCTGCTCGCCAAACCCAATCCCCCATCACTAAACCAGATTCCCCTATGCTAAACATGGTCGCCCATCACTAAACAGTAGCCCGCATCACTAAACCCGATCCCCCATAGCTAAACCCGATTCCCAATAGCTAAACACAATCCCCATCACTAAACCTGATCCCCCAATGCTAAACATGGTCCCCCATCACTAAACCCCATCCCCATCACTAAACCCGATCCCGCATCACTAAATCCGAACCCCCAATGCTAAACATTGTCCCCCTTCGCTAAAATGTATCCTGCATCACTAAACCCTATTACCCATAGCTAAACCCGACCCCCCATCACTTAATCTGGTCCCCCATCACTAAACCCAATCCCCCAGAACAAAAAATGATCCCCCATCGCTAAAACTGATCCCCCATCACTAAAGGCAATACCCCTTCACTAAACCCGAACTTCCATCACTAAACTCAATCCCACATCACTAAACGCGATCCCCGATCACCAAACCCAATCCCCCATCACTAAACCCGATTCCCCAATGCTAAACATGGTCCCCCATTGCTAAACCATAGCCCGCATCACTAAACCTGATCCCCCATCGCTAGACCCGATCCCCCATCACAGAACCTGATCTCCCACCACAAAACCCGATAACCCATCAGTGCACCCGATCCTACATCACTAAACCCAATCCCCCATATCTAAACCCGTTCCCCATCACTATACCCGATCCCCCATCACTCAACCCGATCCCCCATGTCTAAACCCAATCCCCCATCAGTAAACTCGTGCCCTGATCGCTAAAGCCAATCCCTCATAACTAAATCCGACCCCCCAATGCTGAACATGGTCCCCCATCGCTAAACTGGATCCCAGATCACTAAGCCTGATCCCCCATAGCTAAACACGATCCCCAATATCTAAACACGAAACCCCATCATGAAACCCAATCCCCCATCACTAAACGCGATCCCCAATCGCTAAACCCAATCCACATCACTAAACCCAATCCCCCATCTCAAAACCCGATCCCCCATCACTAAACCTGAACCCCGTTCACTAAAGCCAATCCCACATCACTAAACCCGATCCCACATCACTAAACCTGATCGCTCATAGTTAAACCTGATTCCCCATATCTAAACCCAATGCCCAATAGCTAAACACGACCCCCATCATTAAACCCGATACATCATCACTTACCCTGATCCCCCAATCCTAATCATGAAACCCCTTCGCTAAACCTGATCCCCTTCAGAACACCCGAAACCCCATCACTAAAATCGATCCCCCATCACTAAACCCAACCCACCATCACTAACCATGATCCCCAAGCACTAAACACAATCCCTCATCAGTAAACATAATCCCCCATCACTGAACCGGATCCTGCTTCAGCAAAACCGATCGCCCATAGCTAAACTCGATCCCCCATCACTAAATCAGATCCGACATAGCTAAAAATGATCCCCCATCACTACAGCTGATCCCCCATCACTAAAGCCGATACCCCATCACTAAACCCAATCCCACATCACTAAACCCAATCCCCCATATCTAAACCCGATCCCCCATCACTAAACCCGATCCCCCATCAATAAACCCGATCCCACATCACAACTTCCCGATCCCCCATAGCAAAACCAGACCCTCCACAGCTAAAACCGATCCCCCATTACTAAACCTGATCCCCCATCACTAAACCCGACCCCCCATTGCTAAACATGATCCCCCATCACTGAAGCCAATCCCCCATCACTTAACCCACTCCCCATCATTAAACCTGATCCCTGCTCGCCAAACCCAATCCCCCATCACTAAACCAGATTCCCCAATGCTAAAAATGGTCCCCCATCACTAAGCCGTAGCCCGCATCACTAAACCCGATCCCCCATAGCTAAACCCGATTCCCAATAGCTAAACACAATCCCCATCACTAAACCCAATCCACAATCACTAAACCTGATCCCCCAATGCTAAACATGATGCCCCATCACTAAACCCCATCCCCATCACTTAATCTGGTCCCCCATCACTAAACCCAATCCCCCAGAACAGAAAATGAACCCCCATTGGTAAAACTGATCCCCCATCACTAAAGCCAATACCCCATCACTAAACCTGATCCCCCGTCACTAAACCCGATCCCCCAATGCTAAACATGATCATCCATTGCAAAACCTGACCCCCCATCACTTAATCTGGTCCCCCATCACTAAACCCAATCCCCCAGAACAAAAAATGATCCCCCATCGCTAAAACTGATCCCACATCACTAAAGCCAATACCCCAATTACTAAACCCGATCCCCCATCACTAAACCCGATCCCCCAATGCTAAACATGATCATCCATTGCAAAAGCTGATCCCCCATCACTAAACCCGAACCTCCATCACTAAACTCAATCCCACATCACTAAACGCGATCCCCGATCACCAAACCCAATCCCCCATCACTAATCCCGATTCCCCAATGCTAAACGTGGTCCCCCATTGCTAAACCATAGCCCGCATCACTAAACCTGATCCCCCATCGCTAGACCTGATCCCCCATCACAGAACCTGATCTCCCAGCACAAAACCCGATACCCCATCAGTGCACCCGATCCTACATCACTAAACCCAATCCCCCATATCTCAACCCGTTCCCCATCACTATACCCGAACCCCATCACTCAACCCGCTCCCCCATGTCTAAACCCAATCCCCCATCACTAAACTCGTGCCCTGATCGCTAAACCCAATCCCTCATAACTAAATCCGATCCCCCAATGCTGAACATGGTCCCCCATCGCTAAACCGGATCCCGGATCACTAAGCCTGATCCCCCATAGCTAAACACGATCCCCAATATCTAAACACGAAACCCCATCATGAAACCCAATCCCCCATCATTAAACGCGATCCCCAATCGCTAAACCCAATCCACATCAATAAACCCAATCCCCCATCTCAAAACCCGATCCCCAATCACTAAACCTGAACCCCGTTCACTAAAGCCAATCCCTCAATGCTAAACATGATCATCCATTGCAAAACCTTATCCCCCATCACTAAACCCGAACCTCCATCACTAAACCCAATCCCCCATCACTAAACCTGATCCCCTATCATTAAACCAGATCCCCCATCAGTAAACATGATCCCCCATCACTAAACCCGATCCCCCATAGCTAAACCCGATCCCCAATATCTAAACACGATCCCCCATCATTAAACCCAATCCCCCATCACTAAACGTGATCCCCGATCGCTAAACCCATTATTCCCTCAGTAAACCCGATCGCCCATAGATAAACTCGATCCCCCATCACTAAACCTGACCCCACAGAGCTAAAAATGATCCCCCATCGCTAAATTTGATCCCCCATCACTAAACCCGATACCCCAATGCTAAACATGATCATCCATTGCAAAACCTTATCCCCCATTACGAAACCCGAACCTCCATCACTAAACCCAATCCCACATCACTAAACCGAATCCCGCTTATCTAAACCCGATCCCCCATCACTAAACCTGATCCCCCATCACTAAACCTGGTCCCACATCACAGAACCGGAGCCCACTTCACTAAACCTGATCCCTCATAGATAAACCTGATCCCCCATAGCTAAACTCGATGCCCAATAGCTAAACATGACCCCCATCACTAAACCCGATCCACCATCAATAACCCTGATCCCCCAATGCTAAACAGGTTCCTCCAATCCAAACCCGATCTCCCATCACTAAACCCGATCTCCGAAGGCTAAACCAATCCCCCATAACTAAACCTGATCCCCCCAATGCAAAACATGGTTCCCCATTGCTAAACTGGATCCTGCATCACTAAAACCTATCGCCCATAGCTAAACTCGATCCCCCATCACTTAATCTGATCTTCCGTCACTAAACCAGATCCCCAGAACAAAAAATGATCCCCCATCGCTAAAACCGAACGCCCAACACTAAAGCCAATACCCCATCAGTAAACCCGATCCCCCTTCACTAAACCCGACCACCCATTGCTAAACATGATCCCCCATCACTGAAGCCAATCCCCCATCACTTAACCCACTCCCCATCATTAAACCTGATCCCTGCTCGCCAAAGCCAATCCCCCATCACTAAACCAGATTCCCCTATGCTAAACATGGTCCCCCATCACTAAACAGTAGCCCGCATCACTAAACCCGATCCCCCATAGCTAAACCCGATTCCCAATAGCTAAACACAATCCCCATCACTAAACCTGATCCCCCAATGCTAAACATGGTCCCCCATCACTAAACCCCATCCCCATCACTAAACCCGATCCCGCATCACTAAATCCGAACCCCCAATGCTAAACATTGTCCCCCTTCGCTAAAATGTATCCTGCATCACTAAACCCTATTACCCATAGCTAAACCCGACCCCCCATCACTTAATCTGGTCCCCCATCACTAAACCCAATCCCCCAGAACAAAAAATGATCCCCCATCGCTAAAACTGATCCCCCATCACTAAAGGCAATACCCCTTCACTAAACCCGAACTTCCATCACTAAACTCAATCCCACATCACTAAACGCGATCCCCGATCACCAAACCCAATCCCCCATCACTAAACCCGATTCCCCAATGCTAAACATGGTCCCCCATTGCTAAACCATAGCCCGCATCACTAAACCTGATCCCCCATCGCTAGACCCGATCCCCCATCACAGAACCTGATCTCCCACCACAAAACCCGATAACCCATCAGTGCACCCGATCCTACATCACTAAACCCAATCCCCCATATCTAAACCCGTTCCCCATCACTATACCCGATCCCCCATCACTCAACCCGATCCCCCATGTCTAAACCCAATCCCCCATCAGTAAACTCGTGCCCTGATCGCTAAAGCCAATCCCTCATAACTAAATCCGACCCCCCAATGCTGAACATGGTCCCCCATCGCTAAACTGGATCCCAGATCACTAAGCCTGATCCCCCATAGCTAAACACGATCCCCAATATCTAAACACGAAACCCCATCATGAAACCCAATCCCCCATCACTAAACGCGATCCCCAATCGCTAAACCCAATCCACATCACTAAACCCAATCCCCCATCTCAAAACCCGATCCCCCATCACTAAACCTGAACCCCGTTCACTAAAGCCAATCCCACATCACTAAACCCGATCCCACATCACTAAACCTGATCGCTCATAGTTAAACCTGATCCCCCATATCTAAACCCAATGCCCAATAGCTAAACACGACCCCCATCACTAAACCCGATACATCATCACTTACCCTGATCCCCCAATCCTAATCATGAAACCCCTTCGCTAAACCTGATCCCCTTCAGAACACCCGAAACCCCATCACTAAAATCGATCCCCCATCACTAAACCCAACCCACCATCACTAACCATGATCCCCAAGCACTAAACACAATCCCTCATCAGTAAACATAATCCCCCATCACTGAACCGGATCCTGCTTCAGCAAAACCGATCGCCCATAGCTAAACTCGATCCCCCATCACTAAATCAGATCCGACATAGCTAAAAATGATCCCCCATCACTACAGCTGATCCCCCATCACTAAAGCCGATACCCCATCACTAAACCCAATCCCACATCACTAAACCCAATCCCCATATCTAAACCCGATCCCCCATCACTAAACCCGATCCCCCATCAATAAACCCGATCCCACATCACAACTTCCCAATCCCCCATAGCAAAACCAGACCCTCCACAGCTAAAACCGATCCCCCATTACTAAACCTGATCCCCCATCACTAAACCCGACCCCCCATTGCTAAACATGATCCCCCATCACTGAAGCCAATCCCCCATCACTTAACCCACTCCCCATCATTAAACCTGATCCCTGCTCGCCAAACCCAATCCCCCATCACTAAACCAGATTCCCCAATGCTAAAAATGGTCCCCCATCACTAAGCCGTAGCCCGCATCACTAAACCCGATCCCCCATAGCTAAACCCGATTCCCAATAGCTAAACACAATCCCCATCACTAAACCCAATCCACGATCACTAAACCTGATCCCCCAATGCTAAACATGATGCCCCATCACTAAACCCCATCCCCATCACTTAATCTGGTCCCCCATCACTAAACCCAATCCCCCAGAACGGAAAATGAACCCCCATTGCTAAAACTGATCCCCCATCACTAAAGCCAATACCCCATCACTAAACCTGATCCCCCGTCACTAAACCCGATCCCCCAATGCTAAACATGATCATCCATTGCAAAACCTGACCCCCCATCACTTAATCTGGTCCCCCATCACTAAACCCAATCCCCCAGAACAAAAAATGATCCCCCATCGCTAAAACTGATCCCACATCACTAAAGCCAATACCCCAATTACTAAACCCGATCCCCCATCACTAAACCCGATCCCCCAATGCTAAACATGATCATCCATTGCAAAAGCTGATCCCCCATCACTAAACCCGAACCTCCATCACTAAACTCAATCCCAGATCACTAAACGCGATCCCCGATCACCAAACCCAATCCCCCATCACTAATCCCGATTCCCCAATGTTAAACGTGGTCCCCCATTGCTAAACCATAGCCCGCATCACTAAACCTGATCCCCCATCGCTAGACCTGATCCCCCATCACAGAACCTGATCTCCCAGCACAAAACCCGATACCCCATCAGTGCACCCGATCCTACATCACTAAACCCAATCCCCCAATGCTAAACATGATCATCCATTGCAAAACCTTATCCCCCATCACTAAACCCGAACCTCCATCACTAAACCTAATCCCACATCACTAAACGCGATCCCCGATCACCAAACCCAATCCCCCATCACTAAACCCGATTCCCCAATGCTAAACATGGTCCCCCATTGCTAAACCATAGCCCGCATCACTATACCTGATCCCCCATCGCTAGACCCGATCCCCCATCACAGAACCTGATCTCCAACCACAAAACCCGATACCACATCAGTGCACCCGATCCTACATCACTAAACCCAATCCTCCATATCTCAACCCGTTCCCCATCACTATACCCGATCCCCCATCACTCAACCCGCTCCCCCATGTCTAAACCCAATCCCCCATCACTAAACTCGTGCCCTGATCGCTAAAGCCAATCCCTCATAACTAAATCCGATCCCCCAATTCTGAACATGGTCCCCCATCGCTAAACCGGATCCCGGATCACTAAGCCTGATCCCCCATAGCTAAACACGATCCCCAATATCTAAACACGAAACCCCATCATGAAACCCAATCCCCCATCACTAAACGCGATCCCCAATCGCTAAACCCAATCCACATCAATAAACCCAATCCCCCATCTCAAAACCCGATCCCCAATCACTAAACCTGAACCCCGTTCACTAAAGCCAATCCCACATCACTAAACCCGATCCCACAACACTAAACCTGATCGCTCATAGTTAAACCTCATCCCCCATATCTAAACCCAATGCCCAATAGCTAAACACTACCCCCATCACTAAACCCGATACATCATCACTTACCCTGATCCCCCAATCCTAATCATGAAACCCTATCGCTAAACCTGATCCCCCATCAGAACACCCGTTCCCCCATCACTTAAATCGATCCCCCATCACTAAACCCAACCCACCATCACTAAACATGATCCTGAAGCACTAAACACCATCCCCCATCAGTAAACACAATCCCCCATCACTGAACCGGATCCTGCATCAGCAAAACCGATCGCCCATAGCTAAACTCGATCCCCCATCACTAAATCAGATCCGACATAGCTAAAAATGATCCCCCATCACTACAGCTGATCCCCCATCACTAAGCCGATACCCCATCACTAAACCCAATCCCACATCACTAAACCCAATCCCCCATATCTAAACCCGATCCCCCATCACTAAACCCGATCCCCCATCAATAAACCCGATCCCACATCACAAAACCCGATCCCCCATAGCAAAACCAGACCCTCCACAGCTAAAACCGATCCCCCATTACTAAACCTGATCCCCCATCACTAAACCCGACCCCCCTATTGCTAAACATGATCCCCCATCACTGAAGCCAATCCCCCATCACTTAACCCACTCCCCATCATTAAACCTGATCCCTGCTCGCCAAACCCAATCCCCCATCACTAAACCAGATTCCCCAATGCTAAAAATGGTCCCCCATCACTAAGCCGTAGCCCGCATCACTAAACCCGATCCCCCATAGCTAAACCCGATTCCCAATAGCTAAACACAATCCCCATCACTAAACCCAATCCACGATTACTAAACCTGATCCCCCAATGCTAAACATGATGCCCCATCACTAAACCCCATCCCCATCACTAAACCCGATCCCCCATTACTAAACCCAATCCCCCATCACTAAATCCGAACCCGCAATGCTAAACATTGTCCCCCTTCGCTAAACTGTATCCTGCATCACTAAACCCTATTACCCATAGCTAAACCCGACCAACCATGACTTAATCTGGTCCCCCATCCCCAAACCCAATCCCCCAGAACAAAAAATGATCCCCCATTGCTAAAACTGTTCCCCCATCACTAAAGCCAATGCCCCATCACTAAACCCGATCCCCCATCACTAAACCCGATCCCCCAATGTTAAACATGATCATCCATTGCAAAACCTGACCCCCCATCACTTAATCTGGTCCACCATCACTAAACCCAATCCCCCAGAACAAAAAATGATCCCCCATCGCTAAAACTGATCCCCGATCACTTAAGCCAATACCCCACTTACTAAACCCGATCCCCCATCACTAAACCCGATCCCCCAATGCTAAACATGATCATCCATTGCAAAACCTGATCCCCCATCACTAAAACCGACCCCCCATTGCTACACATGAACCCCATCACTGAAGCCAATCCCCCATCACTTAACCCACTCCCCATCATTAAACCTGATCCCTGCTCGCCAAACCCAATCCCCCATCACTAAACCAGATTCCCCAATGCTAAAAATGGTCCCCCATCACTAAGCCGTAGCCCGCATCACTAAACCCGATCCCCCATAGCTAAACCCGATTCCCAATAGCTAAACACAATCCCCATCACTAAACCCAATCCACGATCACTAAACCTGATCCCCCAATGCTAAACATGATGCCCCATCACTAAACCCCATCCCCATCACTAAAACCGATCCCCCATTACTAAACCCAATCCCCCATCACTAAATGCGAACCCCCAATGCTAAACATTGTCCCCCTTCGCTAAACTGTATCCTGCATCACTAAACCCTATTAACCATAGCTAAACCCGACCCCCCATCAGTTAATCTGGTCCCCCATCACTAAACCCAATCCCCCAGAACAAAAAATGATCCCCCATTGCTAAAACTGATCCCCCATCACTAAAGCCAATACCCCATCACTAAACCCGATCCCCCATCACTAAACCCGATCCCCCAATGCTAAACATGATCATCCATTGCAAAACCTGACCCCCCATCACTTAATCAGGTCCCCCATCACTAAACCCAATCCCCCAGAACAAAAAATGATCCCCCATCGCTAAAACTGATCCTCCATCACTAAAGCCAATACCCCAATTACTAAACCCGATCCCCCATCACTAAACCCGATCCCCCAATGCTAAACATGATCATCCATTGCAAAAGCTGATCCCCCATCACTAAACCCGAACCTCCATCACTAAACTCAATCCCACATCAATAAACGCGATCCCCGATCACCAAACCCAATCCCCCATCACTAAACCCGATTCCCCAATGCTAAACATGGTCCCCCATTGCTAAACCATAGCCCGCATCACTAAACCTGATCCCCCTTCGCTAGACCCGATCCCCCATCACAGAACCTGATCTCCCACCACAAAACCCGATACCCCATCAGTGCACCCGATCCTACATCACTAAACCCAATCCGCCATAACTAAACCCGTTCCCCATCACTATACCCGATCCCCCATCACTCAACCCGATCCTCCATGTCTAAACCCAATCCCCCATCACTAAACTCGTGCCCTGATCGCTAAAGCCAATCCCTCATAACTAAATCCGATCCCCCAATGCTGAACATGGTCCCCCATCGCTAAACAGGATCCCGGATCACTAAGCCTGATCCCCCATAGCTAAAGACGATCCCCAATATCTAAACACGAAACCCCATCATGAAACCCAATACCCCATCACTAAACGCGATCCCCAATCGCTAAACCCAATCCACATCACTAAACCCAATTCCCCATCTCAAAACCCGATCCCCCATCACTAAACCTGAACCCTGTTCACTAAAGCCAATCCCACATCACTAAACCCGATCCCACATCACTAAACCTGATCGGTCATAGTTAAACCTGATCCCCCATATCTAAACCCAATGCCCAATAGCTAAACACTACCCCCATCACTAAACCCGATACATCATCACTTACCCTGATCCCCCAATTCTAATCATGAAACCACATCGCTAAACCTGATCCCCCATCAGAACACCCGATCCCCCATCACTAAAATCGATCCCCCATCACTAAACCCAACCCACCATCACTAAACATGATCCCCAAGCACTAAACACCATCCCCCATAAGTAAACACAACCCCCCACCACTGAACCGGTTCCTGCATAAGCAAAACCGATCGCCCATAGCTAAACTCGATCCCCCATCACTAAATCAGATCCGACATAGCTAAAAATGATCCCCCATCACTACAGCTGATCCCCCATCACTAAAGCCGATACCCCATCACTAAACCCAATCCCACATCACTAAACCCAATCCCCCATATCTAAACCCGATCCCCCATCACTAAACCCGATCCCCCATCAATAAACCCGATCCCACATCACAAAACCCGATCCCCCATAGCAAAACCAGACCCTCCACAGCTAAAACCGATCCCCCATTACTAAACCTGATCCCCCATCACTAAACCCGACCCCCCATTGCTAAACATGATCCCCCATCACTGAAGCCAAACCCCCATCACTTAACCCACTCCCCATCATTAAACCTGATCCCTGCTCGCCAAACCCAATCCCCCATCACTAAACCAGATTCCCCAATGCTAGAAATGGTCCCCCATCACTAAGCCGTAGCCCGCATCACTAAACCCGATCCCCCATAGCTAAACCCGATTCCCAATAGCTAAACACAATCCCCATCACTAAACCCAATCCACGATCACTAAACCTGATCCCCCAATGCTAAACATGATGCCCCATCACTAAACCCCATCCCCATCACTAAACCCGATCCCCCATTACTAAACCCAATCCCCCATCACTAAATCCGAACCCCCAATGCTAAACATTGTCCCCCTTCGTTAAACTGTATCCTGCATCACTAAACCCTATTACCCATAGCTAAACCCGACCCCCCATCACTTAATCTGGTCCCCCATCACTAAACCCAATCCCCCAGAACAAAAAATGATCCCCCATTGCTAAAACTGATCCCCCATCACTAAAGCCAATACCCCATCACTAAACCAGATCCCCCATCACTAAACCCAATCCCCCAATGCTAAACATGATCATCCATTGCTAAACCTGACCCCCCATCACTTAATCTGGTCCCCCATCACTAAACCCAATCCCCCAGAACAAAAAATGATCCCCCATCGCTAAAACTGATCCCCCATCACTAAAGCCAATACCCCAATTACTAAACCCGATCCCCCATCACTAAACCCGATCCCCCAATGCTAAACATGATCATCCATTGCAAAACCTGTTCCCCCATCACTAAACCCGAACCTCCATCACTAAACTCAATCCCGCATCACTAAATCTGCTTCCCGATGCTAAACATGTTCCCCCATTGCTAAACCATATTCCGCATCACTAAACCTGATCCCCCATCGCTAGACCTGATCCCCCATCACAGAACCTGATCTCCCACCACAAAACCCGATACCCCATCAGTGCACCCGATCCTACATCACTAAACCCAATCCCCCAATGCTAAACATGATCATCCATTGCAAAACCTTATCCCCCATCACTAAACCCGAACCTCCATCACTAAACCCAATCCCCCATCACTAAACCTGATCCCCCATCATTAAACCAGATCCCCCATCAGTAAACATGATCCCCCATCACTAAACCCGATCCCCCATAGCTAGAACCGATCCCCAATATCTAAACACGATCCCCCATCATTAAACCCAATCCCCCATCACTAAACGTGATCCCCGATCGCTAAACCCAATATTCCCTCAGTAAACCCGATCGCTCATAGCTAAACTCGATCCCCCATCACTAAACCTGACCCCACAGAGCTAAAAATGATCCCCCATCGCTAAATCTGATCCCCCATCACTAAACCCGATACCCCAATGCTAAACATGATCATCCATTGCAAAACCTTATCCCCTATCACTAAACCCGAACCTCCATCACTAAAACCAATCCCACATCACTAAACCGAATCCCCCTTATCTAAACCCGATCCCCCATCACTAAACCTGATCCCCCATCACTAAACCTGGTCCCACATCACTGAACCAGAGCCCACTTCACTAAACCTTATCCCTCATAGATAAACCTGATCCCCCATAGCTAAACCCGATGCCCAATAGCTAAACATGACCCCCATCACTGAACCCGATCCACCATCAATAACCCTGATCCCCCAATGCTAAACAGGTTCCCCCAATCCAAACCCGATCTCCCATCACTAAACCCGATCTCCGATGGCTAAACCAATCCCCCATAACTAAACCTGATCCCCCCAATGCAAAACATGGTTCCCCATTGCTAAACTGGATCCTGCATCACTAAAACCTATCGCCCATAGCTAAACCCGATCCCCCATCACTTAATCTGATCTTCCGTCACTAAACCAGATCCCCAGAACAAAAAATGATCCCCCATCGCTAAAACCGAACGCCCAACACTAAAGCCAATACCCCATCACTAAACCCGATCCCCCTTCAAGAAACCCGACCACCCATTGCTAAACATGATCCCCCATCACTGAAGCCAATCCCCCATCACTTAACCTGCTCCCCATCATTAAACCTGATCCCTGCTCGCCAAACCCAATCCCCCATCACTAAACCAGATTCCACAATGCTAAACATGGTCCCCCATCACTAAACCGTCGCCCACATCACTAAACCCGATCCCCCATAGCTAAACCCGATTCCCAATAGCTAAACACAATCCCCATCACTAAACCTGATCCCCCAATGCTAAACATGGTCCCCCATCACTAAACCCCATCCCCATCACTAAACCCGATCCCGCATCACTAAATCCGAACCCCCAATGCTAAACATTGTCCCCCTTCGCTAAAATGTATCCTGCATCACTAAACCCTATTACCCATAGCTAAACCCGACCCCCCATCACTTAATCTGGTCCCCCATCACTAAACCCAATCCCCAGAACAAAAAATGATCCCCCATCGCTAAAACTGATCCCCCATCACTAAAGGCAATACCCCTTCACTAAACCCGAACTTCCATCACTAAACTCAATCCCACATCACTAAACGCGATCCCCGATCACCAAACCCAATCCCCCATCACTAAACCCGATTCCCCAATGCTAAACATGGTCCCCCATTGCTAAACCATAGCCCGCATCACTAAACCTGATCCCCCATCGCTAGACCCGATCCCCCATCACAGAACCTGATCTCCCACCACAAAACCCGATAACCCATCAGTGCACCCGATCCTACATCACTAAACCCAATCCCCCATATCTAAACCCGTTCCCCATCACTATACCCGATCCCCCATCACTCAACCCGATCCCCCATGTCTAAACCCAATCCCCCATCAGTAAACTCGTGCCCTGATCGCTAAAGCCAATCCCTCATAACTAAATCCGACCCCCCAATGCTGAACATGGTCCCCCATCGCTAAACTGGATCCCAGATCACTAAGCCTGATCCCCCATAGCTAAACACGATCCCCAATATCTAAACACGAAACCCCATCATGAAACCCAATCCCCCATCACTAAACGCGATCCCCAATCGCTAAACCCAATCCACATCACTAAACCCAATCCCCCATCTCAAAACCCGATCCCCCATCACTAAACCTGAACCCCGTTCACTAAAGCCAATCCCACATCACTAAACCCGATCCCACATCACTAAACCTGATCGCTCATAGTTAAACCTGATTCCCCATATCTAAACCCAATGCCCAATAGCTAAACACGACCCCCATCACTAAACCCGATACATCATCACTTACCCTGATCCCCCAATCCTAATCATGAAACCCCTTCGCTAAACCTGATCCCCTTCAGAACACCCGAACCCCCATCACTAAAATCGATCCCCCATCACTAAACCCAACCCACCATCACTAACCATGATCCCCAAGCACTAAACACAATCCCTCATCAGTAAACATAATCCCCCATCACTGAACCGGATCCTGCTTCAGCAAAACCGATCGCCCATAGCTAAACTCGATCCCCCATCACTAAATCAGATCCGACATAGCTAAAAATGATCCCCCATCACTACAGCTGATCCCCCATCACTAAAGCCGATACCCCATCACTAAACCCAATCCCACATCACTAAACCCAATCCCCCATATCTAAACCCGATCCCCCATCACTAAACCCGATCCCCCATCAATAAACCCGATCCCACATCACAACTTCCCGATCCCCCATAGCAAAACCAGACCCTCCACAGCTAAAACCGATCCCCCATTACTAAACCTGATCCCCCATCACTAAACCCGACCCCCCATTGCTAAACATGATCCCCCATCACTGAAGCCAATCCCCCATCACTTAACCCACTCCCCATCATTAAACCTGATCCCTGCTCGCCAAACCCAATCCCCCATCACTAAACCAGATTCCCCAATGCTAAAAATGGTCCCCCATCACTAAGCCGTAGCCCGCATCACTAAACCCGATCCCCCATAGCTAAACCCGATTCCCAATAGCTAAACACAATCCCCATCACTAAACCCAATCCACGATCACTAAACCTGATCCCCCAATGCTAAACATGATGCCCCATCACTAAACCCCATCCCCATCACTTAATCTGGTCCCCCATCACTAAACCCAATCCCCCAGAACAGAAAATGAACCCCCATTGCTAAAACTGATCCCCCATCACTAAAGCCAATACCCCATCACTAAACCTGATCCCCCGTCACTAAACCCGATCCCCCAATGCTAAACATGATCATCCATTGCAAAACCTGACCCCCCATCACTTAATCTGGTCCCCCATCACTAAACCCAATCCCCCAGAACAAAAAATGATCCCCCATCGCTAAAACTGATCCCACATCACTAAAGCCAATACCCCAATTACTAAACCCGATCCCCCATCACTAAACCCGATCCCCCAATGCTAAACATGATCATCCATTGCAAAAGCTGATCCCCCATCACTAAACCCGAACCTCCATCACTAAACTCAATCCCACATCACTAAACGCGATCCCCGATCACCAAACCCAATCCCCCATCACTAATCCCGATTCCCCAATGTTAAACGTGGTCCCCCATTGCTAAACCATAGCCCGCATCACTAAACCTGATCCCCCATCGCTAGACCTGATCCCCCATCACAGAACCTGATCTCCCAGCACAAAACCCGATACCCCATCAGTGCACCCGATCCTACATCACTAAACCCAATCCCCCAATGCTAAACATGATCATCCATTGCAAAACCTTATCCCCCATCACTAAACCCGAACCTCCATCACTAAACCTAATCCCACATCACTAAACGCGATCCCCGATCACCAAACCCAATCCCCCATCACTAAACCCGATTCCCCAATGCTAAACATGGTCCCCCATTGCTAAACCATAGCCCGCATCACTATACCTGATCCCCCATCGCTAGACCCGATCCCCCATCACAGAACCTGATCTCCAACCACAAAACCCGATACCACATCAGTGCACCCGATCCTACATCACTAAACCCAATCCTCCATATCTCAACCCGTTCCCCATCACTATACCCGATCCCCCATCACTCAATCCGCTCCCCCATGTCTAAACCCAATCCCCCATCACTAAACTCGTGCCCTGATCGCTAAAGCCAATCCCTCATAACTAAATCCGATCCCCCAATGCTGAACATGGTCCCCCATCGCTAAACCGGATCCCGGATCACTAAGCCTGATCCCCCATAGCTAAACACGATCCCCAATATCTAAACACGAAACCCCATCATGAAACCCAATCCCCCATCACTAAACGCGATCCCCAATCGCTAAACCCAATCCACATCAATAAACCCAATCCCCCATCTCAAAACCCGATCCCCAATCACTAAACCTGAACCCCGTTCACTAAAGCCAATCCCACATCACTAAACCCGATCCCACAACACTAAACCTGATCGCTCATAGTTAAACCTCATCCCCCATATCTAAACCCAATGCCCAATAGCTAAACACTACCCCCATCACTAAACCCGATACATCATCACTTACCCTGATCCCCCAATCCTAATCATGAAACCCTATCGCTAAACCTGATCCCCCATCAGAACACCTGATCCCCCATCACTAAAATCGATCCCCCATCACTAAACCCAACCCACCATCACTAAACATGATCCTGAAGCACTAAACACCATCCCCCATCAGTAAACACAATCCCCCATCACTGAACCGGATCCTGCATCAGCAAAACCGATCGCCCATAGCTAAACTCGATCCCCCATCACTAAATCAGATCCGACATAGCTAAAAATGATCCCCCATCACTACAGCTGATCCCCCATCACTAAGCCGATACCCCATCACTAAACCCAATCCCACATCACTAAACCCAATCCCCCATATCTAAACCCGATCCCCCATCACTAAACCCGATCCCCCATCAATAAACCCGATCCCACATCACAAAACCCGATCCCCCATAGCAAAACCAGACCCTCCACAGCTAAAACCGATCCCCCATTACTAAACCTGATCCCCCATCACTAAACCCGACCCCCCTATTGCTAAACATGATCCCCCATCACTGAAGCCAATCCCCCATCACTTAACCCACTCCCCATCATTAAACCTGATCCCTGCTCGCCAAACCCAATCCCCCATCACTAAACCAGATTCCCCAATGCTAAAAATGGTCCCCCATCACTAAGCCGTAGCCCGCATCACTAAACCCGATCCCCCATAGCTAAACCCGATTCCCAATAGCTAAACACAATCCCCATCACTAAACCCAATCCACGATTACTAAACCTGATCCCCCAATGCTAAACATGATGCCCCATCACTAAACCCCATCCCCATCACTAAACCCGATCCCCCATTACTAAACCCAATCCCCCATCACTAAATCCGAACCCGCAATGCTAAACATTGTCCCCCTTCGCTAAACTGTATCCTGCATCACTAAACCCTATTAACCATAGCTAAACCCGACCAACCATCACTTAATCTGGTCCCCCATTCCCAAACCCAATCCCCCAGAACAAAAAATGATCCCCCATTTCTAAAACTGATCCCCCATCACTAAAGCCAATACCCCATCACTAAACCCGATCCCCCATCACTAAACCCGATCCCCCAATGTTAAACATGATCATCCATTGCAAAACCTGACCCCCCATCACTTAATCTGGTCCACCATCACTAAACCCAATCCCCCAGAACAAAAAATGATCCCCCATCGCTAAAACTGATCCCCGATCACTTAAGCCAATACCCCACTTACTAAACCCGATCCCCCATCACTAAACCCGATCCCCCAATGCTAAACATGATCATCCATTGCAAAACCTGATCCCCCATCACTAAACCCGACCCCCCATTGCTAAACATGATCCCCCATCACTGAAGCCAATCCCCCATCACTTAACCCACTCCCCATCATTAAACCTGATCCCTGCTCGCCAAACCCAATCCCCCATCACTAAACCAGATTCCCCAATGCTAAAAATGGTCCCCCATCACTAAGCCGTAGCCCGCATCACTAAACCCGATCCCCCATAGCTAAACCCGATTCCCAATAGCTAAACACAATCCCCATCACTAAACCCAATCCACGATCACTAAACCTGATCCCCCAATGCTAAACATGATGCCCCATCACTAAACCCCATCCCCATCACTAAAACCGATCCCCCATTACTAAACCCAATCCCCCATCACTAAATGCGAACCCCCAATGCTAAACATTGTCCCCCTTCGCTAAACTGTATCCTGCATCACTAAACCCTATTAACCATAGCTAAACCCGACCCCCCATCAGTTAATCTGGTCCCCCATCACTAAACCCAATCCCCCAGAACAAAAAATGATCCCCCATTGCTAAAACTGATCCCCCATCACTAAAGCCAATACCCCATCACTAAACCCGATCCCCCATCACTAAACCCGATCCCCCAATGCTAAACATGATCATCCATTGCAAAACCTGACCCCCCATCACTTAATCAGGTCCCCCATCACTAAACCCAATCCCCCAGAACAAAAAATGATCCCCCATCGCTAAAACTGATCCTTCATCACTAAAGCCAATACCCCAATTACTAAACCCGATCCCCCATCACTAAACCCGATCCCCCAATGCTAAACATGATCATCCATTGCAAAAGCTGATCCCCCATCACTAAACCCGAACCTCCATCACTAAACTCAATCCCACATCAATAAACGCGATCCCCGATCACCAAACCCAATCCCCCATCACTAAACCCGATTCCCCAATGCTAAACATGGTCCCCCATTGCTAAACCATAGCCCGCATCACTAAACCTGATCCCCCTTCGCTAGACCCGATCCCCCATCACAGAACCTGATCTCCCACCACAAAACCCGATACCCCATCAGTGCACCCGATCCTACATCACTAAACCCAATCCGCCATAACTAAACCCGTTCCCCATCACTATACCCGATCCCCCATCACTCAACCCGATCCCCCATGTCTAAACCCAATCCCCCATCACTAAACTCGTGCCCTGATCGCTAAAGCCAATCCCTCATAACTAAATCCGATCCCCCAATGCTGAACATGGTCCCCCATCGCTAAACAGGATCCCGGATCACTAAGCCTGATCCCCCATAGCTAAAGACGATCCCCAATATCTAAACACGAAACCCCATCATGAAACCCAATACCCCATCACTAAACGCGATCCCCAATCGCTAAACCCAATCCACATCACTAAACCCAATTCCCCATCTCAAAACCCGATCCCCCATCACTAAACCTGAACCCTGTTCACTAAAGCCAATCCCACATCACTAAACCCGATCCCACATCACTAAACCTGATCGGTCATAGTTAAACCTGATCCCCCATATCTAAACCCAATGCCCAATAGCTAAACACGACCCCCATCACTAAACCCGATACATCATCACTTACCCTGATCCCCCAATTCTAATCATGAAACCACATCGCTAAACCTGATCCCCCATCAGAACACCCGATCCCCCATCACTAAAATCGATCCCCCATCACTAAACCCAACCCACCATCACTAAACATGATCCCCAAGCACTAAACACCATCCCCCATAAGTAAACACAACCCCCCACCACTGAACCGGTTCCTGCATAAGCAAAACCGATCGCCCATAGCTAAACTCGATCCCCCATCACTAAATCAGATCCGACATAGCTAAAAATGATCCCCCATCACTACAGCTGATCCCCCATCACTAAAGCCGATACCCCATCACTAAACCCAATCCCACATCACTAAACCCAATCCCCCATATCTAAACCCGATCCCCCATCACTAAACCCGATCCCCCATCAATAAACCCGATCCCACATCACAAAACCCGATCCCCCATAGCAAAACCAGACCCTCCACAGCTAAAACCGATCCCCCATTACTAAACCTGATCCCCCATCACTAAACCCGACCCCCCATTGCTAAACATGATCCCCCATCACTGAAGCCAAACCCCCATCACTTAACCCACTCCCCATCATTAAACCTGATCCCTGCTCGCCAAACCCAATCCCCCATCACTAAACCAGATTCCCCAATGCTAGAAATGGTCCCCCATCACTAAGCCGTAGCCCGCATCACTAAACCCGATCCCCCATAGCTAAACCCGATTCCCAATAGCTAAACACAATCCCCATCACTAAACCCAATCCACGATCACTAAACCTGATCCCCCAATGCTAAACATGATGCCCCATCACTAAACCCCATCCCCATCACTAAACCCGATCCCCCATTACTAAACCCAATCCCCCATCACTAAATCCGAACCCCCAATGCTAAACATTGTCCCCCTTCGTTAAACTGTATCCTGCATCACTAAACCCTATTACCCATAGCTAAACCCGACCCCCCATCACTTAATCTGGTCCCCCATCACTAAACCCAATCCCCCAGAACAAAAAATGATCCCCCATTGCTAAAACTGATCCCCCATCACTAAAGCCAATACCCCATCACTAAACCAGATCCCCCATCACTAAACCCAATCCCCCAATGCTAAACATGATCATCCATTGCTAAACCTGACCCCCCATCACTTAATCTGGTCCCCCATCACTAAACCCAATCCCCCAGAACAAAAAATGATCCCCCATCGCTAAAACTGATCCCCCATCACTAAAGCCAATACCCCAATTACTAAACCCGATCCCCCATCACTAAACCCGATCCCCCAATGCTAAACATGATCATCCATTGCAAAACCTGTTCCCCCATCACTAAACCCGAACCTCCATCACTAAACTCAATCCCGCATCACTAAATCTGCTTCCCGATGCTAAACATGTTCCCCCATTGCTAAACCATATTCCGCATCACTAAACCTGATCCCCCATCGCTAGACCTGATCCCCCATCACAGAACCTGATCTCCCACCACAAAACCCGATACCCCATCAGTGCACCCGATCCTACATCACTAAACCCAATCCCCCAATGCTAAACATGATCATCCATTGCAAAACCTTATCCCCCATCACTAAACCCGAACCTCCATCACTAAACCCAATCCCCCATCACTAAACCTGATCCCCCATCATTAAACCAGATCCCCCATCAGTAAACATGATCCCCCATCACTAAACCCGATCCCCCATAGCTAGAACCGATCCCCAATATCTAAACACGATCCCCCATCATTAAACCCAATCCCCCATCACTAAACGTGATCCCCGATCGCTAAACCCAATATTCCCTCAGTAAACCCGATCGCTCATAGCTAAACTCGATCCCCCATCACTAAACCTGACCCCACAGAGCTAAAAATGATCCCCCATCGCTAAATCTGATCCCCCATCACTAAACCCGATACCCCAATGCTAAACATGATCATCCATTGCAAAACCTTATCCCCTATCACTAAACCCGAACCTCCATCACTAAAACCAATCCCACATCACTAAACCGAATCCCCCTTATCTAAACCCGATCCCCCATCACTAAACCTGATCCCCCATCACTAAACCTGGTCCCACATCACTGAACCAGAGCCCACTTCACTAAACCTGATCCCTCATAGATAAACCTGATCCCCCATAGCTAAACCCGATGCCCAATAGCTAAACATGACCCCCATCACTGAACCCGATCCACCATCAATAACCCTGATCCCCCAATGCTAAACAGGTTCCCCCAATCCAAACCCGATCTCCCATCACTAAACCCGATCTCCGATGGCTAAACCAATCCCCCATAACTAAACCTGATCCCCCCAAAGCAAAACATGGTTCCCCATTGCTAAACTGGATCCTGCATCACTAAAACCTATCGCCCATAGCTAAACCCGATCCCCCATCACTTAATCTGATCTTCCGTCACTAAACCAGATCCCCAGAACAAAAAATGATCCCCCATCGCTAAAACCGAACGCCCAACACTAAAGCCAATACCCCATCACTAAACCCGATCCCCCTTCAAGAAACCCGACCACCCATTGCTAAACATGATCCCCCATCACTGAAGCCAATCCCCCATCACTTAACCTGCTCCCCATCATTAAACCTGATCCCTGCTCGCCAAACCCAATCCCCCATCACTAAACCAGATTCCACAATGCTAAACATGGTCCCCCATCACTAAACCGTCGCCCACATCACTAAACCCGATCCCCCATAGCTAAACCCGATTCCCAATAGCTAAACACAATCCCCATCACTAAACCTGATCCCCCAATACTAAACATGATCCCCCATCACTAAACCCCATCCCCATCACTAAACCCGATCCCCCATCACTAAATACGAACCCCCAATGTTAAACATTGTGCCCCTTCGCTAAACTGTATCCTGCATCACTAAACCCTATTACACATAGCTAAACCCGACCCCCCATCACTTAATCTGGTCCCCCATCACTAAACCCAATCCCCCAGAACAAAAAATGAACCCCATCGCTAAAACTGATCCCCCATCACTAAAGCCAATACCCCACCACTAATCCCGATACCCCATCACTAAACCCGATCCCCCAATGCTAAACATGATCATCCATTGCAAAACCTGATCCCCCTTCACTAAACCCGAACCTCCATCACTAAACTCAATCCCACATCACTAAACGCGATCCCCGATCACCAAACCCAATCCCCCATCACTAAACCCGATTCCCCAATGCTAAACATGGTCCCCCATTGCTAAACAATAGCCCGCATCACTAAACCTGATCCCCCATCGCTAGACCCGATCCCCCATCACAGAACCTGATCTCCCACCACAAAACCCGATACCCCATCAGTGCACCCGATCCTACATCACTAAACCCAATCCCCCATATCTAAACAGAATTACCTGGAAAAACTCAGCAGGTCTGGCAGCATCGGCGGAGAAGAAAAGAGTTGACGTTTCGAGTCCTCATGACCCTTCGAAAGAACTTGAGTTCGAGTCCAGGAAAGAGCTGAAATATAAGCTGGTTTAAGGTGTGTGTGTGGGGGGCGGAGAGATAGAGAGACAGAGAGGTGGAGGGGGTTGGTGTGGTTGTAGCGACAAACAAGCAGTGATAGAAGCAGATCATCAAAAGATGTCAACAACAATAGTACAATAGAACACATAGGTGTTAAAGTTAAAGTTGGTGATATTATCTAGACGAATGTGCTAATTAAGAATGGATGGTAGGGCACTCAAGGTATAGCTCTAGTGGGTTTTTTTTATATATAATGGAAATAGGTGGGAAAAGGAAAATCTTTATAATTTATTGGGAAAAAAAAAAGAAGGGGGAAACAGAAAGGGGGTGGGGATGGGGGAGGGGACTCACGACCTAAATTTGTTGAATTCAATGTTCAGTCCGGAAGGCTGTAAAGTCCCTAGTCGGAAGATGAGGTGTTGTTCCTCCAGTTTGCGTTGGGCTTCACTGGAACAATGCAGCAAGCCAAGGACAGACATGTGGGCAAGAGAGCAGGGTGGAGTGTTAAAACGGCAAGCGACAGGGAGGTTTGGGTCATTCTTGCGGACAGACCGCAGGTGTTCTGCAAAGCGGTCGCCCAGTTTATGTTTGGTCTCTCCAATGTAGAGGAGACCACATTGGGAGCAACGAATGCAGTAGACTAAGTTGGGGGAAATGCAAGTGAAATGCTGCTTCACTTGAAAGGAGTGTTTGGGTCCTTGGACGGTGAGGAGAGAGGAAGTGAAGGGGCAGGTGTTGCATCTTTTGCGTGGGCAAGGGGTTGTGCCATAGGAGGGGGTTGAGGAGTAGGGGGTGATGGAGGAGTGGACCAGGGTGTCCCGGAGGGAGCGATCCCTACGGAATGCCGATAAGGGGGGTGAAGGGAAGATGTGTTTGGTAGTGGCATCATGCTGGAGTTGGCGGAAATGGCGGAGGATGATCCTTTGAATGCGGAGGCTGGTGGGGTGATAAGTGAGGACAAGGGGGACCCTATCATGTTTCTGGGAGGGAGGAGAAGGAGTGAGGGCGGATGCGCGGGAGATGGGCCGGACACGGTTGAGGGCCCTGTCAACGACCGTGGGTGGAAAACCTCGGTTAAGGAAGAAGGAGGACATGTCAGAGGAACTGTTTTTGAATGTAGCATCATTGGAACAGATGCGACGGAGGCAAAGGAACTGAGAGAATGGGATGGAGTCCTTACAGGAAGTGGGGTGTGAGGAGCTGTAGTCGAGATAGCTGTGGGTGTCGGTGGGTTTGTAATGGATATTGGTGGACAGTCTATCACCAGAGATTGAGACAGAGAGGTCAAGGAAGGGAAGGGAAGTGTCAGAGATGGACCAAGTGAAAATGATGGAGGGGTGGAGATTGGAAGCAAAATTAATAAATTTTTCCAAGTCCTGACGAGAGCATGAAGCAGCACCGAAATAATCATCGATGTACTGGAGAAAGAGTTGTGGAAGGGGGCCGGTACATCGATGATTATTTCGGTGCTGCTTCATGCTCTCGTCAGGACTTGGAAAAATTTATTAATTTTGCTTCCAATCTCCACCCCTCCATCATTTTCACGTGGTCCATCTCTGACACTTCCCTTCCCTTCCTTGACCTCTCTGTCTCAATCTCTGGTGATAGACTGTCCACCAATATCCATTACAAACCCACCGACACCCACAGCTATCTCGACTACAGCTCCTCACACCCCACTTCCTGTAAGGACTCCATCCCATTCTCTCAGTTCCTTTGCCTCCGTCGCATCTGTTCCGATGATGCTACATTCAAAAACAGTTCCTCTGACATGTCCTCCTTCTTCCTTAACCGAGGTTTTCCACCCACGGTCGTTGACAGGGCCCTCAACCGTGTCCGGCCCATCTCCCGCGCATCCGCCCTCACTCCTTCTCCTCCCTCCCAGAAACATGATAGGGTCCCCCTTGTCCTCACTTATCACCCCACCAGCCTCCGCATTCAAAGGATCATCCTCCGCCATTTCCGCCAACTCCAGCATGATGCCACTACCAAACACATCTTCCCTTCACCCCCCTTATCGGCATTCCGTAGGGATCGCTCCCTCCGGGACACCCTGGTCCACTCCTCCATCACCCCCTACTCCTCAACCCCCTCCTATGGCACAACCCCTTGCCCACGCAAAAGATGCAACACCTGCCCCTTCGCTTCCTCTCTCCTCACCGTCCAAGGACCCAAACACTCCTTTCAAGTGAAGCAGCATTTCACTTGCATTTCCCCCAACTTAGTCTACTGCATTCGTTGCTCCCAATGTGGTCTCCTCTACATTGGAGAGACCAAACGTAAACTGGGCGACCGCTTTGCAGAACACCTGCGGTCTGTCCGCAAGAATGACCCAAACCTCCCTGTCGCTTGCCATTTTAACACTCCACCCTGCTCTCTTGCCCACATGTCTGTCCTTGGCTTGCTGCATTGTTCCAGTGAAGCCCAACGCAAACTGGAGGAACAACACCTCATCTTCCGACTAGGGACTTTACAGCCTTCCGGACTGAATATTGAATTCAACAACTTTAGGTCGTGAGTCCCCTCCCCCATCCCCACCCCCTTTCTGTTTCCCCCTTCTTTTTTTTTTCCCAATAAATTATAAAGATTTTCCTTTTCCCACCTATTTCCATTATATAAAAAAAAAACCCACTAGAGCTATACCTTGAGTGCCCTACCATCCATTCTTAATTAGCACATTCGTTTAGATAATATCACCAACTTTAACTTTAACACCTATGTGTTCTATTGTACTATTGTTGTTGACATCTTTTGATGATCTGCTTCTATCACTGCTTGTTTGTCGCTACAACCACACCAACCCCCTCCACCTCTCTGTCTCTCTATCTCTCCGCCCCCCACACACACACCTTAAACCAGTTTATATTTCAGCTCTTTCCTGGACTCGAACTCAAGTTCTGTCGAAGGGTCATGAGGACTCGAAACGTCAACTCTTTTCTTCTCCGCCGATGCTGCCAGACCTGCTGAGATTTTCCAGGTAATTCTGTTTTTGTTTTGGATTTCCAGCATCCGCAGTTTTTTTGTTTTTACCCCCATATCTAAACCCGTTCCCCATCACTATACCCGATCCCCCATCACTCAACCCGATCCCCCATGTCTAAACCCAATCCCCCATCACTAATCTCGTGCCCTGATCGCTAAAGCCAATCCCTCATAACTAAATCCGATCCCCCAATGCTGAACATGGTCCCCCATCGCTAAACCGGATCCCGGATCACTAAGCCTGATCCCCCATAGCTAAACACGATCCCCAATATCTAAACACGAAACCCCATCATGAATCCCAATCCCCCATCACTAAACGCGATCCCCAATCGCTAAACCCAATCCACATCACTAAACCCAATCCCCCATCTCAAAACCCGATCCCCCATCACTAAACCTGAACCCCGTTCACTAAAGCCAATCCCACATCACTAAACCCGATCCCACATCACTAAACCTGATTGCTCATAGTTAAACCTGATCCCCCATATCTAAACCCAATGCCCAATAGCTAAACACGACCCCCATCACTAAACCCGATACATCATCACTTACCCTGATCCCCCAATCCTAATTATGAAACCCCATCGCTAACCCTGATCCCCCATCAGAACACCCGATCCCCCATCACTAAAATCGATCCCCCATCACTAAACCCAACCCACCATCACTAAACATGATCCCCAAGCACTAAACACAATCCCCCATCAGTAAACACAATCCCCCATCACTGAACCGGATCCTGCATCAGCAAAACCGATCGCCCATAGCTAAACTCGATCCCCCATCACTAAATCAGATCCGACATAGCTGAAAATGATCCCCCATCACTACAGCTGATCCCCCATCACTAAAGCCGATACCCCATCACTAAACCCAATCCCACATCACTAAACCCAATCCCCCATATCTAAACCCGATCCCCCATCACTAAACCCGATCCCCCATCAATAAACCCGATCCCACATCACAAAACCCGATCCCCCATAGCAAAACCAGACCCTCCACAGCTAAAACCGATCCCCCATTACTAAACCTGATCCCCCATCACTAAACCCGACACCCCATTGCTAAACATGATCCCCCATCACTGATGCCAATCCCCCATCACTTAACGCACTCCCCATCATTAAACCTGATCCCTGCTCGCCAAACCCAATCCCCCATCACTAAACCAGATTCGCCAATGCTAAAAATGGTCCCCCATCACTAAGCCGTAGCCCGCATCACTAAACCCGATCCCCCATAGCTAAACCCGATTCCCAATAGCTAAACACAATCCCCATCATTAAACCCAATCCACGATCACTAAACCTGATCCCCCAATGCTAAACATGATGCCCCATCACTAAACCCCATCCCCATCACTAAACCCGATCCCCCATTACTAAACCCAATCCCCCATCACTAAATCCGAACCCCCAATGCTAAACATTGTCCCCCTTCGCTAAACTGTATCCTGCATCACTAAACCCTATTACCCATAGCTAAACCCGACCCCCCATCACTTAATCTGGTCCCCCATCACTAAACCCAATCCCCCAGAACAAAAAATGATCCCCCATTGCTAAAACTGATCCCCCATCACTAAAGCCAATACCCCATCACTAAACCCGATCCCCCATCACTAAACCCGATCCCCCAATGCTAAATATGATCATCCATTGCAAAACCTGACCCCCCATCACTTAATCTGGTCCCCCATCACTAAACCCAGTCCCCCAGAACAAAAAATGATCCCCCATCGCTAAAACTGATCCCCCATCACTAAAGCCAATACCCCAATTACTAAACCCGATCCCCCATCACTAAACCCGATCCCCCAATGCTAAACATGATCATCCATCGCAAAACCTGTTCCCCCATCACTAAACCCGAACCTCCATCACTAAACTCAATCCCACATCACTAAACGCGATCCCCGATCACCAAACCCAATCCCGCATCACTAAACCTGATTCCCAATGCTAAACATGGTCCCCCATTGCTAAACCATAGCCCGCATCACTAAACCTGATCCCCCATCGCTAGACCTGCTCCCCCATCACAGAACCTGATCTCCCACCACAAAACCCGATACCCCATCAGTGCACCCGATCCTACATCACTAAACCCAATCCCCCAATGCTAAACATGATCATTCATTGGAAAACCTTATCCCCCATCACTAAACCCGAAACTCCATCACTAAACCCAATCCCCCATCACTAAACCTGATCCCCCATCATTAAACCAGACCCCCCATCAGTAAACATGATCCCCCATCACTAAACCCGATCCCCCATAGCTAAACCCGATCCCCAATATCTAAACACGATCCCCCATCATTAAACCCAATCCCCCATCACTAAACCCGATCCCCCTTCACTAAACCCGACCACCCATTGCTAAACATGATCCCCATCACTGAAGCCAATCCCCCATCACTTAACCTGCTCCCCATCATTAAACCTGATCCCTGCTCGCCAAACCCAATCCCCCATCACTAAACCAGATTCCCCAATGCTAAACATGGTCCCCCATCACTAAACCGTAGCCCGCATCACTAAACCCGATCCGCCATAGCTAAACCCGATTCCCAATAGCTAAACACAATCCCCATTTTTAAACCTGATCCCCCAATGCTAAACATGATCCCCCATCACTAAACCCCATCCCCATCACTAAACTGGATCCCCCATCACTAAAATCGATCCCCGAACACTAAACCCAACCCACCATCACTAAACATGATCCCCAAGCACTAAACACAATCCCCCATCAGTAAACACAATCCCCCATCACTGAACCGGATCCTGCATCAGCAAAACCGATCGCCCATAGCTAAACTCGATCCCCCATCACTAAATCAGATCCGACATATCTAAAAATGATCCCCCATCGCTCCAGCTGATCCCCCATCACTAAAGCCGATACCCCATCACTAAACCCAATCCCACATCACTAAACCCAATCCCCCATATCTAAACCCGATCCCCATCACTAAACCCGATCCCCCATCAATAAATCCGATCCCACATCACAAAACCCGATCCCCCATAGCAAAACCAGACCCTCCACAGCTAAAACCGATCCCCCATTACTAAACCTTATTCCCCATCACTAAACCCGATCCCCCAATGCTAAACATGATCCCCTTCACTAAACCTGATCCCCCATCACTAAACCCGATCCCAAATCACTAAACCCGATCCCCCATAGCAAAACCTGACCCCCCACGGTAAACTCAATCTCTCATTGCTAAACCACACCCCCATCACTAAACACGATCCCAAATCACTAAACCTAATCTCCCAAATCAAAACCTGATCCCCCATAGCTAAACCCGATCCCCAATAGCTAAACACAATCCCCATCACTAAACCCAATCCATGATCACTAAACCCGATCCCCCAATGCTAAACATGATCCCATATCGCTAAACCTGATCCCCCATCACTAAACTCCATCCCCCTTGCACTAAACCCGATACCCCATTACTAAAACCAATTCCCCATCACTAAACCCGATCCCCCAATGCTAAACATATTCCTCCATCGATTAACTAGACCCTGCATCACTTAACCCAATCGCCCATAGCTAAACCCGATCCCCCATCACTAAACCTGATCCCCCATCACTAAACCCGATCCCCCAGAGCTAAAAATGATCCCCCATCGCTAAACCTGATCTCCCATCACTAAAGGGAATACCCCATCACTAAAAAAATCCCCCATCACTAAACCCAATCTCCCAAAGCTAAACATTATCCCCCATTTCAAAACCTGATCCCCCATCACTAAAGCCGATAGCCCATCACTAAAACCAATCCCACATCACTAAACCATATCACCCATATCTAAACCCGATCCCCCATCACTAAACCCGATTTCCCAATGCTAAACATGATCCCCCATCACTAAACGTGATTCCCCATCACTAAACCCGATCCCCCATCACTAAACCCGATCCCAGATCACAAAACCCGTTCCCCGATAGCTAAACCTGACCCTCCACAGCTAAACCCGATCCCCTATCACTAAACCTGATCATCCATCGCTAAACCAGATCCCCCAAAGCAAAACCTGATCCCCCACGGCTAAACCCAATCTCCCATTGCAAAACCGCATTCCCCATCACTAAACACGATCCCACATCACTAAACCTGATTCCCCATATCTAAAACTGATCCCCCATTGCTAAATCCGATCCCCAATAGCTAAACCCAATCCCCATCACTAAACCCAATCCACGATCACTAAACCTGATCCCCCAATGCTAAACATGATCCCCCATCACTAAACCCGAACCTCCATCACTAAACCCAATCCCACAGCACTAAACGCGATCCCTGATCACCAAACCCAATCCCCCACCACTAAACCCGATTCCCCAATGCTAAACATGGTCCCCCATCGCTAAACCAGATCCCGCATCACTAAACCTGTTTCCATATTGCTAAACCCGATCCCCCATCATAGAACCTGATCTCCCATCACTAAACCCGATACCCCATCCCTGCACCCGATCCTACATCACTAAACCCAATCCCCCATATCTAAACCCGTTCCCCATCACTATACCCGATCCCCCAACAATAAACCCGATCCCCCATTTCTAAACCAGAACCCCCATCACTAAACTCGTGCCCCTATCGCTAAAGCCAATCCCTCATAACTAAATCCGATCCACCAATGCTGAACATGGTCCCCCATTGCTAAACTGGATCCTGGATCACTAAGCCCGATCCCCCATAGCTAAACACGATCCCCAATATCTAAACACGAAACCCCATCATGAAACCCAATCCCCCATCACTAACCACGATCTCCAATCGCTAAACCCAATCCATATCACTAAACCCAATCCCCAATATCAAAACCCGATCCCCCATCACTAAACCTGAATCCCGTTCACTAAACCCAATCCCACATTACTAAACCTGATCGCTCATAGTTAAACCTGATCCCCCATATCTAAACCCAATGCCCAATAGCTAAACACGACCCCATCACTAAACCCGATACATCATCACTAAACCTGATCCCGCAATCCTAATCATGAAACCCCATCACTGAACCTGATCCCCCATCACTACACCCCATCCCCCATCACTAAAATCGATCCTCCATCACTAAACCCAACCAACCATCACTAAACATGATCCCCAATCACTAAGCAAAATCCCCCATCAGTAAACACAATCCCCCATCGCTGAACCGGATCCTGCATCAGCAAAACCGATTGCCAATAGCTAAACTCGATCCCCCATCACTAAACCTGATCCCACAGAGCTAAAAATGATCCCCCATCACTAAATATGATCCCCCATCACTAAACCCGATCCCCCAATACTAAACATGATCATCCATTGCAAAACATTATCCCCCATCACTAAACCCGAACCTCCATCACTAAACCCAATCCCACATCACCAAACCGAATCCTCCTTATCTAAACCCGATCCCCCATCACTAAACCTGATCACCGATCGCTAAACACGATCCCCCAAAGCAAAACCTGATCCCCCACGGCTAAACCCAATCTCCCATTGCTAAACCACATCCCCCCATCACTAAACACGATCCCACATCACTAAACCTGATTCCCCATATCTAAAACTGATCCCCCATTGCTAAATCCGATCCCCAATAGCTAAACCCAATCCCCCATCACTAAATCCGGACCCCCAATGCTAAACATTGTCCCCCTTCGCTAAACTGTATCCTGCATCACTAAACCCTATCACCCATAGCTAAACACGACCCCCATCGCTTAATCTGATCCCCCATCACTAAACCCGATCCCCTAGAAGAAAAAATGATCCCCCATCGCTAAAACTGATCCCCCATCACTAAAACCAATACCCCATCACTAAACCTGATCCCCCATAACTAAACCCGATCCCCAGAGCTAAAAATGATCCCCCATCGCTAAACCTGATCCCCCATCACTAAAGCCCATACCCCATCACGAAACACAATCCCCCATCACTAAACCCAATCGCCCATAGCTAAACCCGATCCCCCATCACTAAACCTTATCCCCCATCATTAAAGCCGATCCCCATCACTAAACCCTATCTCCCATCAGTAAACCTGATCCCCGATCGCTAAAGCCAATCCCTCATAACTAAACCCGACACCCCAATGCTAAACATGGTCCCCCATCGATAAACCTGATCCCGCATCACTAAGTCCGATCCCCCATAGCTAAACCCAATCCCCCATCATTAAACCTGATCCCCCATCATTAAACCAAATCCCCCATCAGTAAACACGATCCCCCATCACTAAACCTGATCCCTCATAGCTAAACCCGATCCCCAATATGTAAACATGATCCCTCATCATGAAACCCAATCCCCCATCACTAAACGTGATCCCCGATCGCTAAACCCAATATTCCCTCAGTAAAACCGATCGCCCATAGCTAAACCCGATCCCCCATAACTAAACCTGACCCCACAGAGCTAAAATTGATCCCCCATCGCTAAATTTGATCCCCCATCACTAAACCCGATCCCCCAATGCTAAACATGATCATCCATTGCAAAACCTTATCCCCCAATCACTAAACCCGAACCTCCATCACTAAACCCAATCCCACATCACTAAACCGAATCCCCCTTATCTAAACCCGATCCCCCACCACTAAACCTGATCCCCCATCACTAAACCTGGTCCCACATCACTGAACCCGAGCCCACTTCACTAAACCTGATCCCTCATAGATAAACCTGATCCCCCATAGCTAAACCCGATGCCCAATAGCTAAACATGACCCCCATCACTAAACCCGATCCACCATCAATAACTCTGATTCCCCAATGCTAAACAGGTTCCCCCAATCCAAACCCGATCTCCCATCACTAAACCCGATCTCCGATGGCTAAACCAATCCCCCATAACTAAACCTGATCCCCCCAATGCTAAACATGGTCCCCCATTGCTAAACTGGATCCTGCATCACTAAAACCTATCGCCCATAGCTAAACTCGATCCCCCATCACTTAATCTGATCCCCCGTCACTAAACCCGATCCCCAGAACAAAAAATGATCCCCCATCGCTAAAACCGAACGCCCAACACTAAAGCCAATACGCCATCACTAAACCCGATCCCCCATCACTAAACCCGACCCCCCATTGCTAAACATGATCCCCCATCACTGAAGCCAATCCCCCATCACTTAACCCACTCTCCATCATTAAACCTGATCCCCGCTCGCCAAACCCAATCCCCCATCACTAAACCAGATTCCCCAATGCTAAAAATGGTCCCCATCACTAAGCCGGAGCAAACATCACTAAAGCCGATCCCCCATAGCTAAACCCGATTCCCTTTAGCTAAACACAATCCCCATCACTAAACCAAATGCACGATGACTAAACCTGATCCCCCAATGCTAAACATGATGCCCCATCACCAAACCCCATCCCCATCACTAAACCCGATCCCCCATTACTAAACCCAATCCCCCATCACTAAATCCGAACCCCCAATGCTAAACATTGTCCCCCTTCGCTAAACTGTATCCTGCATCACTAAACCCTATTACCCATAGCTAAACCCGACCCCCCATCACTTAATCTGGTCCCCCATCACCAAACCCAATCCCCCAGAACAAAAAATGATCCCCCATTGCTAAAACTGATCCCCCATCACTAAAGCCAATACCCCATCACTAAACCCGATCCCCCATCACTAAACCCGATACCCCAATGCTAAACATGATCATCCATTGCAAAACCTGATCCCCCATCACTTAATCTGGTCCCCCATCACTAAACCCAATCCCCCAGAACAAAAAATGATCCCCCATCGCTAAAACTGATCCCCCATCACTAAAGCCAATACCCCAATTACTAAACCAGATCCCCCATCACTAAACCCGATCCCCCAATGCTAAACATGATCATCCATTGCAAAACCTGATCCCCCATCACTAAACCCGAACCTCCATCACTAAACTCAATCCCACATCACTAAACGCGATCCCCGATCACCGAACCCAATCCCCCATCACTAAACCCGATTCCCCAATGCTAAACATGGTCCCCCATTGCTAAACCATAGCCCGCATCACTAAACCTGATCCCCCATCGCTAGACCTGATCCCCCATCACAGAACCTGATCTCCCACCACAAAACCCGAAACCCCATCAGTGCACCCGATCCTACATCACTAAACCCAATCCCCCAATGCTAAACATGATCATCCATTGCAAAACCTTATCCCCCCATCACTAAACCCGAACCTCCATCACTAAACTCAATCCCACATCACTAAACCGAATCCCCCTTATCTAAACCCGATCCCCCATCACTAAACCTGATCCCCCATCACTAAACCTGGTCCCACATCACTGAACCCGAGCCCACTTCACTAAACCTGATCTCTCATAGATAAACCTGATCCCCCATAGCTAAACCCGATGCCCAATAGCTAAACAAGACCCCCATCACTAAACCCGATCCACCATCAATAATCCTGATCCCTCAATACTAAACAGGATCCCCCATCGCTAAACCCAATCTCCCATCACTAAACCCGATCTCCGATGGCTAAACCAATCCCCCATAACTAAACCGGATCCCCCCAATGCTAAACATGGTCCCCCATTGCTAAACTGGATCCTGCATCACTAAAACCTATCGCCCATAGCTAAACTCGATCCCCCATCACTTAATCTGATCCCCCGTCACTAAACCAGATCCCCAGAACAAAAAATGATCCCCCATCGCTAAAACCGAACGCCCAACACTAAAGCCAATACCCCATCACTAAACCCGATCCCCCATCACTAAACCCGACCCCCCAATGCTAAACATGATCATCCATTGCAAAACCTGACCCCCCATCACTTAATCTGGTCCCCCATCACTAAACCCAATCCCCCAGAACAAAAAATGATCCACCATTGCTAAAACTGATCCCGCACCACTAAAGCCAATACCCCAATTACTAAACCCGATCCCCCATCACTAAACCCGATCCCCCAATGCTAAACATGATCATCCATTGCAAAACCTGATCCCCCTTCACTAAACCCGAACCTCCATCACTAAACTCAATCCCACATCACTAAACGCGATCCCCGATCACCGAACCCAATCCCCCATCACTAAATCCGATTCCCCAATGCTAAACATGGTCCCCCATTGCTAAACCATAGCCCGCATCACTAAACCTGATCCCCCATCGCTAGACCTGATCCCCCATCACAGAACCTGATCTCCCACCACAAAACCCGAAACCCCATCAGTGCACCCGATCCTACATCACTAAACCCAATCCCCCAATGCTAAACATGATCATCCATTGCAAAACCTTATCCCCCCATCACTAAACCCGATCCCCCATCACTAAACCCGACCCCCCAATGCTAAACATGATCATCCATTGCAAAACCTGACCCCCCATCACTTAATCTGGTCCCCCATCACTAAACCCAATCCCCCAAAACAAAAAATGATCCCCCATCGCTAAAACTGATCCCCCACCACTAAAGCCAATACCCCAATTACTAAACCCGATCCCCCATCACTAAACCCGATCCCCCAATGCTAAACATGATCATCCATTGCAAAACCTGATCCCCCATCACTAAACCCGAACCTCCATCACTAAACTCAATCCCACATCACTAAACGCGATCCCCGATCACCAAACCCAATCCCCCATCACTAAACCCGATTCCCCAATGCTAAACATGGTCCCCCATTGCTAAACCATAGCCCGCATCACTAAACCTGATCCCCCATCGCTAGACCCGATCCCCCATCACAGAACCTGATCTCCCACCACAAAACCCGAAACCCCATCAGTGCACCCGATCCTACATCACTAAACCCAATCCCCCAATGCTAAACATGATCATCCATTGCAAAACCTTATCCCCCATCACTAAACCCGAACCTCCATCGCTAAACCCAATCCCACATCACTAAACCGAATCCCCCTTATCTAAACCTGATCCCCCATCACTAAACCTGATCCCCCATCACTAAACCTGGTCCCACATCACTGAACCGGAGCCCACTTCTCTAAACCTGATCCCTCATTGATAAACCTGATCCCCCATAGCTAAACCCGATGCCCAATAGCTAAACATGACCCACATCACTAAACCCGATCCACCATCAATAACCCTGATCCCCCAATGCTAAACAGGATAACACTTCGCTAAACCCAATCTCCCATCACTAAACCCGATCTCCGATGGCTAAACCAATCCCCCATAACTAAACCTGATCCCCACAATGCTAAACATGGTCCCCCATTGCTAAACTGGATCCTGCATCACTAAAACCTATCGCCCATAGCTAAAACAGATCCCCCATCACTTAATCTGATCCCCCGTCACTAAACCAGATCCCCAGAACAAAAAATGATCCCCATCGCTAAAACCGAACGCCCAACACTAAAGCCAATACCCCATCACTAAACCCGATCCCCCATCACTAAACCCGACCCACCATTGCTAAACATGATCCCCCATCACTGAAGCCAATCCCCCATCACTTAACCCACTCCCCATCATTAAACCTGATCCCCACTCGCCCAACCCAATCCCCCATCACTAAACCAGATTCCCCAATGCTAAAAATGGTCCCCCATCACTAAGCCGTATCCCGCGTCACTAAACCCGATCCCCCATAGCTAAACCCGATTCCCAATAGCTAAACACAATCTCCATCACTAAACCCAATGCACGATCACTAAACCTCATCCCCCAATGCTAAACATGATGCCCCATCACTAAACCCCATCCCCATCACTAAACCCGATCCCCCATTACTAAACCCAATCCCCCATCACTAAATCCGAACCCCCAATGCTAAACATTGTCCCCCTTCGCTAAACTGTATCCTGCATCACTAAACCCTATTACCCATAGCTAAACCCGACCCCCCATCACTTAATCTGTTCCCCATCACTAAACCCAATCCCCCAGAACAAAAAATGATCCCCCATTGCTAAAACTGATCCCCCATCACTAAAGCCAATACCCCATCACTAAACCCGATCCCCCATCACTAAACCCGATCCCCCAATGCTAAACATGATCATCCATTGCAAAACCTGATCCCCCATCACTTAATCTGGTCCCCCATCACTAAACCCAATCCCCCAGAATGAAAAATGATCCCCCATCGCTAAAACTGATCCCCCATCACTAAAGCCAATACCACAATTACTAAACCTGATCCCCCATCACTAAACCCGAACCTCCATCACTAAACCCAATCCCCCATCACTAAACCTGATCCCCCATCATTAAACCAGATCCCCCATCAGTAAACATGATCCCCCATCACTAAACCCGATCCCCCATAGCTAAACCCGTTCCCCAATATCTAAACACGATCCCCCATCATTAAACCCAATCCCCCATCACTAAACGTGATCCCCGATCGCTAAACCCAATATTCCCTCAGTAAACCCGATCGCTCATAGCTAAACTCGATCCCCCATCACTAAACCTGACCCCACAGAGCTAAAAATGATCCCCCATCGCTAAATTTGATCCCCCATCACTAAACCCGATCCCCCAATGCTAAACATGATCATCCATTGCAAAAGCTGATCCCCCTTCACTAAACCCGAACCTCCATCACTAAACTCAATCCCACATCACTAAACGCGATCCCCGATCACCAAACCCAATCCCCCATCACTAAAGCCGATTCCCCAATGCTAAACGTGGTCCCCCATTGCTAAAACATAGCCCGCATCACTAAACCTGATCCCCCATCACTAAACCTGGTCCCACATCACTGAACCCGAGCCCACTTCACTAAACCTGATCCCTCATAGATAAACCTGATCCCCCATAGCTAAACACGATGCCCAATAGCTAAACACGACCCCCATCACTAAACCTGATCCACCATCAATAACCCTGATCCCCCAATGCTAAACAGGATCCCCCATCGCTAAACCCGATCTCTCATCACTAAACCCGATCTCCGATGGCTAAACTCGATCCTCCATCACTAAACCTGATCCCACAGAGCTAAAAATGATCCCCATCACTAAAGCTGATCCCCCATCATTAAAGCCGATACCCCATCACTATACCCAACCCCACATCACTAAACCTGATCCCCCATATCTAAACCTGATCCCCCATCACTAAACCTGATCCCCCCTATGCTAAACCTGATCCCCCATAGCAAAACCTGATCCCCCACGGCTAAACCCAATCTCCCATTGCTAAACCGCATCACCCATCACTAAACACGATCCCACATCACTAAACCTGATCCCCCATAGCTAAACACAATCCACAAAAGCTAAACACAATCCCCATCACTAAACCCATTCCATGATCACTAAACCCGATCCCCCAATGCTAAACATGATCCCCCATTGCTAAACCTGATCCCCGATTACTAAATCCCATCCCCCATCACTAAGCCCGATCCCCCATTACTAAACCCAATCCCCCATCACTAAACCCCATCCCCCAATGCTAAACATGTTCCCCCATCCCTATACCGGACCCTGCATCACTAAACCCGATCGCCCAAAGCAAAACCCGATCCTCCATCACTAAACCCGATCCCGCAGAGCTAAAAATGATCCCGCATCGCTAAACCTGATCACCCATCCCTAAAGCCAATACCCCATTACTAAACCCGATCCCCAATGCTAAACATTATCCCCCATCGCAAAACCTGATCCCCCATCACTAAAGCCAATCCCCCATCACTAAACCCGATCCCCCATCAGTAAACCTGATCCCCGATCACTAAACCCAATCCCTCAAAACTAAATCCGATCCCCCAATGCTAAACATGGTCCCCCATCACTAAACCCAATCCCCCATATCTAAACCCGATCCCCATCACTAAACACGATCCCCCAATGATAAACATGATCCCATTCACTAAACCTGACCCCCCCATCACTAAACCTGATCCCCCATCAATAAACCCGATACCCCATCACTAAAACCGATCCCACATCAAAAAACCCAATCCCCCATATTTAAACCTGACCCTCCACGGCTGAACCCAATCCCCCATCACAAAACCTGATCCCCCATCACTAAACCCGATCCCCCAATGCTAAACATGATCCCCATCACTAAACCTGATCCCCCATATATAAACCCAATCCCCCAGCACTAAACCCTATCCCCCAATGCTAAGCATGATCCCCTTCACTAAACCTGATCCCCCATCACTAAACCCGATCCCCAACACTAAATCCGATCCCCCATCACTAATCCCGATCCCCCATGGCAAAACCCGATCCTCAGAGCAAAAAATGATCCCCCATCGCTAAACCTGATCGCCCATCACTAAACCCGATACCCCATCACTAAACTCAATCCCACATCACTAAACCCAATCCCCCATATCTAAACTCAGTCCCACAGCACTAAACCTGATCTCCGATCACTAAACCCGATCCCCCATCACTAAACCCAATCCCACATCACTAAACCCGATCCCCCATGTCTAAACCTGATTCCCCACGGCTAAACCCGATCTCCTATTGCTAAACCGGATCCCCCATCACTAAACCCGATCCCACATCAGTAAACCCGATCCCCCATAGCTAAACCTGTTCCCCTATAGCTTAACCCGATCTCCAATAGCTAAACACGATCATCCATCACTAAACCCAATCCACCATCACTAAAACTGACCCTCCATGGCTAAACCCGATCCCCCATCACAAAACCAGATCCCCATCACAAAACCCGATCCCCCAATGCTAAACATGATCCCCATCACTAAACCTGATCCCCCATATCTAAACCCGAACCCCCAACACTAAACCCGATCCCCCAATGCTAAAAATGATCCCCCATCACTAAACCTGATCCCCATCAATAAACCCGACCCCCCATCACTACACCTGACCCCGATCACTAAAGCTGATCCCCGATCACTAAATCCGATCCCACATCACTGAACCTGATCCCCCATAGCTAAACCTGATCCCCCATGGCTGAACTTGATCTCCCATTGCTAAACCAGATCCCCATCACTAAATCAGATCCCACATCACTAAACCTGATCCCCCATAGCTAAACCTGATCTCCCATAGCTAAACCCGACCCCCAATAGATAGACACGCTCACCCATCATTAAACTCGATCCACCATCACTGAACCCGATCCCCCAATGCTAAACATGGTTCCCCATCGCTTTTCTGGATCCTGCATCACTAAACCCAATCACCCATAGCTAAACACGATCCCCCATCACTAAACCTGATCCCCAATCACTAAACCCAATCCACCAGAACAAAAAATTATCCCCCATCACTAATGCCGATACCCCATCACTAAACCCAATCCCACATCAATAAACCCAATCCACCATATCTAAACCCAATCCCGCATCTCCCAATGCTAAACATTATGCCCCATTGCAAAACCTGATCCCCCATCACTAAAGCCGATCCCCATCACTAAACCCTATCCCTCATCAGAAAACCTTATCCCCGATCGCTAAACCCAATCCCTCATAACTAAACCCAATCCCCCAATGCTAAACATGGTCCCCCATCGATAAACCGGATCCTGCATCACTAAGCCCGAACCCCCATAGCTAAACCTAATCCCCCATCACTAAACCTGATCCCCGATCGCTAAACCCAATATTCCATCAGTAAACCCGATCCCCCATAGCTAAATCTGATCCCCCGTCACTAAACCTGATCTTCCATCACTAAAGCCTATCCCCCAGAGCAAAAAATGATCCTCCATCGCTAAACCTGATCGCCCATCACTATACCCGATATCCCATCACTAAACCCAATCCCACATCACTAAACCGAATCCCCCATATCTAAACCCGACCCCCCATCACTAAACCTGATCCCCGATCACTAAACCTGGTCCCACATCACTGAACCGGAGCCCACTTCACTAAACCTGATCCCTCATAGCTAAACCTGATCCCCCATAGCTAAACACGATGCCCAATAGCTAAACACGACCCCCATCACTAAATCTGATCCACCATCACTAACCCCGATCCCCCAATGCTAAACAGGATCCCCCATCGCTAAACCCGATCTCTCATCACTAAACCCGATCTCCGATGGCTAAACCCAATCCCCCATCACTAAACCTGTTCCCCCCAATGCTAAACATGGTCCCCCATCGCTAAACTGGATCCTGCATCACTAAAACCTATCGCCCATAGCTAAACTCGAGCCCCCATCACTTAATCTGATCCCCATCACTAAACCCGATCCCGCAGAACAAAAAAATGATCCCCCATCGCTAAAACCGATCCCCCATTACTAAAGCCAATACCCCATCACTAAAACCAATCCCCCATCACTAAACCCGATCCCCCATTACTAATCACGATCCCCCATCACTGACGCCGATCCCCCATCACTAAACCCAATCCTCCATCACTAAACCTGATTCCCCAATGCTAAATATGGTCCCCCATCGCTAAACCGGATCCCACATCACTAAGCCAGATCCCCCATAGCTAAACACGATCCCCAATATCTAAACAGGATCCCCCATCATGAAACCCAATCCCCCATCACTAAACGCAATCCCTGTTTGCTAAACCCAATCTCCCATTAGTAAACCTGATCCCCCATCACCAAACCTGATCCCCCAGAGCAAAAAATGATCCCCATCACTAAACCTGATCGCCCATCACTAAATCCAATATCCCATCACTAAACCCAATCCCACATCACTTAACCCAATCCCCCATATCTAAACCCGATCCCTATCACTAAACCTGATCCCACATCACTAAACCTGATTCCTCATTAGCTAAACCTGATCCCCCATAGCTAAACCCGATGCCCAATAGCTAAACATGACCCCCATCACTAAACCTGATACATCATAACTAAACCCGATCCCCCAATCCTAAACATGAAACCCCATCGCTAAACTTGATCCCCCATCACTACACCCGATCCCCCATCACTAAAACCGATCCCCCAAAACGAAACACAATCCCCCATCACTAAAGTCAATCCCCCAATGCTAAACATGGTCCCCCATTGCTAAACCAGATCCTGCATCAGTAAAACCGATCGCCCATATCTAAACTCGATCCACCACCACTAAACCTGATCTCACAGAGCTAAAAATGATCCCCCATCGCTAAAGCTGATCCCCCAACATTAAAGCCGATACCCCATCACTAAACACAACCCCACACCACTAAACCCGATCCCCCATATCTAAACCCGATCCCCCATTGCTAAACATGATCCCCCATCACTAATTCTGATCACCAATTACTAAACCCCACCCCCCATCACTAAGCCCGATCCTCCATTACTAAATCCAACCCCCCATCACTAAACCCGATCCCCCAATGCTAAACATGTTCCCCCATCCCAATACCGGACCCTGCATCACTAAACCCGATCTCCCAGAGCTAAAAATGATCCCGCATCGCAAAACCTGATCACCCATCCCTAAAGCCAATACCCCATCACTTAACCCAATCCCCCATTACTAAACCCCATCCCCCAATGCTAAACATTATCCCCCATCGCAAAACCTGATCCCCCATCACTAAAGCTGATCCCCCATCACTAAACCCGATCCCCCATCAGTAAACCTGATCCCCGATCGCTAAACCCAATCCCTCAAAACTAAACCCGATCCCCCAATGCTAAACATGGGCCCCCATCACTAAGCCCGATCCCGCATAACTAAACCCATCCCCCCATCACTAAAACTGATCCCCCATCACTAAACCTGATACATCATAACTAAACCCGATCCCCCAATCCTAAACATGAAACCCCATCGCTAAACTTGATCCCCCATCACTACACCCGATCCCCCATCACTAAAACCGATCCCCCAAAACGAAACACAATCCCCCATCACTAAAGCCAATCCCCCAATGCTAAACATGGTCCCCCATTGCTAAACCAGATCCTGCATCAGTAAAACCGATCGCCCATATCTAAACTCGATCCACCACCACTAAACCTGATCTCACAGAGCTAAAAATGATCCCCCATCGCTAAAGCTGATCCCCCAACATTAAAGCCGATACCCCATCACTAAACACAACCCCACACCACTAAACCCGATCCCCCATATCTAAACCCGATCCCCCATTGCTAAACATGATCCCCCATCACTAATTCTGATCACCAATTACTAAACCCCACCCCCCCATCACTAAGCCCGATCCTCCATTACTAAATCCAACCCCCCATCACTAAACCCGATCCCCCAATGCTAAACATGTTCCCCCATCCCAATACCGGACCCTGCATCACTAAACCCGATCTCCCAGAGCTAAAAATGATCCCGCATCGCCAAACCTGATCACCCATCCCTAAAGCCAATACCCCATCACTTAACCCAATCCCCCATTACTAAACCCCATCCCCCAATGCTAAACATTATCCCCCATCGCAAAACCTGATCCCCCATCACTAAAGCTGATCCCCCATCACTAAACCCGATCCCCCATCAGTAAACCTGATCCCCGATCGCTAAACCCAATCCCTCAAAACTAAACCCGATCCCCCAATGCTAAACATGGGCCCCCATCACTAAGCCCGATCCCGCATAACTAAACCCATCCCCCCATCACTAAAACTGATCCCCCATCACTAAAACAGATCCCCCATTAGTAAACACGATCCCCCATCACTAAACCCGATCCCCCATAGCTAATCCCAATCCCCAATATCTAAACATGATCCCCCATCATGAAACCCAATCCCCCATCACTAAACGCGATCCCCGATCGCTAAACCCAATGTCCCATTAGTAAACCCGATCCTCCATAGCTAAACCCGATCCCCCGTCACTAATCCTGATCCCCCATCACTAAACCTGATCACCCAGAGCAGAAAATGATCCCCCATCGCTAAACTCAATCCCACATCACTAAAATGAATCCCCCATATCTAAACCCGATCCCCCATCACTAAACCTGATCCCCGATCACTAAACCCAATCCCACATCACTAAACCCTAGCCCACATCACTAAACCTGATCCCTCATAGCTAAACTTGATCCCCCATAGCTAAACCCGATGCCCATTAGCTAAACAGGACCCGCATCACTAAAGCCGATACATCATCACTAAACCAGATCTCCCAATCCTAAACATGAAACCCCATCGCTAAATCTTTTCCCCCATCAATACACCCGATCCTCCATCACTAAACCCGATCCCCCATAACTAAACCCAATCCCCCATCACTAAACCTGATTCCACATCACCAAACCCAATCCCCCATATCTCAACACGATCCCCATCACTAAACCCGATCCCCCAATGATAAACATAATCCCATTCACTAAACCTGATCCCCAATCACTAAACCTGATCCCCCATCACTAAACCCGATACCCTATCACTAAACCCGATACCCCATCACTAAACCCGATCCCACATCACAAAACTCGATCCCCCATATTTAAACCTGACCCTTCACGGCTAAACCCGATCCCCCATCACAAAACCCGATCCCCCAATGCTAAACATGATCCCCATCACTAAACCCGACCCCCCATATTTAAACCTGACCCACCACGGCTAAACCCAATCCCCTTTCACTAAACCCGATCCCCCATCACTAAAGCCGATCCCCCAATGCTAAACATGATCCCCATCACTATACCTGATGCCCCATGTCTAAACCCGATCCCCCAACACTAAACCTAATCCCCCATCACTAAACCCGATCCCCAACACTAAATCCGATCCCCTATCACTAATCCTGATCCCCCATCGCAAAACCCGATCCTCCAGAGCTAAACCTGATCGCCCATCACTAAACCCGATATCCCATCACTAAACCCAATGCCACATCAGTAAACCCAATCCCCCATATCTAATCCCGATCCCACTTCACTGAACCTGATCCCCGATCACTAAACCCGATCCCACATCACTAAACCTGAGCCCACATCACTAAACCCGATCCCCCATCACTAATCCCGATCCCCCATCACTAAACCCGATCCTCGATCTCTAAACCCAACCCCCCATCACTAAACCCAATCCTCCAATGCTAAACATGGTCACCCATCGCTAAACCTGATCCCCCATCACTAAAAACGATCCCCAACAGCAAAAAATGATCCCCCATCACTAAAGCCGATACCCCATCACAAAACCCAGTTTGACATCACTAAACCCAATCCCCCATAGCGAAACCCAATCCCCTTTCACTAAACCTGATCCCCCATCACTAAACCCGATCCCGCAATGCTAAACCTGATCCCCCATAACTAAAACCGATCCCCCATCACTAAACCCGACCCACATCACTAAACCCGATCCCACATCACTAAACCCGATCCACCAGAGCTAAACTCGATCCCCAAAAGCTAAACACGATCCCTCAGCGCTAAACCCGACCCCCCATCACTAAATTCGATCTGCCAACACTAAACCCAATCCACCATCACTAATCCCGATCCCCCATCACTAAACCCAATCCTCGATCGCAAAACCCAATCCCCCAACACTAATCCCAATCCTCCAATGCTAAACTTGCTCACCCATCGCTAAACCTGATACCCCATCACTAAACCCGATCCCCCAGAGCTAAAACTGATCCCCCGCCGCTAAATCTGATCACCCATCACTAAACCCGATCCCCCATCACCAAACCAGATCCCACATCACTAAACCCTATCCCCCATAGCTAAATCTGATCCCCCATGGCTAAATCTGATCCCCCTTGTTAAACCCAATCTCCCAATTGGTAAACCGGATCCCCCATCACTAAACATGATCCCACATCACTAAACCTGATCCCCATACCTAAACTTGATCCCCCATAGCTAAAACCGATCCCCAATAGCTGAACACAATGCCCCTCACTAAACCTGTTCCACGATCACTAAACCTGATCCCCCAATGCTAAACATGATCCCCCATCGCTAAACCTGATCCCCCAACACTAAACCCCATCCACCATCACTAAACGTGATCCCCCATCACTAAACCCGATCCCCATCAATAAATCCGAGCCCCGATTTCTAAACAGAATCGCCCATCACTAAACCCGATCCCCCAATGCTAAACATGTTCCCCCATCCCTAAACCGGATCCTCCATCTCTAAACCCGATCGCCCATAGCAAAGCTCGATCCCTCATCACTAAACCTGATCCCCCATCATGCAACCCGATCCCCCCAGAGCTAAAAATGATCGCCCATCGTTAAACCTGATCTGCCATCACTAAACCCGATCCCCCATCACTAAACCCGTACCACATCACAAAACCCGATCCCCATAGCTAAACCTGACCCTCCACAGCTAAATCCGATCCCCAATCACTAAATCTGATCCCCCATCACTAAACCCGATCCCCCAATGATAAACATGATCCCCATCACTAAATGTGGTCCCCCATCACTAAACCCAATCCCCCAACACTAAAACCGACCCCCCATCATTAACCCCGATCTCCCATCACTAAACCCGATCCCTGATCGCTAATCCAAATTGCCCATCAGTAAACCTGATCCCCCATAGCTAAACTCGATCCCCCATCACTAAAACCGATGCCCCATCACTAACCCCGATCCCCAGAGCAAAAAATGATCCCCCATTGCTAAACCCGATCGCCCATCACTAAAACCAATACCCAATCACTAAACCCAATCCCGCATCACTAAATCTGATCCCCCATCACTAAACCCGATCCCCCATCACTCAACCCGATCCCCCATCACTAAACCCGTTCCCACATCACAAATCCCGACCCCCCATAGCTAAAGCTGACCCTCCATGGCTAAACCCGATCCCCCATCACTAAACCTGATCCCCCATCACTAAACTCATTCCCCCAATGCTAAACATGATCCCCATCACTAAACCTGATACCCATCACTAAACCTGATCCCCCATCACTAAACCCATTGCCCAGAGGAAAAAATGATCCCCCATCGCTAAATCTGATCGCCCATCACTAAGCCCGATACCCCAACAATAAACTCAATCCCACATCACTAAACTCAATCCCCTTTATCTAAAACCAATCCCCCATCACTAAACCCGATCCCACAATGCTAAACATGATCCCCATCACTAAATCTGGTCCCCCATCACTAAACCCGATCCCCCAACATTAAAACTGGCCCCCCATCATTAACCACGATCCACCATCACTAAACCCGATCCCCGATTGCTAATCCCAATCACCCATCACTAAACCCGATTCCCCCAATGCTAAACATTTTCCCCCATCCCTAAACCGGATCCTCCATCTCTAAACCCGATCGCCCATGGCAAAGCTCGATCCCTCATCACTAATCCTGATCCCCCATCACAAAACCTGATCCCCAGAGCTAAAAATGATCACCCATCATTAAACCTGATCTGCCATCACTAAACCCGATCCCCCATCACTAAACCCGATCCCCCATCACTAAACCTGTACCACATCACAAAACCTGATCCCCATAGCTAAATCTGATCCCCCATCACTAAATCTGATCCCCCATCACTAAACCCGATCCCCCAATGATAAACATGATCCCCATCACTAAATGTGGTCCCCCATCACTAAACCCAATCCCCCAACACTAAAACCGACCCCCCATCATTAACCCCGATCTCCCATCACTAAACCCGATCCCTGATCGCTAATCCAAATTGCCCATCAGTAAACCTGATCCCCCATAGCTAAACTCGATCCCCCATCACTAAAACCGATGCCCCATCACTAACCCCGATCCCCAGAGCAAAAAATGATCCCCCATTGCTAAACCCGATCGCCCATCACTAAAACCAATACCCAATCACTAAACCCAATCCCGCATCACTAAATCTGATCCCCCATCACTAAACCCGATCCCCCATCACTCAACCCGATCCCCCATCACTAAACCCGTTCCCACATCACAAATCCCGACCCCCCATAGCTAAAGCTGACCCTCCATGGCTAAACCCGATCCCCCATCACTAAACCTGATCCCCCATCACTAAACTCATTCCCCCAATGCTAAACATGATCCCCATCACTAAACCTGATACCCATCACTAAACCTGATCCCCCATCACTAAACCCATTGCCCAGAGGAAAAAATGATCCCCCATCGCTAAATCTGATCGCCCATCACTAAGCCCGATACCCCAACAATAAACTCAATCCCACATCACTAAACTCAATCCCCTTTATCTAAAACCAATCCCCCATCACTAAACCCGATCCCACAATGCTAAACATGATCCCCATCACTAAATCTGGTCCCCCATCACTAAACCCGATCCCCCAACATTAAAACTGGCCCCCCATCATTAACCACGATCCACCATCACTAAACCCGATCCCCGATTGCTAATCCCAATCACCCATCACTAAACCCGATTCCCCCAATGCTAAACATTTTCCCCCATCCCTAAACCGGATCCTCCATCTCTAAACCCGATCGCCCATGGCAAAGCTCGATCCCTCATCACTAATCCTGATCCCCCATCACAAAACCTGATCCCCAGAGCTAAAAATGATCACCCATCATTAAACCTGATCTGCCATCACTAAACCCGATCCCCCATCACTAAACCCGATCCCCCATCACTAAACCTGTACCACATCACAAAACCTGATCCCCATAGCTAAATCTGATCCCCCATCACTAAATCTGATCCCCCATCACTAAACCCGATCCCCCAATGATAAACATGATCCCCATCACTAAATCTGGTCCCCCATCACTAAACCCAATCCCCCAACACTAAAACCGACCCCCCATCATTAACCCCGATCCCCCATCACTAAGCCCGATCCCTGATCGCTAATCCCAATCGCCTATCAGTAAACCTGATCCCCCATAGCTAACCTCGATCCCCCATCACTAAAACTGATGCCCCATCACTAACCCCGATCCCCAGAGCAAATAATGATCCCCCATTGCTAAAGCTGACCCTCCATGGCTAAACTCGATCCCCCATCACTAAACCTGATCCCCCATCACTAAACCTGATCCCCCATCGCTAAACCCATTGCCCAGAGCAAAAAATGATCCCCATCACTAAATCCGGTCCCCCATCACTAAACCCGATCCCCCAACATTAAAACTGGCCCCCCATCATTAACCCCGATCCACCATCACTAAATCCGATCCCCGATTGCTAATCCCAATCACCCATCACTAAACCTGATCCCCCAATGCTAAACATGTTCCCCCATCCCTAAACCGGATCCTCCATCTCTAAACCCAATCGCCCATAGCAAAGCTCTATCCCTCATCACTAATCCTGATCCCCCATCACAAAACCCGATCCCCAGAGCAAAAAATGATCACCCATCATTAAACCTGATCCGCCATCACTAAACCCATACCAGATCACAAAACCTGATCCCCATAGCTAAACCTGACCCTCCACGGCTAAACCCAATCCCCCATCACTAAATCTGATCCCCCATCACTAAACCCGATCCCCCAATGCTAAACATGATCCCCATCACTAAATCTGGTCCCCCATCACTAACCCCGATCCCCCAACACTAAACCCGATCCCCGATCGCTAATCTCAATTGCCCATCAGTAAACCTGATCCCCCATAGCTAAACCAGATTCCCCATCACAAAACCCGATCCCCCATAGCTAAACCTGACCCTCCACAGCTAAACCCAATCCCCCATCACTAAACCTGATCCCCCAACACTAAACCCGTTCCCCCAATGCTAAACATGATCCCCATCACTAAACCTGATCCTCCATCACTAATCCTGATCCCCCATCGCTAAACACAATGCCCAGAGCAAAAAATGATCCCCCATCGCTAATCCTGATACCCCATCACTAAACCCGATCCCCAGAGCAAAAAATGATCCCCCATTGCTAAACCTGATCGCCCAGCACTAAACCCGATACCCATCACTAAACTCAATCCCATATCACTAAACTCAATCCCCCGTATCTAAAACCAATCCCCCATCACTAAACCCATTCCCCCAATGCTAAAGATGATCTCCATCACTAAATCTGACCCCCCATCACTAAACCCGATCCCCCAACACTAAACCCGATCCCCGATCGCTAATCCCAATCGCTATTCACTAAACCTGATCCCCCATAGCAAAATTCGATCCCCCATCACTAAACCTGATCCCCCACCACAAAACCCAATCCCCAGAGCAAAAAATGATCCCCCATCGCTAAACCTGATTGCCCATCACTAAACCCGATACCCATCACTAAACTCAATTCCACATCACTAAACTCAATCCCCTGTATCTAAAACCAACCCCCCATCACTAAACCCGTTCCCCCAATGCAAAAGATGATCTCCATCACTAAATCTGGTCCCCCATCACTAAACCCGATCCCCCAACACTAAAACCGACCCCCCATCATTAACCCCGATCCCCCATCACTAAACCCGATCCCCGATCGCTAATCCCAATCGCCCATCAGTAAAACTGATCCCCCATAGCTAAACTCGATCCCCCATCACTAAACCTGATCCCCATCACTAAACCCGATCCCCAGAGCAATAAATGATCCCCCATTGTTAAACCTGATCGCCCATCACTAAACACAATACCCAATTACTAAACCCAATCCCACATCACTAAACCAAATCCCCCATATCTTACCCGATCCCCATCACTAAACCTGATCCCTGATCACTAAATCTGATCCCCATCACTAAACCCGATCCCCATCACTCAACCCAATCCCCCATCACTAAACCCGATCCCACATCACAAAACCCGACCCCCCATGGCTAAACCTGACCCTCAATGGCTAAACCCGATCCCCCATCACTAAACCTGATCCTCCATCACTAAACCCGTTCCCCCAATGCTATACATGATCCCCATCACTAAACCTGAGCCCCCATTACTAAACCCGATCCCCCAATGCTAAACATGTTCCTCCATCTCTAAACCCGATCGCCCATAGCAAAGCTCGATCCCTCATCACTAAACCTGATCCCCCATCACGAATCCTGATCCCACAGAGCTAAAAATGATCGCTCATCGTTAAACCTGATCCGCCATCACAAAACCCGATCCCCCATCACTAAACCCGTACCACATCACAAATCCCGATCCCCATAGCTAAACCTGACCCTCCATGGCTAAACCCGATCCCCCATCACTAAATCTGATCCCCCATCACTAAACCCGATCCCCCAATGCTAAACATGATCCCCATCACTAAATCTGGTCCGCCACCACTAAACCCGATCCCCCAACACTAATAACGACCCTCCATCATTAACCCGATCCCCCATCACTAAACCCGATCCCCGATCGCTAATCCCAATCGCCCATCACTAAACCTGATCCCCCATAGCAAAACTCGATCCCCCATCACTAAACCTGATCCCCCATCACCAAACCCGATCCCCAGGGCAAAAAATGATCCCCCATCGCTAAACCTGATTGCCCATCACTAAACCCGATACCCCATCACTAAACTCAATCCCAGATCACTAAACTCAATCCCCCGTATCTAAAACCAATCCTCCATCACTAAATCTGATCCACCATCACTAAACACGACCCCCCAATGATAAACATGATCCCCATCACTAAACCTGGTCCCCCATCACTAAACCCAATCCCCCAACACTAAAACCAACCCCCCATCATTAACCCCGATCCCCCATCACTAAACCCGATCCCTGATCGCTAATCCCAATCGCCTATCAGTAAACCTGATCCCCCATAACTAAACTCGATCCCCCATCACTAAAACTGATGCCCCATCACTAACCCCGATCCCCAGAGCAAAAAATGATCCCCCATTGCTAAACCCGATCGCCCATCACTAAAACCAATACCCAATCACTAAACCCAATCCCGCATCACTAAATCTGATCCCCCATCACTGAACCCGATCCCCCATCACTCAACCCGATCCCCCATCACTAAACCCGATCCCACATCACAGAACCCGACCCCCCATAGCTGAACCTGACCCTCCATGGCTAAACCCGATTTCCCATCGCTAATCCTGATCCCCCATCACTAAACCCGTTCCCCCAATGCTAAACATGATCCCCATCACTAAACCTGATCCCCCAACACTAAACCTGATCCCCCAACACTAAATCCGATCCTCCATCACTAATCCCGATCCCCCATCACTAAACCCATTGCCCAGAGCAAAAAATGATCCCCCATCGCTAAATCTGATCGCCCATCACTAAACCCGATACCCCATCACTAAACTCAATCCCACATCACTAAACTCAATCCCCTGTATCTAAAACCAATCCCCCATCACTAAACCCGATCCCACAATGCTAAACATGATCCCCATCACTTAATCTGGTCCCCCATCACTAAACCCGATCCCCCAACATTAAAACCGGCCCCCCCATCATTAACCCCGATCAACCATCACTAAACCCGATCCCCGATTGCTAATCGCAATCACCCATCACTAAACCCGATCCCCCAGTGCTAAACATGTTCCCCCATCCCTAAACCGGATCCTCCATCTCTAAACCCGATCGCCCATAGCAAAGCTCGATCCCTCATCACTAATCCTGATCCCCCATCACAAAACCCGATCCCCCAGAGCTAAAAATGATCACCCATCATTAAACCTGATCCGCCATCACTAAACCCGATCCCCCATCACTAAACCCGATCCCCCAACACTAAACGCGTTCCCAGATCGCTAATCTCATTTGCCCATCAGTAACCTGATCCCCCATAGCTAAACCAGATCCCCCATCACTACCCCTGATCCCCATCACTAACCCCGATCCCCAGAGCAAAAAATGATCCCCCATTGCTAAACCTGATCACCCTTTCCCTAAACACAATACCCAATCACAAAACCCAATCCCACATCACTAAACCAACTCCCCCATATCTAAACCCGATCCCCCATCACTAAACCTGATCCCCGATCACTAAATCTGATCCCCCATCACTAAACCCGATCCCCATCACTCAACCCGATCCCCATCACTTAACCCAATCCCCCATCACTAAACCTGATCCCCCATCACTAAACCTGTACCACATCACAAAACCCAATCCCCCATAGCTAAACCTGACCCTCCACAGCTAAACCCAATCCCCCATCACTTAACCTGATCCCCCATCACTAAACCCGATCCCCATCACTCAACCCGATCCCCCATCACTAAACCCGATCCCACATTACAAAACCCGACCCCCCCATAGCTAAACATGACCCTCCACGGCTAATCCCGATCCCCCATCACTAAACCTGATCTACCAACACTAAACCCCATCCCCCATCACTAAGCATGATCCCCCATCACTAAACCCGATCCCTCATCACTAAACCCGATCCCCCAATGCTAAACATGTTCCCCCATCCCTAAACCGGTTCCTCCATCTCTAAACCCGATCGCCTATAGCAAAGCTCGATCCCTCATCACTAAACCTGATCCTCCATCACGAAACCCGATCCCACAGAGCTAAAAATGATCGCCCATCGTTAAACCAGATCCGCCATCACTAAATCCGATACCCCATCACTAAACCCGTACCACATCACAAAACCCGATCCCCATAGCTAAACCTGACCCTCCATGGCTAAACCCGATCCACCTTCACTAAATCTGATCCCCTATCACTAAACCCGATCCCCCAATGCTAAACATGATCCCCATCACTAAATCTGGTCCCCCATCACTAAACCCGATCCCCCAACACTGAAACCGACCCCCCATCCTTAACCCCGATCCCCCATCACTAAACCCGATCCCCGATCGCTAATCCGAATCGCCCATCACTGAACCCGATCCCCCATAGCAAAACTCGATCCCCCATCACTAAACCTGATTCCCCCATCACAAAACCCGATCCCCAGAGCAAAAAATGACCCCCCATCGCTAAACCTGATTGCCCATCACTAAACCTGATCCCCCATCACTAAACCCGATCCCCGATCGCTAATTCCAATCGCTATTCACTAAACCTGATCCCCCATAGCAAAACCCGATCCCCCATCACTAAACCTGATCCCCCATCACAAAACCCGATCCCCAGAGCAAAAAATGATCCCTCATCGCTAAACCTGATTGCTCATCACTAAACCCGATACCCCAATGCTAAACGTGTTCCCCCATCCCTAAACCGGATCCTCCATCTCTAAACCCGATCGCCCATAGCAAAGCTCGATCTCTTATCACTAAACCTGATCCCCCATCATGAAACCTGATCCCACAGAGCTAAAAATGATCGCCCATCGTTAAACCTGATCCGCCATCACTAAACCCGATCCCCCATCACTAAACCCATGCCACATCACAAAACCCGATCCCCATAGCTAACCCTGACCCTCCATGGCTAAACCCGATCCCCCATCACTAAATCTGATCCCCCATCACTAAACCCGATCCCCCAATGCTAAACATGATCCCCATCACTAAATCTGGTCCCCCATCACTAAACCTGATCCCCCAACACTAAAACCGACCCCCCATCCTTAACCCCGATCCCCCATCACTAAACCCGATCCCCAATCGCTAATCCCAATCGCCCATCACTAAACCTGATCCCCCATAGCAAAACTCGATCCCCCATCACTAAACCTGATCCCCCATCACAAAACCCGATCCCCAGAGCAAAAAATTCTCCCCCATCGCTAAACCTGATTGCCCATCACTAAACCCGATACCCCATCACTAAACTCAATCCCACATCACTAAACTCAATCCCCCGTATCTAAAATCAATCCCCCATCACTAAACCCGTTCCCCCAATGCTAAAGATGATCTCCATCACTAAATCTGTTCCCCCATCACTAACCCCAATCCCCCATCACTAAACCCGATCCCCGATCGCTAATCCCAATCGCCCATCAGTAAACCTGATCCCCCATAGCTAAACCCGATCCCCCATCACTAAACCTGATCCCCCATCACTAAACCCGATCCCCAGAGCAAGAAATGATCCCCTATTCTTAAACCTGATCGCCCATCACTAAACACAATACCCAATTACTAAACCCAATCCCACATCACTAAACCAAATCCCCCATATCTTACCCGATCCCCATCACTAAACCTGATCCCCGATCACTGAATCTGATCCCCATCACTAAACCCGATCCCCATCACTCAACCCGATCCCCCATCACTAAACCCGATCCCACATCACAAAACCTGACCCCCCATGTCTAAACCTGACCCTCCACGGCTAAACCCGATCCCCCATCACTAAACCTGATTCCCCATCACTAAACCCGTTCCCCCAATGCTAAACATGATCCCATCACTAAACCTGATCCCCCATCACTAAACCCGATCCCCCAACACTAAATCTGATCCTCCATACTAATCCCAATCCCCCATCGCTAAACCCAATGCCCAGAGCAAAAAATGATTCCCCATCGCTTAACCTGATCGCTCATCACTAAGCCCGATACCCCATCACTAAACTCAATCCCACATCACTAAACACAGTCGCCCGTATCTAAAACCAATCCCCCATCACTAAACTTGATCCCTGATCACTAATCCCGACCCCCCGATCACTAGACCTGATCCCCCATCACTAAACCCGATCCTCCAGTGCTACAAATGATCCCCCACAGCTAAATCTGATCGCCCATCACTAAACCCAATCCCCCATCACCAAACCAGATCCCACATCACTAAACCCTATCCCCCATAGCTAAACCTGATCCCCATGGCTGAACGCGATCCCCCTTGGCTAAACCCTATCTCCCATTGGTAAACTGGATCCCCCATCAATAAACATGATCCCACATCACTAAACTTGATCCTCCATAGTTAATCCTTATCCCCCACATCTAAAACCGATCCCCAATAGCTAAACACAACCCCCCATCACTAAACCCGTTCCACGATCACTAAACCTGATCCCCCAATGCTAAACATGATCCCCCATCGCTAAACCTGATCCCCCATCACTAAACCCGATCCCCCAATTGTAAACATGTTCCCCCACCCCTAAACTGGATCCTGCATCTCTAAACCCGATCGCCCATAGCAAAGCTCGATCCCCATCACTAAACCTGATCCCCCATCACTAAACCCGATCCCCAGAGCAAAAAATGATCCCCCATTGCTAAACCTGATCGCCCATCACTAAACCCAATACCCCATCACTAAACCCAATCCCACATCACTAAACCAAATCCCCCATATCAAAACCCGATCCCCCATCACTAAATCTGATCCCTGATCACTAAACCTGATCCCTCAGCACTAAACCCGATCCCCCATGTCTAAACCTGATCTCCCACAGCTAAACCCGATCTCCCATTGCTAAACTGGATCCCCCATCACTAAACCCGATCCCACATCAGTAAACCCGATCCCCCATAGCTAAACCTGATCCCCCATAGCCAAACCCGATCTCCAATAGCTAAACACGATCACCCATCACTAAACCAATCCACCATCACTAAAACCGATCCCCCAATGTTAAAAACTGTCCCCATCACTAAACCTGATCCCCCATCAATAAACCCGATCCACCATCACTAATCCAAACACCCGATCACTAGACCTGATGCCCCATAGGTAAACCTGATCCCCCATAGCTAAACCCACACCCAATAGTTAAACACGATCACCCATCATTAAACCCGATCCACCATCAATAAACCCAATCCTCCAATGCTAAACATGGTCCCCCATCGCTAAACTGGATCCGGCGTCACTAAACCCGATCGCCCATAGCTAAACCCGATCCCCCATCACTAAACCTGATCCCCAATCACTAAACCAGATCCCCCATCACTAAACCCGATCCCCATCACTAAACTCGATCCCCCATCACTAAAAACTAATCCCGATCGCTAAACCCAATCCCTCATCACTAAACCCCATTCCCCAATGCTAAACACGGTCCCCCATCGCTAAACTGGATCCTGCATCACTAAACCCAATACCCCATCACTAAACTCAATCCCACGTCACTAGACTTGATCCCTGATCTCTAAACCCGATCCCCCATCACTAAACCCAATCCCACATCACTAAAACCGATCCCCCCATGTCTAAACCTGATCCCCCATGGCTAAACCCGATCTCCCATTGCTAATCCCGATCCCCCATCACCAAACACGATCCCACATCAGTAAACCTGATCCCTATAGGTAAACCTGATCCCCCATAGCTAAACCCGATCTCCAATAGCTAAACACGATCACCCATCAGTAAACCCAAACCACCATCACTAAAACCGATCCCACAATGCTAAACATGATCCCCCATCGCTAAACCTGATCCCCCAACACTAAACCCGATCCCCATCACTAAACTCGATCCCCCATCACTAAACTCTACCCCAGATCGCTAAACCCAATCCCTCATCACTAAACCCCATTCCACAATGCTAAACACGGTCCCCCATCGCTAAACTGGATCCTGCTTCACTAAACCCGTTCGGCCATAATTAAACTCGATCGCCCATCACAAAACCGGATCCCCCATCAACAAACCCGATCCTGCAGAGGTGGAAATGACCCCCCATCGCAAAACCTGATTCCCCATCACTAAAGCCGATACCACATCACTAAACCCAATCCCACATCACTAAAGCGAATACCCCATATCTAAACCCGATCCCCCTCAAAAAACCCGATTCCCCAGTGCTAAAAAATGCTTCCCCATCACTAAACTGGATCCCGCATCACTAGACCCGATCTGCCATAGCTAGACCCGATCCCCCATCACTAAACCCGATCCCCCATCACGAAACCCGATACCCATCACTAAACCCGATCCCACAACACTAAAACTGATCCCCCATATCTAAACCCATTCCCCATCACTAAACCAGATCCCCATCACTACACCCGATCGCCCAATGCTACACATGATCCCCCATTACTAAACATGACCCCACATCACTAAACCCGATCACCCATCACTAAACCCGATCGCCCATCACTAAACCCGATCCCACATCACTAAACCCGATCCCCCATAGCTAAACTCGATCCCCAAAAGCTAAAGACGATCCCCCATCGCTAAACCTGATCCCCCATCACTTAACCTGATCCCCCATCACTAAACCCTTTTCCCCATCACTAAGCCCGATCCCCCAATGCTAAACATGGTCCCCCATCACTGAACCTGATTCCCCATCACTAATCCCGATGCCCCATCACTAAACCCTATCCCCCATAATTAAACCAGATCCCCATCACTAAACCCGATCCCCCAATGCTAAACATGATCTCCCATCGCTAAACCTTATCCCCCATCACTAAACCCAATCCCCCATCACTAAACATGACCCCCATCACTAAACCCGAACCCCATCACTAAACACGATCCCCGATCGCTAAACCCAATCCCCCATCACTAAACCCCATCCCCCAATGCTAAACATGGTCCCCCATCGCTAAACTGGATCCTGCATCACTAAACCCGTTCGCCAATAGCTAAACTCGATCGCCCATCACTAAACCGCATCCCCCATCACTAAACCCCATCCCGCAGAGCAAGAAATGATCCCCCATCGCAAAACCTGATCCCCCATCACTAAAGCCGATACCACATCAATACACCCAATCCCACATCACTAAACCCAGTCCCCCATATCTAAACCCGATCCCCCATCACTAAACCCGATTCCCCACTGCTAAAAATGGTTCCCCATCACTAAACCGGATACGGCATCACTAACCCCAATCCGCCATAGCTAAACCCGATCCCCCATCACTAAACCCGATACCTGATCACTAAACCCGATCCCACATCACTAAAACCGATCCCCCATATCTAAACCCGTTCCCCCATCACTAAACCAGATCCACCATCACTAAACCTGATCCCCCATCACTGAACCTGAACCCACATCACTAAACCCGATCCCGCATAGCTGAACCTGACCCCTCACGGCTAAACCCGATCGCCCATTGCTAAACCGGATCCCCAATCACTAAACACGATGCCAATCACTAAACATGATCCCACATAGTTAAACCTGATCCACCATAGCTAAACCCGATCCCCAATAGCTAAACACAATCTGAAATCACTAAACCCGATCCACCATCACTACATCCAATCCCCCAATGCTAAACATGATCCCCCATCTCTAAAGCTGTTCCCCATCACTAAACCCGATTCCCCATCACTAAGCCCGATCCCCCAATGCTAAACATGGTCCCCCAACACTGAACCTGATCCCTCATCACTAAACTCGATCCCCCAATCACTAAACCCGACCCCCCATCACTAAACCCGATCCCCCATCACTAAACATGATCCTCGATCGCTAAACTCAATCCCCCATCACTAAACCCCATCCCCCAATGCGAAACATGGTCCCCATCGCTAAACTGCATCCTGCATCACTAAACCCATTCGCCAATAGCTAAACTCGATCGCCCATCACTAAACCGCATCCCCCATCACTAAACCCCATCCCGCAGAGCTAGAAATGATCTCCCATCGTAAAACCTGATCCCCATCACTAAAGCCGATACCACATCACTAAACCCAATCCCGCACCACTAAACCCAATCCCCATATCTAAACCCGATCCGCTATCACTAAACCCGATTGCCCAGTGCTAAACATGGTTACCCATCACTAAACCCGATCCGCCATAGCAAAACCCGATCCCCCATCACTGAACCTGATCGCCCATCACTAAACCTGATACCCCATCACTAAACCCGATCCCACATCACTAAAACTGATCCCCCATATCTAAACCCGTTCCCCCATCACTAGACCCGATCCCCCAACACTACACCCGATCCCCCAATGCTACACTTGATCCCCCATTACTAAACATGACCCAAATCACTAAACCCGATCCCCCATCAATAAACCCGATTGCCCACCAATAAACCCGATCCCACATCACTAAACCCGATCCCCCATAGCTATACTCGATCGTCAAAAGCTAAAGACGATCCCCCATCGCTAAACCTGATCCCCCATCGCTAAACCCGATCCCCCATCACTAAACCTTATCCCCGATCACTAAACCCGAACCCCCATCACTGAACCCGAACCCACATCACTAAACGGGATCCCGTATAGCTAAAGCTGATCCCCCATGGCTAAATCCGATCTCCCATTGCTAAAACGGATCCCCATCACTAAACCCGATCCCACATCACTAAACACGATCCTCCATAGCTAAAACAAAAACAGAATTACCTGGAAAAATTCAGCAGGTTTGGCAGCATCGGCGGGGAAGAAAAGAGTTGACGTTTCGAGTCCTCATGACCCTTCGACAGAACTAGGTTAATCTCAGGGAGTGCTGGAATATAAGCTGATTTCAGGTGTTGGGGGGGGTGGGGGGGGGTGTTGGGTGGGGGGAGAGAAGTCGAGGGGGGTGGTGTGGTTGTAGGCAAAAGCAGTGATAGAAGCAGATCATCAAAAGATGTCACAACGGCAGAACAAAAGAAAACATAGGTGTCAAAGTTGGTGATATTATCTAAACGAATGTGCTAATTAAGAATGGATGGTAGGGCACTCAAGGTATAGCTCTAGTGGGGGTGGGGGGAGCATAAAAGATTTAAAAATATTTTAAAATAATGGTAATAGGTGGGAAAAAGAAAAATCGATATAATTCATTGGAAAAAATACAAAAGGAAGGGGGAAGAAACAGAGGCTGGGGGGTGGGGGGGGGGGTGTCGGGGGGTGGGTTGGCGTGGAGGGGTGGGGATGGAGGAGGGATGTCAAGACCTAAAGTTGTTGAATTGAATATTCAGTCTGGAAGGCTGTAAAGGGCCTAGTTGGAAGATGAGGTGCTGTTCCTCCAGTTTGCATTAGGCTTCACTGGAACAATGCAGCAAGCCAAGGACAGACATGTGGGCAAGAGAGCAGGGTGGAGTGTTGAAATGGCAAGCGACAGGGTAGTTTGGGTCATTCTTGCGGACAGACCGCAGGTGTTCTGCAAAGCGGTCACCCAGTTTACGTTTTGTCTCTCCAATGTAGAGGAGACCGCATTGGGAGCAATGAATGCAGTAGACTAAGTTGGGGGAAATGCAAGTGAAATGTTGCTTCACTTGAAAGGAGTGTTTGGGCTCTTGGACAGTGAGGAGAGAGGAAGTGAAGGGGCAGGTGTTACATCTTTTGTGTGGGCATGGGGTGGTGCCATAGGTGGGGTTTGGGGAGTAGGGGCTGTTGGAGGAGTGGACCAGGATGTCCCGGAGGGAATGATCCCTATGGAATGCCGACAGTGGGGGTGAAGGGAAGATGTGTTTGGTAGTGGCATCATGCTGGAGTTGGCGGAAATGGTGGAGGTTGATCCTTTGAATGCGGAGCTGGTGGGGTGATAAGTGAGTATCATGTTTCTGGGAGGGAGGAGAAGGCATGAGGGCAGATGCGCAGGAGATAGGCCGGACACGGTTGAGGGCCCTGTCAACGACCGTGGGTGGAAAACCTCGGTTAAGGAAGAAGGAAGACATGTCAGAGGAACTGTTTTTGAAGGTAGCATCATCGGAACAGATGCGACGGAGGCGAAGGAACTGAGAGAATGGGATGGAGTCCTTACAGGAAGCAGGGTGTGAGGAGCTGTAGTCAAGGTAGCTGTGGGAGTCGGTAGGCTTGTAATGGATATTGGTGGACAGTCTATCACCAGAGATTGAGACAGCGAGGTCAAAGAAGGGAAGGGAAGTGTCAGAGATGGACCACGTGAAAATGATGGAGGGGTGGAGATTGGAAGCAAAATTATTAAATTTTTCCAAGTCCTGATGAGAGCATGAAGCAGTCCGAAATAATCATCGATGTACCAGAGAAAGAGTTGTGAAACGGGACCGGAATAGCATTGGAATAAGGAATGTTCCACATACCCCATAAAGAGACAGGCATAGCTGGGGCCCATGCGGGTACCCATAGCCACACCTTTTATTTGGAGGAAGTGAGAGGAGTTGAAGGAGAAATTGTTCAGTGCTAAACCTGATCCCCCATCACTAAACTCGATCCTCCAATGCTAAACATGATCCCGAATCGCTAATCCTGATCCCCCTATCACTAAACCGATCCCCCATCACTAAACCCGATCCCCCATCACTAAACCCGATCCCCCATCACTAAACATGATCCCCGAACGCTAAACCCAATCCTCCATCACTAAACCCCATCCCCCAATGCTAAACATGGTCCCCCATCGCTAAGCTGGATCCTGCATCATTAAACCCATTCGCCCATAGCTAAACTCGATCGCCCATCCCTAAACCAGATCCCCCATCACGAAACCAGATCCCGCAGAGCTAGAAATGATCCCCCATTGCAGAACCTGATCCCCCATCACTAAAGCCGATACCACATCACTAAACCCAATCCCACATCACTAAACGCAATCTCCCATATCTAAACCCGATCCCCCATCACTAAACCCGATTCCCCAGTGCTAAACATGGTTCCCCATCACTTAACTGGATCCCGCATCACTAAACCCGATACCCCATCACTAAACCTGGTCCCACATCAGTAAAACCGATCCCCCATATCTAAACCCTTTCCCCTATCACTATACCCGGTCCCCCATCACTACACCTGATCCACCAATGCTACACATGATCTCCCATTACTAAACCTGATCCCACATCACTAAACCCACTCCCCATCACAAAGCCTGATCCCCCAATGCAAAACATGTTCCCCCATCACTGAATCTGATTCCCCATCACTAAACCCGATGCTCCATCACTAAACCCTTTCCCCCATAATTGAAACAGATCCCCCATCACTAAACCCGATCCCCCAATGCTAAACATGATCCCCCATCGCTAAACCTGATCCCTCATCACTAAACCAGATCCCCCATCACTAAACTCGATCCCGCAGAGCTAGAAATGATCCCCCATCGCAACACCTGATCCGCCAACACTAAACCCGATACCCCATCACTAAACCCCATCCCACATCACTAAAACTGATCCCCCATATCTAAACCCGTTCTCCCATCACTAAACCCGACCCCCCATCACTACACCCGATCCCCCAATGCTAAAAATGATCCCAGATTACTAAGCCTGATACCACATCACTAAACCCGATTCCCCTTCACTAAACCCAATCCCACATCACTTAACCAATCCCCCACATCTAAACCCAATCCCGCATCACTAAACCCGATCCCCCATCATTAAACCCGATCCCCCAATGCTCAACATGATCCCCCATTACTAAAGCTGAACCCCCATCACTAAACCCGATCCTCCATCACTCAACACGATCCCCCATCACTAAACCAGATCCCCAATCACTAAACCCGATCCCCCATACCTAAACCCGATCCCCGATGTCTAAGCACAATCCCCCATCACTAAACCTGATCCACCAATGCTAATCATGGTCCCCGATCGCTAAAGTGGATCCTGCATCACTAAACCCGATCGCCCATAGCTAAACATGATCACCCATCAGTGAACTTGATCCCCCATCACAAAACCCGATCCCCCAGAGCAAAAAATGAATCCCCATCACTAAAGCCGATACCCCATCACAAAAGCCAATCCCACATCATAAACCCAATCTCCCATATCTAAACCCAATACCCCATCACTAAACCCGATCCCCCATCACTAAATCCGATCCCACGATGCTAAACATGATCTCCAATGGCTAAACTGATCTCCCATCACTAAACCCGATCCTCCATCACTAAACCCGACCCCTGATCGCTAAACCCAATTCCCCATCACTAAACCTGATCCCCCAATGCTAAACATGATCCCCCAACACTAAGCACGATCCCACATCACTAATCCCGTTCTCCCATCACTAAAGCCGATCCCCGATCGCTAAACCCAGTCCCCCATCACTAAACCCAATCCCCCAATACTAAACATGGTCATCCATCGCTAAAGCAGATCCTGCATCACTAAACCCAATCCCCTATAGCTATACTCGATCCCCGTCACTAAACCTGATCCCCCATCGCTAAACCTGATCCTCAGAGATAAAAATGATCCCCCATCGCTAAATCTGATCACCCATCACTCAACCCGATCCCCCATCACAAAACAGGATCCCACATCACTAATACCGATCCCCCATAGCAAAAGCTGATTCCCCACGGCTAAACCCAATCTGCCATTGGTAAACCACATCCCCCATCACTAAACACGATCCCACATCAATAATCCCGATACCCATCAATAAACCCGATCCCAGATCGCTATACCCAATCCCCCATCACTAAACCCAACCCCCCAATGCTAAACATGGTCACCATCACTAAACCAGATCCTGCATAACTAAACCCGATCCCACATAGCTATACTCGATCCCCACCACTAAACCTGATCCCCCATCACTAAACCCGATCCCCAGAGCTAAAAATGATCCCCCATTGCTAAAACTGATCCCCCATAGCTAAACCCGATCGCCAATGGCTAAACACAATCCGCCATCACTAAACCCGATCCCCCAATGCTAAACATGATCCCCCATGCTAATCCTGATCCCCATCACTAAACCCGATCCCTGTCACTAAACCAGATCCCACATCACTAAAACCGATCCCCATCACTAAACTCGAGCCCCGATTGCTAAACCCAATCGCCCATCACTAAACCCGATCCCCCAATGCTAAAGATGTTCCCCCATCCCTCTACTGGATCCTGCATCACTAAAACCGATCGCCCATAGCAAAACTCGATCCCTAATCACTAAACCTGATCCCCCATCACTAACCCGATATCCCAGAGCTAAAAATCCCCCATCGTTAAACCTGATCCCCCATCACTAAACCCGATCCCACATCACAAAACCCGATCCCCCATAGCTAAACCTGACCCTCCATGGCTAAACCAGATCCCCCATCACTAAACCCTATCCCCCATCACTAAAAACGATCCCACAATGCTAAACATGATCCCCATCACTAAACCTGATCCCCCAGCACTAAACACAACCCCCCAACACTACATTCGAACCCCCATCGCTCAACCCGTTCCCCCATCACTAAACTAGATCCCCGATCGCTAAACCCAATCGCCCATCAATAAACATGATCCCTCATAGCTAAACCCGATCCCTGTCACTAAACCTAATCCCTCATCACTAAACCCGATCTCCAGAGCAAAAATGATCCCGCATCACTAAACCTGATCGTCCATCACTTAACCCGATACCCCATCACTAAAACCAATCCCACATCACTAAACCCAATTCCCCATATCTAAACCCGTTCCCCCATCACTAAACCTGATCCCCGATCACTAAACCTGATCCCCCATCACTGAACCCGATCCCACATCACTAAACCCGAACCCGCATAGCTAAACCTGATCCCCCACGGCTAAACCCGATCTCCCATTGCTAAACCGGATCCCACATCACTAAATCCGATCCCACATCACCAAACTCGATCCCCCATAGCTTGACCTGATCCCCCATAGCTACACCCAATCTCCAATATCTAAACACAATCACCCATCACTAAACCCAATCCTCCATCACTAAAACTGATCCCCTAATGCTAGAAATGATCCCCCATCACTAAACCAGAACCCCATAGCTAAACCTGATCCCCCATGGCTAAACACGACCTCCCATTGCTAAACCAGATTCCCCTTCACTAAACCGATCCCTCATCACTAAACCCGATCCCCAATGCTAAAAATGAACACCCATCGCTAAACCTGATCCCGCATCACTAAACCCGATCCCCCATCACTAAACCAGATCTCACATAACTAACCCCGATCCCCCATCACTAAACTCCAGCCCCGATCGCTAAACCCGATCGCCCATCACTAAACCCGATCCCCCAATGCTAAACATGTTCCCCAATCCCTAAACCAGATCCTGCATCACTAAGCCTGATCGCCCATAGCAAAACTCGATCCCTAATCACTGAACCTGATCCACCATCACTAAACCCAATCCCCCAGAGCTAAAAATGATCCCCCATCGTTAAACCTGATCCCCCATCTCTAAACCCGATCCCACATCACAAAACTCGATCCCCCATAGCTAAACCTGACCCTCCACGGCTAAACCCGATGCCCCATCACTAAACCTGATCCCCCTCACTAAACCCGATCCCCCAACACTAAATCCGATCCCCCATCACTAATCCCGATCCCCCATCACTAAACTCGATACCCGATCACTAAACTCAATCGCCCATCAGTAAACATGATCCCCCATAGCTAAACCCGATCCCCTGTCACTAAATCTGATCTCCCATCACTAAACCCGATCCCCAGAGCAAAAAATGATCCCCCATCGCTTAAGCTGATCACCCATCACTAAACCTGATAGCCCATCACTAAACCCAATCCCACATCACTAAACCCAATCCCCCATATCTAAACCCGATTCCCCATCACTAAACCTGATCCATGATCACTAAACCCGATCCCCCATCACTGAACCCGATCCCACATCACTAAACCCGATCCCGCATAGCTAAACCTGATCCCACATGGCTAAACCCGATCTCCCATTGCTAAAACGGATCACCCGTCACTAAAGCCGATCCCACTTCACTAAACCTGATTCCCCATAGCTAAATCCGATCTACAATAGCTATACACAATCACCCATCACTAAAACCGATCCCACAACACTAAACCCAATCCCCCATATCTAAACTCGATCCCCCATCACTAAACCCGATCTCCCATCTCTAAACCCGATCCCCCAATGCTAAACATGATCCCCCATCACTAAACCTGATCCCCATCACTAAACCCGCGCCCTCATCACTAAACCCGATCAGCCATCACTAAACCTGATCCCCCATAGCTAAACCCGATCCCCCATAGCTAAACTCGATCCCCAAAAGCTAAACACGATCCCCTAGCACTAAACCTGACCCCCCATCACTAATCACGATCCCCCAACACTAAACCCGATCCCCCATCACTAATCCCGGTCCCCTATCACTAAACCTGAACCCCGATCGCTAAACCCAATTCCCCATCACTAAACCCAATCCCCCAATGCTAAACATGGTCACCCATCGCTAAACCCGATCCCCCATCACTAAATCTGATCCCACATCACTATACCCACCCCCCATAGCAAAACATGATCCCCACGGCAAAACCCAATCTCCCATTGGTAAAGCGGATCCCCCACCACTAAACATGATCCCACATTATTAAACCTGATACCCATAGCTAAACATGATCCCCCATAGCTCAACACGATCCCCAATAACTAAAAACAATCTCCCATCACTAAACCCGATCCATGATCACTAAAACCGATCCCCCAATGCTGAACATGATCCACCATCGCTAAAACTGATCCCCCATCGCTAAAACTGATCCCTCATCACTAAACCCCATCCCCGATCGCTAAAACCGACCCCCCATCACTAAACCTGACCCCCCATCAATAATATCGAGTCCCGATCGCTAAACCCAATCGCCCATCACTAAACCGATCCCCCAATGCTAAACATGTTCCCCCACCCCTAAACCAGATCCTGCATCACTAAACCTGATCGCCAATAGCAAAACTCGATCCCTCATCACTGAACCTGATCCCCATTCGCTAAACCTGATCCCCCATCACTAAAGCCGATACCCCATCAATCAACCCAATCGCCCATTACTAAACCCGATCCTCCAATGCTAAACATGATCCCACAACGCAAAACCTGATCCCCCATCACTAAACCCGAACCCCCATCACTATATCCGATCCCCCAGCAGTAAAGCCGATTCCCGATCGCTAAAACCAATCCCTCATCACTAAACCAGATCCACCAATGCTAAACATGGTGCCCCATCACTAAACTGGATCCCGCATCACTAAACCCGATCCCCCATAGCTAAACACGATTCCCCATCACTAAACCTCATCCCCCATCATTAAACCTGATCCCCCATCACTAAACCCAATCGCACATCACTAAACCCGATCCCCCATATCTAAACCCGTTCCCCCATCACTAAACCCAATCCCCCAACACTGAACCCGTTCCACCAATGCTAAACATGGTGCCCCATCACTAAACTCGATCCCACATCACTAAACCCGATCCCCCATAGCTAAACACGATTCCCCATCACTAAACCTCATCCCCCATCATTAAACCTGATCCCCCATCACTAAACCCAATCGCACATCACTAAACCTGATCCCCCATATCTAAACCCGTTCCCCCATCACTAAACCCGACCCCCCAACACTGAACCCGTTCCACCAATGCTAAAAATGGTCCCACATCACTGGACCTGATCCCCCATCACTAGAACCGATCCCCCATCACTGAACTCGATCCCCCATCATTAAATCGGATCCCCCAAAGTAAAGCCAATCCCTGATCCCTAAACCCAATCCCTCATCACTAAACCCGATCCACCATCATTACACCCGATCCCCCAATGCTAAACATGATCCCCATCACTAAACCTGCTCCCCCATCAATAAACCCGATTCCCCATCACTAGACCCGATCCCTAAACCCGATGCCCCATCACTAAACCCCATCCCACATCACTAAACCCGATTCCCCATAGCTAAACCTGATCCCCCAAGGCTAAACCGGATCTCCCATTGCTAAACCGGATCTCCCATCACTAAACCCGATCCAACATCACTAAACACGAACCTCCATAGCTGAAACAAAAACGGAATTACCTGGAAAAACTCAGCAGGTCTGGCAGCATCGGCGGAGAAGAAAATAGTTGATGTTTCGAGTCCTCATGACCCTTCGACAGAACTAGGTGAATCCCAGGGAGGGTTGAAACATAAGCTGATTTCAGGTGTTGGGGGGGGGGGGGGGGGGGGTGGTGTGTGTGTGTGTGTGTGTGGGGGGGGGGTGTTGGGTGGGGGGAGAGAAGTGGAGGGGGGTGGTGTGGTTGTAGGCAAAAGCAGTGATAGAAGCAGATCATCAATAGATATCACAGACGGCAGAACAAAAGAAAACATAGGTGTCAAAGTTGGTGATATTATCTAAAGGAATGTGCTAATTAAGAATGGATGGCAGGGCACTCAAGGTATAGCTCTAGTGGGGGTGGGGGGAGCATAAAAGATTTAAAAATATTTTAAAATAATGGAAATAGGTGGGAAAAAGAAAAATCGATATAACTCATTGGAAAAAAAAACAAAAGGATGGGGAAGAAGGTTGGGCGGGGTGTGGGTGGAGGGGTGGGGATGGAGGATGAAGCTCAAGACCTGAAGTTATTGAATTCAATATTCAGTCCAGAAGGCTGTAAAGTGCCTATTCGGAAGATGAGGTGCTGTTCCTCCAGTTTGCGTTAGGCTTCACTGGAACAATGCAGCAAGCCAAGGACAGACATGTGGGCAAGAGAGCAGGTTTGAGTGTTGAAATGGCAAGCGACAGGGAGGTTTGGGTCATTCTTGTGGACAGACCACAGGTGTTCTGCAAAGCGGTCGCCCAGCTTACGTTTTGTCACTCCAATGTAGAGGAGACCGCACTGGGGGCAACGAATGCAGTAGACTAAGTTGGGGGAAATGCAAGGGAAATGTTGCTTCACTTGAAAGGAGTTCTTGGGCCCTTGGACGGTGAGGAGAGAGGAATTGAAGGGGCAGGTGTTACATCTTTTGCGTGGGCATGGGGTGGTGCCATAGGTAGGGGTTGGGCAGTAGGGGGTGATGGAGGAGTGGACCAGGGTGTCCCGGAGGGAACGATCCCTACGGAATGCCTACAGTGGGGGTGAAGGGAACATGTGTTTGGTAGTGGCATCATGCTGGAGTTGGCGGAAATGGCGGAGGCTGATCCTTTGAATGCGAAGCTGATGGGGTGATAAGTGAGTATCATGTTTCTGGGAGGGAAGAGAAGGCATGAGGGCAGATGTGCGGGAGATAGGCTGGACACGGCTGAGGGCCCTGTCAATGACCGTGGGTGGAAAACCTCAGTTAAGGAAGAAGGAAGACATGTCAGAGGAACTGTTTTTGAAGGTAGCATCATAGGAACAGATGCGACGGAGGCGAAGGAACTGAGAGAATGGGATGGAGTCCGTACAGGAAGGAGGATGTGAGGAGCTGTAGTCAAGGTTGCTGTGGGAATCGGGATTCAAAGAAGGGAAGGGAAGTGTCAGAGATGGACCACGTGAAAATGATGGAGGGGTGGAGATTGGAAGCAAAATTAATAAATTTTTGCAAGTCCTGATGAGAGCACGAAGCAGCACCGAAATAATCATCGATGTACCAGAGAAAGAGTTGTGAAACGGGACCGGAATAGCATTGAAATAAGGAATTTTCCACATACCCCATAAAGAGACAGGCATAGCTGGGGCCCATGCGGGTACCCATAGCCACACCTTTTATTTGGAGGAAGTGAGAGGAGTTGAAGGAGACATTGTTCAGTGCTAAACCTGATTCCCCCATCACTAAACCCTATCCCCCAATGCTAATCATGATCCCCCATCGCTAAACCTGATCCTCCATCACTAAACCCGATCCCCCATCACTAAACCCGATCCCCCATCACTAAACCCAATTCACCATCAATAAACATGATCCCCGATCGCTAAACCCAATCCCCCATCACTAAACCCCATCCCCCAATGCTAAACATGGTCCCCCATCGCTAAACTGGATCCTGCATCACTAAACCCATTCGCCCATAGCTAAACTCGATCGCCCATCACTAAGCCGGAACCCCCATCACTAAGCCCAATCCCGCAGAGCTAGAAATGATCCCCCATCGCAAAAACTGATCCCCCATCACTAATGCCGATATCACATCACAAAACCCAATCCCACATCACTAAACCCAATCCCCCATATCTAAACCCAATCCCACATCACTAAACCCGATCCCCCATATCTAAACCCGATCCCCCATCACTGAACCCGATTCCCCAGTGCTAACCATGGTTCCCCATCACTAAACCGGATCCTGCATCACTAAACCCGATCCACCACAGCTAAACCCGGTACCCCATCACTGAAAATGATCCCCCATCGCTTACCCCGATATCCCATCACTAAACCCGATCCCACATCACTAAAACCGATCGCCCATATCTAAACCCGTTCCCCCATCACTACACCCGACCCCCCAATGCTAAACATGATCCCCCATTACTAAAGCTGATCCCACATCACTAAACCCAATCCCCCATCACTAATCCCGATTGCCCATCTCTAAAACCGATCCCACATCACTAATCCCGTTCCTCCATAGCTAAACTCGATCCCCAAAAGCTAAAGACGATCCCCCATCGCTAAAACTGATCCCCCATCACTAAACCCGATTCCCCATCACGGATCCGGATCCTCCATCACTAAACTCGCTCCCACATCACTAAGCCCAATCCCCCAATGCTAAACATGGTCACCCATCGTTAAACCGGATCCTGCATCAATAAAATCGATCCCCCAGAGCTATATTCGATCCCCATCGCTAAACCTGATCCCCCATCACTAAACCTGATCCCCCAGAGATAAAAATGATCCCCCATCGCTAAATCTGATCCCCCATCACTTACCACGATCCCCCATCACTAAACCCGATCCCTCAACACTAAACGCGATTCCCCATCACTAATCCGGATATTCCATCACTAAACTCGATCCCACATCACTAAACCCAAACCCCCAATGCTAAACATGGTCACCCATCGCTAAACCATATCCTGCATCACTAAAACCGATCCCCCAGAGCTAGAAATGATCCCCCATCGCTAAATCTGATCGCCCATCACTTAACCCGATCCGCCATCACTAAACGCAATCCCACATCACTAAACCCGATCCCCCATAGCTAAACCTGATCCCCCAAGGCTAAACCCAATCTCCCATTGCTAAACTGCATCCCCCATCACTAAACCCGATCCCCAATTCGTAAACACAATCTGCCATCACTAAACCCTATCCACCATCACTAAATCCAATCCCCCAATGCTAAATATGATCCCCCATCGCTAAAGCTGATCCCCATCACTAAACCCCATCCCCCATCACTAAACCGGATCCCACATCACTAAACCCGCTCCCCCATAGCTAAACACGATCCCCCATCACTAAACCTGATCCCCCAATCACTAAACCCGATCCCCCATCACTAAACCCAATCACACATAACTAAACCCGATCCCCCATAGCTAAACCCAATGCCACATCACTAACCCTGGCCCCCCATCACTAAACCCGATACCCCATAACTAAACCCGTTCCCCCATCACTAATCCCGATCCCCCATCACTTAATCCAATCCCCCAATGCTAAACATGGCCCGCCGTCACTGGACCCGATCCCCCATCACTAAACCCGATCCCCCATCACTAAAACCGAAAACCAATCACTAAACCCGATCCCACAGCACTAAACCCGATCCCCCATAGCTAAACCTGATCCCCGACGGCTAATCCAGATCTCCCAATGCTAAACCGGATCCCCATCACTAAACCTGATCCCCCAATTCTAAATATGATTCCCCATCGCTAAACCTGATCCCCCATCACTAAACCCACTCCTCCATCACTAATCCCGATCCCCCATCAGTAAAGCTGATCCCCGATCCCTAAACCCAATCACACATCACTAAACCCGATCCCCCATAGCTAAACCCAATCCCACATCACTAAACCTGAACCCCCATCACTAAACCCGATACCCCATCACTAAACCCGATTCCCCATCACTAATCCCAATCCCCCATCACTAAACTCGATCCCCGATCGCTAAACCCAATCGCCCATCAGTAAACATGAAACCCCATAGCTAAACCCGATCCCCCATCACTGAACCTGATCCCGCATCACTAAACCCGATCCCCAGAGCACAAAATGACCCCCCATCGTTAAACCTGATCACCCATCACTTAACCTGATACACCATCACTAAACCCAACCCCACATCACTAAACCCAATCCCCTATATCTAAACCCGATCCCCCATCACTAAACCTGATCCCCGATCACTAAACCCGATCCCTCATCACTAAACCCTATCCCCCATCACTAACCCCAGTCCCGCATAGCTAAACCTGAACCCCCATGTCTAAACCCGAACCCCCATCACTAAATCCGATCACACATCACTAAACCCGATCCCCCATAGCTAAACCTGATCCCCGACGGCTAATCCCGATCTCCCAAAGCTAAACCGGATTCCCTATCACTAAACCTGATCCCCCATAGCTAAACCCGATCCCCAATAGCTAAAAATGATCCCCCATAACTAAACACACTCCTTCATCACTAATCCCGATCCCCCATCAGTAAAGCTGATCCCCGATGCCTAAACCCAATCACACGTCACTAAACCCGATCCCCCATAGCCAAACCTGATCCCACATCACTAAACCTGAACCCCCATCACTAAACCCGACACCCCATCAGTAAACCCGATCCCCCATCACTAATCCCAATCCCCCATCACTAAACTTGATCCCCGATCGCTAAACCCAATCGCCCATCAGTAAACATGAAAGCCCATAGCTAAACCCGATCCCCCATCACTAAACCTGATTCCTCATCACTAAACCTGATCCCCAGAGCACAAAATGATCCCCCATCGCTAAACCTGATCGCCCATCATATAACCTGATACACCATCACTAAACCCAATCCCACATCACTAAACCCAATCCCCTATATCTAAACCAGACCCCCATCACTAAACCTGATCCCCGATCACTAAACCCGATCCCTCATCACTAAACCCTATCCCCCATCACTAACCCCGGTCCCGCATAGCTAAACCTGAAACCCAATGTCTAAACCCGATCCCACATCACTAAACCCGATCCCCCATAGCTAAACCTGATCCCTCATAGCTAGACCCGATCTCCAATAGCTGTACACGATCACCCATCACTAAACCCAATCCACCATCACTAAAACCGATCCCCCAATGCTAAAAATGATCCCCCATCACTAAAGCCGATGTCCCATCTCAAACACAATCCCACATCACTAAACCCAATCCCCCATATCTAAACCCAACCCCCCATCACTGAACCCGATCCCCCATCGCTGAACCCGATCCCACAATGCTAAACATGATCCCTGATCGCTAAACCTGATCCCCATCACTAAACCCGATCCTCCATCACTAAACCCGATCCCCCATCATTAAACCCGATCCCACATCACTAACCCCAATCCCCCATATCTAAACGCGATCCCCAAAAGCTAAACACGATCCCTTAGCACTAAACCTGACTGCCCATCACTAAACATGATCCCCCAACACTAAACCCGATCCCCATCACTAATCCTGATCCCCCATCACTAAACCCAACCCCCCAATGCTAAACATGGTCACGCATCGATAAACCGGATCCTGCAACACTAAACCCGATCCCCTATATCTATAATCGATGCCCGTCACTAAACAAGATCCCCATCACTAAACCTGATCCCCCATCACTAAACCTGATCACACATCACTAAACCCAAAGCCCATAGCAAAACCTGATCACCCACGGCTTAACCAATCTCCCATTGGTAAAGTGGATCCCCATCACTAAACACGATCCCACATTATTAAACCTGATACCCATAGCTAAACCTGATCCCCCATAGCTAAACCCAATCCCCAATAGCTAAACACAATCCCCCATCACTAAACCCGATCCATGATCACTAAAACCGATCCCCAATGCTAAACATGATCCAACATCGCTAAACACGACCCCCCATCACTAAACTTGATCCCCCATCACTAAACCCGATTCCCCATCATTAAACCCAATCACACATCACTAAACCCGAACCCCCATAGCTAAAACCGATCCCACATCACTAAACCGTAACCCCCATCACTAAACCCGTTTCCCCATCACTAAACCCGATCCCCCATCACTAAATCCGATCCCCCAATGCTAAACATGGTCCCCCATCACTAAACCTGATCCCCCATCACTAAACCCGATCCCCATCACTAAACTCGATCCCACATCACTAAACCCGATCCCCCATAGCTAAACCTGATCCCCGATGGCCATTCCCGATCTCCCAATGCTAAACCGGATCCCCCATCACTAAAGCTGATCCCCCATAGCTCAACCCGATCCCCAATAGCTAAAAATGATCCCCCATCACTAAACCCGATCCCCCATCACTATTCCCGATCCCCCATCAGTAAAGCCGAACCCCAATCCCTAAACCCAATCCCTCATCACTAAACCCGATCCCCCATAGCTAAACTTGATCCCCTACGGCTAAACCTGATTTCCGAATAGTAAACCGGATCCCCCATCACTAAACCCGATCCCACATCACTAAACCCGATCCCCCATAGCTAAACATGATCACACATAGCTAAACCCAATCCCCAATATCTAAGCATGATCACCCATCACTAAACCCGAAAACCAATCACTAAACCCGATCCCACATCACTAAACCCAATCCCCCGTAGCTAAACCTGATCCCCGACGGCTAATCCCGATCTCCCAATGCTAAACCGGATCCCCCATCACTAAACCAGATCCCCCATTGCCATACCCGATCCCCAATAGCTAAAAATGATGCCCCATCACTAAACCCACTCCCCCATCACTAATCCCGATCCCCCATCAGTAAAGCTGACCCCCGATCCCTAAACCCAATCACACATCACTAAACCCGATCCCCCATAGCTAAACCCAATCCCACATCACTAAACCTGAACCCCCATCACTAAACCCGATACCCCATCACTAAACCCGATCCCCCATCACTAATCCCAATCCCCCATCACTAAACTCGATCCCCGATCGCTAAACCCAATCGCCCATCAGTAAACATGAAACCCCATAGCTAAACCCGATCCCCATCACTGAACCTGATCCCGCATCACTAAACCCGATCCCCAGAGCACAAAATGACCCCCCATCGTTAAACCTGATCACCCATCACTTAACCTGATACACCATCACTAAACCCAACCCCACATCACTAAACCCAATCCCCTATATCTAAACCCGATCCCCCATCACTAAACCTGATCCCCGATCACTAAACCCAATCCCTCATCACTAAACCCTATCCCCCATCACTAACCCCGGTCTCGCGTAGCTAAACCTGAATCCCCATGTCTAAACCCGAACCCCCATCACTAAATCCGATCCCACATCATTAAACCCGATCCCCCATAGCTAAACCTGATCCCCAATGGCTAATCCCGATCTCCCAATGCTAAACCGGATCCCCCATCACTACACCTGATCCCCCATAGCTAAACCCGATCCCCAATAGCTAAAAATGATCCCCCATCACTAAACCCACTCCCCCATCACTAATCCCGATCCCCCATCAGTAAAGCTGATCCCCGATCCCTAAACCCAATCACACATCACTAAACCCGATCCCCCATAGCCAAACCCGATCCCACATCACTAAACCTGAACCCCCATCACTAAACCCGATACCCCATCACTAAACCCGATTCCCCATCACTAATCCCAATCCCCATCACTAAACTTGATCCCCGATCGCTAAACCCAATCGCCCATCAGTAAACATGAAAGCCCATAGCTAAACCCGATCCCCCATCACTGAACCTGATTCCACATCACTAAACCTGATCCCCAGAGCACAAAATGATCCCCCATCGCTAAACCTGATCGTCCATCATATAACCTGAAACACATCACTAAACCCAATCCCACATCACTAAACCCAATCCCCTATATCTAAACCCGACCCCCATCACTAAACCTGATCCCCGATCACTAAACCCGATCCCTCCTCACTAAACCCTCTCCCCCATCACTAACCCCGGTCCCGCATAGCTAAACCTGAAACCCAATGTCTAAACCTGATCCCACATCACTAAACCTGATCCCCCATAGCTAAACCTGATCCCTCATAGCTAGACCCGATCTCCAATAGCTATACACGATCACCCATCACTAAACCCAATCCGCCATCACTAAAACCGATCCCCCAATGCTAAAAATGATCCCCCATCACTAAAGCCGATACCCCATCTCAAACACAATGCCACATCACTAAACCCAATCCCCCATATCTAAACCCAATCCCCCATCACTGAACCCGATCCCCCATCGCTGAACCCGATCCCACAATGCTAAACATGATCCCTGATCGCTAAACCTGATCCCCATCACTAAACCCGATCCTCCATCACTAAACCCGATCCCCCATCATTAAACCCGATCCCACATCACTAACCCCAATCCCCATATCTAAAACTGATCCCCAAAAGCTAAACACGATCCCTTAGCACTAAACCTGACTGCCCATCACTAAACATGATCCCCCAACACTAAACCCGATCCCCATCACTAATCCTGATCCCCCATCACTAAACCCGAACCCTGATCGCTGAACCCAATCCCCCATCACTAAACCCAACCTCCCAATACTAAACATGGTCACACATCGCTAAACCGGATCCTGCAACACTAAACCCGATCCCCTATAGCTATACTCGATGCCCATCACCATACCAGATCCCCATCACTAAACCTGATCCCCCATCACTAAACCTGATCACACATCACTAAACCCAAAGCCCATAGCAAAACCTGATCACCCACGGCTTAACCAATCTCCCATTGGTAAAGTGGATCCCCATCACTAAACACGATCCCACATTATTAAACCTGATACCCATAGCTAAACCTGATCCCCCATAGCTAAACCCAATCCCCAGTAGCTAAACACAATCCCCCATCACTAAACCCGATCCATGATCACTAAAACCGATCCCCAATGCTAAACATGATCCAACATTGCTAAACACGACCCCCCATCACTACACTTGATCCCCCATCACTAAACCCGATCCCCCATCACTAAACCCAATCACACATCACTAAACCCGATCCCCCATAGCTAAAACCGATCCCACATCACTAAACCGTAACCCCCATCACTAAACCCGATACCCCATCACTAAACCCGATCCCACATCACTAAACCCGAATCCCCATATCTAAACCCGTTTCCCCATCACTAAACCCGATCCCCCATCACTAAATCCGATCCCCCAATGCAAAACATGGTCCTCCATCACTGGACCTGATCCCCCGTTACTAAACCCGATCCCCATCACTAAACCCGATCCCCCATCACTAAACTCGGTCCCACATCACTAAACCCAATCCCCCATAGCTAAACCTGATCCCTGACTGCTAATCCTGATCTCCCAATGCTAAACCGCATCCCCCGTCACTAAACCTGATCCCCCATAGCTAAACCCGATCCCCAATAGCTAAAAATGATCCCCCATCACTAAACCCGATCCCCATCACTATTCCCGATCCCCCATCAGTAAAGCCAATCCCCAATCCCTAAACCCAATCCCTCATCACTAAACCCGATCCCCATAGCAAAACATGATCCCCCACGGCTAAACCTGATCTCCCATCAGTAAACCGGATCCCCATCACTAAACCCGATCCCACATCACTAAACCCGAACCCCCATATCTAAACCCGTTTCCCCATCACTAAACCCGATCCCCCATCACTAAATCCGATCCCCCAATGCTAAACATGGTCCCCCATCACTAAACCTGATCCCCCATCACTAAACCCGATCCCCCATCACTAAGCTCGATCCCACATCACTAAACCCGATCCCCCATAGCTAAACCTGATCCCCGTTGGCCAATCCCGATCTCCCAATGCTAAACCGGATCCCCCATCACTAAAGCTGATCCCCCATAGCTCAACCCGATCCCCAATAGCTAGAAATGATCCCCCATCACTATTCCCGATCCCCCATCACTATTCCCGATCCCCCATCAGTAAAGCCGAACCCCAATCCCTAAACCAATCCCTCATCACTAAACCCGATCCCCCATAGCTAAACCTGATCCCCTACAGCTAAACCTGATTTCCGAACAGTAAACCAGATCCCCATCACTAAACCCGATCCCACATCACTAAACCCGATCCCCCATAGCTAAACATGATCCCACATAGCTAAACCCAATCCCCAATATCTAAGCATGATCACCCATCACTAAACCCGATCCACCATCACTACACCCGATCCCCCAATGCTAAACATGATCCCCAACACTAAAACTGATCCCCCATCTCTATACCCGATCCCTAAACCCGATGCCCCATCAGTAAAACCTGATCCCCCATTGCTAAACCCGATCCCCCATCACTAATCACGATCCCATATCACTAAACACGAACCTCGATAGCTGAAACATAAACAGAATTACCTGGAAAAACTCAGCAGGTCTGGCAGCATCTGCGGAGAAGAAAAGAGTTGACGTTTCGAGTCCTCATGACCCTTCAACAGAACTAGGTGCATCCCAGGGAGTGCTGAAATATAAGCTGATTTCAGGTGTTGGGGGTGGGTGTTGTGTGCGGGGGGTGGGTGTTGTGTGGGGGGAGAGAAGTGCAGGGGGGTGGTGTGGTTGTAGGCAAAAGCAGTGATAGAAGCAGATCATCAAAAGATGTCACAGACGGCAGAACAAAAGAACACATAGGTGTCAAAGTTTGTGATATTATCTAAACGAATGTGCTAATTAAGAATGGATGGTAGGGCACTCAAGGTATAGCTCTAGTGGGGGTGGGGGAGCATAAAAGATTTAAAAATATTTTAAAATAATGGAAATAGGTGGGAAAAAGAAAAATCGATATAATTCATTGGAAAAAAAAAAACAAAAGGAAGGTGGAAGAAACAGAGGTTGGGCGGGGTGTGGGTGGAGGGGTGGGGATGGAGGAGGGAGTTCAAGACCTGAAGTTGTTGAATTCAATATTCAGTCCGGAAGGCTGTAAAGTGCCAATTCGGAAGATGAGGTGCTGTTCCTCCAGTTTGCGTTAGGCTTCACTGGAACAATGCAGCAAGCCAAGGACAGACATGTGGGCAAGAGAGCAGGTTGGAGTGTTGAAATGGCAAGCGTCAGGGAGGTTTGGGTCATTCTTGTGGACAGACCGCAGGTGTTCTGCAAAACGGTCGCCCAGCTTACGTTTTGTCACTCCAATGTAGAGGAGACCGCATTGGGAGCAACAAATGCAGTAGACTAAGTCGGGGGATATGCAAGGGAAATGTTGCTTCACTTGAAAGGAGTTTTTGGGCCCTTGGACGGTGAGGAGAGAGGGAGTGAATGGGCAGGTGTTACATCTTTTGTGTGGGCATGGGGTGATGCAATAGGTGGGTGTTGGGGAGTAGGGGGTGTGGGAGGAGTGGACCAGAGTGTCCCGGAGGGAACGATCCCTACGGAATGCCGACAGTGGGGGTGAAGGAAAGATGTGTTTGGTAGTGGCATCATGCTGGAGTTGGCGGACATGACGGAGGTTGATCCTTTGAATGCGGAGCTGGTGGGGTGATAAGTGAGTATCGTGTTTCTGGGAGGGAGGAGAAGGCATGAGGGCAGATGCGCGGGAGATAGGCCGGACACGGCTGAGGGCCCTGTCAACAACCGTGGGTGGAAAACCTCGGTTAAGGAAGAAGGAAGACATGTCAGAAGAACTGTTTTTGAAGGTAGCATCATCGGAACAGATGTGACGGAGTCGAAGGAACTGAGAGAATGGAATGGAGTCCTTACGGGAAGCAGGATGTGAGGAGCTGTAGTCAAGGTAGCTGTGGGAGTCGGTAGGCTTGTAATGGATATTGGTGGACAGTCTATCACCAGAGATTGAGACAGCGAGGTCAAAGAAGGGAAGGGAAATGTCAGAGATGGACCACGTGAAAATGATGGAGGGGTGGAGATTGGAAGCAAAATTATTAAATTTTTCCAAGTCCTGACGAGAGCACGAAGCAGCACCGAAATAATCATCGATGTACCGGAGAAAGAGTTGTGAAACGGGGCCGGAATAGCATTGGAATAAGGAATGTTCCACATACCCCATAAAGAGACAGGCATAGCTGGGGCCCATGCGCGTACCCCTATCCATACCTTTTATTTGGAGGAAGTGAGAGGAGTTGAAGGAGAAGTTGTTCAGTGCTAAACCTGATCCCCCATCAATAAACCCGATCCCCCATCACTAAACCCGATCCCTCATCACTAAACCCGATCCCCCATCACTAAACACGATCCCTGATCGCTAAATCCAATCCCCCATCACTAAACCCCATCCGCCAATGCTAAACATGGTCCCCCATCGCTAAACTGGATCCTGCATCACTAAACCCGTTCGCCCATAGCTAAACTCAATCGCCTTCCACTAAACCAGATCCCCCATCACTAAACCCGATCCCACATAGCTAAACCTGATCCCAGATGGCTAATCCCTATCTCCCAATGCTAAACTGGATCCCCCATCACTTAACCTGATTCGCCATAGCTAAACCCGATCCCCAAAAGCTAAAAATGATCCTCCATCACTAAACCCGATCCCCCATAACTATTCCCAATCCCCCATCAGTAAAGCCGATCCTCGATCCTTAAACCCAATCCCTCATCACTAAACCCGATCCCCCATTGCTAAACCTGACCCCCCACGGCTAAACCTGATCTCCCATTGCTAAACCAGATCCCCATCACTAAACCCGATCCCACATCACTAAACCCGATCCCCCATAGCTATACATGATCCCCCATAGCTAAACCCAATCCCAAATAGCTAAACACGATCACCCATCACTAAACCCGATCCCTAAACCCTATGCTCCATCACTAAAGCCGATCCCCCATCACTAAACATGATCCCCGATCACTAAACCCAATCCCCCATCACTAAACCCGACCCCCCAATGCTAAACATGGTCCCCCATTGCTAAACTGGATCCTGCATCTCTCAGCCCGTTCGCCCATAGCTAAACTCGATCGCCCATCACTAAACCGGATCGCCATCACTAAACCCGAGCCAGCAGAGCTGGAAATGATACCCCATCGCAAACCCTGATCCCCCATCACTAAAGCCGATACCACATCACTACACCCAATCCCACATCACTAAACCCAATCCCCCATATCTAAACCCGATCCCACATCACTTAACCCGATTCCCCATTGCTAAGCATGGTTCCCCATCACTAAACCGGATACAGCATCACTAAATCCGATCCGCCATAGCTAAACCCGATCCCCCATCACTAAACCTGATCCACCATCAGTACACCCAATCCCCCAATGCTAAACATGAACATCCATTACTAAAACTGATGCCACATCACTGAACCCGATCCCCCATCGCTAAACCCGATCGCCCATCACTAAACCCGATCCCTCTTCACTAAACCCGCACCGCCATAGCTAAACTCGATCCGCAAAAGATAAAGATGATCCCCCATTGCTAAAGCTGATCCCCATCACTAAACCCGATCCCCCAACACTAAAGCCAATTCCCCATCACTAATCCGGATCCACCATCACTGAACTCGATCCCCGATCGCTAAACCCAATCCCGCAACACTAAACCCAATCACCCAATGCTAAACATGGTCACCCATCGCTAAACCGGATCCTGCAGCACCAAAACCGATCCCCCATTGTTATACTCAATCCCCATGGCTAATCCTGACCCCCCATCATTAAACCTGATCCCCCAGAGCTAAAAATGATCCCCCACCGCTAAATCTGTTCGCCCATCACTGAACCCGATCCCCCATCACTAAACCCAATCCCACATCACTAAACCTGATCCCCCATAGCTAAACCTCATCCCCCATGGATAAACCCAATCACCCATTGCTAAACAGGATCCCCCATTACTAAACACGATCCAAATCACTAAACATGATACCCCATAGCTAAACCCGATCCCCAATAGCTAAACACAATCTGCCATCTCTAAACCCGATCCACCATCACTAAATCCAATCCCCCAATGCTAAACATGATTCCCCATCGCTAAAGCTGATCCCCATCACTAAACCTGATCCCCCATCACTAAGCCCGATCCCACAATGCTAAACATGATACCCCATTACTAAACCTGATCCCACATCACTAAACCCAATCCCACATCACTAAACCCAATCTCCCATATCGAAACCCAATCCCGCATCACTAAACCCGATCCCCCATCACTAAACCAGATCCCCCAATGCTAAACATGATCCCCCATCGCTAAATCTGTTCCCCCATCACTAAAACCGATCCTCCATCACTCAACACGATCACCCATCGTTAAACCCGATCCCCAATCACTAAACCTGATCCCCCATCACTAAACAAGATCCCCCAATGCTAAACATGGTCCCCCATCGCAAAACTGGATCCTGCATCACTAAACCCGATCGCCTATAGCTAAACACGCTCACCCATCATTAAACCTGATTCCCCCATCACTAAACCCGATCCCCCAGAGCAAAAAATGATTCCCCCATCACTAAAGCCGATACCCCATCTCAAAAGCCAATCCCACTTCACTAAACCCAATCCCCCATAATTAAACCCAATCCCCCATCAATAAACCCGATCCTCCACCACTAAACCCGATCCCACAATGCTAAAAATGATCCCCCATAGCTAAACCTGATCTCCCATCACTAAACCCGATCCTCCATCACTATACCCGATCCCCCATTACTAAACCCGAACCCCGATTGCTAAACCCGATCCCCCATCACTAAACCTGATCCCCCATCACTAAACCCAATACCCCATCACTTAACCTGATCCCACATCACTAAAACCGATCCCCCATGTCTAAATCCATTCCCCATCACTAAACCCAATCCCCCATCACTACACCCGATCCCCCAATGCTAAACATGATTCCCCATTACTAAACCTGATCCCACATCACTGAACCCGATTCCCCATCACTAAACCTGATCGCCCATCACTAAACCTGATTCCTCATCATTAGACCCGATCCCCTATAGCTAAACTCGATCCCCAAAAGCTAAAGACGACCCCCCATTGCTAAACCTGACCCCCCATCACTAAACCCGATCCCCCAACACTAAACCCAATTCCCCATCACTAATCCGGATCCTCCATCACTAAACTGATCCCCGATCGCTAAACCCAAACCTGTATCACTAAACCCAATCCCCCAATGCTAAACATGGTCACCCATCGCTAAACCAGATCCTGCATCATCAAAACTGATCCCCCATTGCTATACTCGAACGCCATCGCTAAACCTGATCCCCATCAATAAAACAGATCCCCCAGAGCTAAAAATGATGCCCCATCGCTAAATCTGTTCACCCATCACCGAACACGATCCCCCATCACTAAACCTGATCCCACATCACTAAACCCGATCCCCCATAGCTAAACCTGATCCCCCATGGTTAAACCCAATCACCCTTTGCTAAACCGGATTCCCCATCACTAAACACGTTCCCAATCACTAAACATGATCCCCCATATCTAAACCTGATCCCCAATAGCTAAACACAACCTGCCATCACTAAACCCGATCCACCATCACTAAATCCAATCCCCCAATGCGAAGCATGATCCCCCATCGCTAAGCGGATCCCTATCACTAAACCCGATGCCCCATCACTAAACCCTATCCCCCATCACTAAACCCAATCCCACATCACTAAATCCAATCCCCCATATCTACTCCCAATCCCGCATCACTAAACCCGATCCCCCATCACTAAACCCGATCCCCCATTGCTAAACATGATCCCCCATCGCTAGAGATGTTCCCCATCACTAAACCCGATTCCCCATCACTAAACTCGATCCCTGATGGCTAAACCCAATCCCACATCTCTAAACCCGATCCCCCAATGCAAAACATGGTCCCCCATCGCTAAAATGGATCATGCATCACTAATCCCGATCGCCTATAGCTAAACACGCTCACCCATCATTAAACCTGATCCCCCATCACTAAACCCGATCCCCCAGAGCAAAAAATTATCCCCCATCACTAAAGCCGATACCCAATCTCAAAAGCAAATCCCACATCACTAAACCCAATCCCCCATATCTAAACCCAATCCCCCATCACTAAACCCGATCCTCCATCACTAAACCCGATCCCACGATGCTAAACATGATCCCCCCATGGTTAAACCTGATCTCCCATCACTAAACCCGGTCCTCCATCACTATGCCCGATCCCCCATTACTAAAACCGACCCCCGATCGCTAAACCCAATTCCCCATCACTAAACCTGATCCCCCATCACTAAACCCAATTCCCCAGTGCTAAACATGGTTCCCCATCACTAAACCGGATACGGCATCACTAAACCCGATCCGCCATCGCTAAACTCGATCCCCCATCACTAAACCTGATCCCCATCACTAAACCCAATACCCCATCACTAAACCTGATCCCACATCACTAAAACCGATCCCACATATCTAAACCCGTTCCCCCATTACTAAACCTGATCCCCCATCACTAAACCCGATCCCCCAACACTAAACCCAATTTCCCATCACTAATCCGGATCCTCCATCACTAAACTCGATCCCTGATCGCTAAACCCAATCCCGCAACACTAAACCCAATCCCTCAATGCTAAACATGGTCACCCATCGCTAAACCGGATCCTGCATCACCAAAACCGATCCCCCATTGTTATACTCAATCGTCATCGCTAAACCTGACCCCTCAACATTAACCCTGATCCCCCAGAGCTAAAAATGATCCCCCATCGCTAAATCTGTTTGCCCATCACTGAACCCGATCCCCCATCACTAAACCCGATCCCACATCACTAAACCTGATCCCCCATAGGCATACCTCATCCCCCATGGCTAAACCCAATCATCCATTGCTAAACAGGATCCCCCATCACTAAACACGTTCCCAATCACTAAACATGATCCCTAATAGCTAAACACAATCTGCCATCTCTAAACCCGATCCCCCATCACTAAGCCCGATCCCCCAATGCTAAACATGATCCCCCATCACTGAACCTGATTCCCTATCACTAAACCCGTTGCCCCATCACTAAACACTATCCCCCATAATTGAACCAGATCCACATCACTAAACCCGATCCCCCAATGCTAAACATGACCCCCCATCGCTAAACCTGATCCCTCATCACTAAACCCGATCCCCCATCACTATACACGATCCCCAATCGCTAAACCCAATCCCCCATCACTAAACACCATCCACCAATGCTAAACATGGTCGCCAATCGCTAAACTGGATCCTGCATCACTAAACCCATTCACCCATAGCTAAACTCGATTGCCCATCACTAAACCAGATCTCCCATCACTAAACCTGATCCTGCACGGCTAGAAATGATCCTTCATCTCAAAAGCTGATCCCCCATCACTGAACCCGATACCCCATCACTAAACCCGATCACACATCATTAAAACCAATCCCCCATATCTAAACCCGTTCCCCCATATATAAACACAATCCCGCATCACTAAACCCGATCCCCCATCACTAAACCTGATCCCCCAATGCTAAACATGATCCCCCATCGCTAAACCTGTTCCCCCATCACTAAACCCGATCCTCCATCACTCAACACGATCCCCCATCACTAAACCCGATCCCCAATCACTAAACCCGACCCCCCATCACTAAACGCGATCCCCGATGGCTAAACCCAAACCCCCCATCACTAAACACGATCCCCCAATGCTAAACATGGTCCCCCATCGCTAAACTGGATCCTGCATCACTAAACCCGATTGCCTATAGCTAAACACGCTCACCCATCATTAAACCTGATCCCCCATCATTAAACCCGCTCCCCCAGAGCAAAAAATGATCCCCCATCACTAAACCCGATCCTCCATCACTAAACCCGATCCCACAATGCTAAACATGATCCCCCATGGCTAAACCTGATCTCCCATCACTAAACCGGGTCCTCCATCACTATACCCGATCCCCCAATACTAAACCCGACCCCCGATTGCTAAACCCAATTCCCCATCACTAAACCTGATCCCCCATCACTAAACCCAATTCCCCAGTGCTAAACATGGTTCCCCATCACTAAACCAGTAATGGCATCACTAAACCCGATCCGCCATTGCTAAACCAATCCCCCATCACTAAACCTGATCCCCCATCACTAAACCCAATACGCCATCACTAAACCTGATCCCACATCACTAAAACCGATCCCACAAATCTGAACCCGTTCCCCCATCACTAAACCCGATCCCCCATCATTAGACCCGATCCCCATAGCTAAACACGATCCCCAAAAGATAAAGATGATCCCCCATCGCTAAAGCTAACCCCCCATCACTAAACCCGATCCCCCAACACTAAACCCAATTCCCCATCACTTATCCAGATCCTCCATCACTAAACTCGATCCCCGTTCGCTAAACCCAAGCCCGCAACACTAAACCCAATCCCCCAATGCTAAACATGGTCACCCATCGCTAAACCAGATCCTGCATCACCAAAACCGATCCCCCATTGTTATACTCAATCGCCATCGCTAAACCTGATCCCCATCATTAAACCTGATCCCCCAGAGCTAAAAATGATCCCCCATCGCTAAATCTGTTCGCCCATCACTGAACCCGATCCCCCATCACTAAACCCGTTCCCACATCACTAAACCTGATCCCACATAGGCATACCTCATCCCCCATGGCTAAATCCAATCACCCATTGCTAAACAGGATCCCCCATCACTAAATACGATCCGAATAACTAAACATGATCCCCCATAGCTAAACCCGATCCACAATAGCTAAACACAATCTGCCATCTCTAAACCCGATCCACCATCACTAAATCCAATCCCCCAATGCTAAACATGACCCCCATCGCTAAACCTGATCCCTCATCACTAAACCTGATCCCCCATCACTATACACGATCCCCGATCGCTAAACCCAATCCCCCATCACTAAACTCCATCTCCCAATGCTAAACATGGTCGCCCATCGCTAAAATGGATCCTGCATCACTAAACCAGTTCACCCATAGGTAAACTCGATCACCCATCACTAAACCGGATCTCCCATCACTAAACCTGATCCTGCACAGCTAGAAATGATCCCCCCTCGCAAAAGCTGATCCCCCATTCATGAACCCGATACCCCATCACTAAACCCGATCACACATCATTAAAACCAATCCCCCATATCTAAACCCTTTCCCCATCGTTAAACCCGATCCCCAATCACTAAACCCGATCCCCCATCACTAAACACGATCCCCCAATGCTAAACATGGTCCCCCATTGCTAAACTGGATCCTGCATCACTAAACCCGATCGCCTGTAGCTAAACACACTCACCCATCATTAAACCTGATCCCCCAACACTAAACCCGATCCCCCAGAGCAAAAAACGATCTCCCATCACTAAAGCCGATACCCCATCTCAAAAGCCAATCCCACTTCACTAAACCCATTCCCCCATATCTAAACCCAATCCCCCATCACTAAATCCGATCCTCCATCACTAAACCTGATCCCACAATGCTAAAAATGATCCCCCATAGCTAAACCTGATCTCCCATCACTAAACCCGATCCTCCATCACTATACCAGATCCCCCATTACTAGACCCGACCCCCGATTGCTAAACCCGATCCCCCATCACTAAACCTGATCCCCCATCACTAAACCCAATACCCCATCACTTAACCTGATCCCACATCACTAAAACCGATCCCCCATGTCTAAACCCGTTCCCCATCACTAAACCCGGTCACCCATCACTACACCCGATCCCCCAATGCTCAACATGATTCCCCATTACTAAACCTGATCCCACATCACTGAACCCGATTCCCCCATCACTAAACCTGATCGCCCATCACTAAACCCGATCCCTCATCATTAGATCCGATCCCCTATAGCTAAACTCGATCCCCAAAAGCTAAAGACGACCCCCCATTGCTAAACCTGATGCCCCATCACTAAACCCGATCCCCCAACACTAAACCCAATTCCCCATCACTAATCCGGATCCTCCATCACAAAACAGATCCCCGATCGCTAAACCCAATCCCGTATCACTAAACCCAATCCCCCAATGCTAAACATGGTCACCCATCGCTAAACCAGATCCTGCATCACCAAAACTGTTCCCCCATTGCTATACTCGAACGCCATCACTAAACCTGATCCCCATCATTAAAACTGATCCCCCAGAGCTAGAAATGATCCCCCATCGCTAAATCTGTTCACCCATCACCGAACACGACCCCCCATCACTAAACCCGATCCCACATCACTAAAGCCGATCCCCCATAGCTAAACCTGATCCCCCATGGCTAAACCCAATCACCCTTTGCTAAACCGGATTCCCCATCACTAAACACGATACCAATCACTAAACATGATCCCCCATATCTAAACCCGATCCCCAATAGCTAAACACAACCTGCCATCACTAAATCCAATCCCCCAATGCTAAACATGATCCCCCATCGCTAAAGCTGATCCCTAACACTAATCCCGATGCCCCATCACTAAACCTTATCCCCCATAATTAAACCAGATCCACATCACTAAACCCGATCCCCCAATGCGAAACATGATCCCCCATCGCTAAACCTGTTCCCCCATTACTAAACCCGATCCTCCGTCACTCAACACGATTCCCCCATCGTTAAACCCGATCCCCAATTACTAACCCCGATCCCCCATCACTAAACACAATCCCCCAATGCTAAACATGGTCCCCATCGCTAAATTGGATCCTGCATCACTAAACCTGATCGCCTATAGCTAAACAAACTCACCCATCATTAAACCTGATCCCCCAACACTAAACCCGATCCCCCAGAGCAAAAAATGATCCCCCATCACTAAAGCCGATACCCCATCTCAAAAGCCAATCCCACTTCACTAAACCCATTCCCCCATATCTAAACCCAATCCCCCATCACTAAATCCGATCCTCCATCACTAAACCTGATCCCACAATGCTAAAAATGATCCCCCATAGCTAAACCTGATCTCCCATCACTAAACCCGATCCTCCATCACTATACCAGATCCCCCATTACTAGACCCGACCCCCGATTGCTAAACCCGATCCCCCATCACTAAACCTGATCCCCCATCACTAAACCCAATACCCCATCACTTAACCTGATCCCACATCACTAAAACCGATCCCCCATGTCTAAACCCGTTCCCCATCACTAAACCCGGTCACCCATCACTACACCCGATCCCCCAATGCTCAACATGATTCCCCATTACTAAACCTGATCCCACATCACTGAACCCGATTCCCCATCACTAAACCTGATCGCCCATCACTAAACCCGATCCCTCATCATTAGATCCGATCCCCTATAGCTAAACTCGATCCCCAAAAGCTAAAGACGACCCCCCATTGCTAAACCTGATGCCCCATCACTAAACCCGATCCCCCAACACTAAACCCAATTCCCCATCACTAATCCGGATCCTCCATCACAAAACAGATCCCCGATCGCTAAACCCAATCCCGTATCACTAAACCCAATCCCCCAATGCTAAACATGGTCACCCATCGCTAAACCAGATCCTGCATCACCAAAACTGTTCCCCCATTGCTATACTCGAACGCCATCACTAAACCTGATCCCCATCATTAAAACTGATCCCCCAGAGCTAGAAATGATCCCCCATCGCTAAATCTGTTCACCCATCACCGAACACGACCCCCCATCACTAAACCCGATCCCACATCACTAAAGCCGATCCCCCATAGCTAAACCTGATCCCCCATGGCTAAACCCAATCACCCTTTGCTAAACCGGATTCCCCATCACTAAACACGATACCAATCACTAAACATGATCCCCCATATCTAAACCCGATCCCCAATAGCTAAACACAACCTGCCATCACTAAATCCAATCCCCCAATGCTAAACATGATCCCCCATCGCTAAAGCTGATCCCTAACACTAATCCCGATGCCCCATCACTAAACCTTATCCCCCATAATTAAACCAGATCCACATCACTAAACCCGATCCCCCAATGCGAAACATGATCCCCCATCGCTAAACCTGTTCCCCCATTACTAAACCCGATCCTCCGTCACTCAACACGATTCCCCCATCGTTAAACCCGATCCCCAATTACTAACCCCGATCCCCCATCACTAAACACAATCCCCCAATGCTAAACATGGTCCCCATCGCTAAACTGGATCCTGCATCGCTAAACCTGATCGCCTATAGCTAAACAAACTCACCCATCATTAAACCTGATCCCCCAACACTAAACCCGATCCCCCAGAGCAAAAAATGATCCCCCATCACTAAAGCCGATACCCCATCTCAAAAGCCAATCCCACTTCACAAAACGCAATCCCCCATATCTAAACCCAATCCCCCATCACTAAACCCGATCCTCCATCACTAAACCCGATCCCACAATGCTAAAAATGATCCCCCATAGCTAAACCTGATCTCCCATCACTAAACTCGGTCCTCCATCACTATACCCGATCCCCCATTACTAAACACGACCCCCGATCGCTAAACCAAATTCCCCATCACTAAACCTGATCCCCCATCACTAAACCCAATTCCCCAGAGCTAAACATGGTTCCCCATCACTAAACCGGATATGGCATCACTAAACCCGATCCAATAATTCTAAACATGATCCCCCATGGCTAAACCTAATCTCCCATCACTAAACCTGGTCCTCCATCACTATACCCGATCCCCCATTACTAAACCCGACCCGCGATTGCTAAACCCGATCCCCCATCACTAAACCTGATCCCCCATCACTAAACCCAATACCCCATCACTTAACCTGATCCCACATCACTAAAACTGATCCCCCATGTCAAAACCCGTTCCCCCATCACTAAACCCGATCCCCCATCACTACACCCGATCCCCCAATGCTAAACATGATTCCCAATAAGTAAACCTGATCCCACATCACTGAACCCGATTCCCCCATCACTAAACCTGATCGACCATCAGTAAACCCAATCCCTCATCATTAGATCCGATCCCCCATAGCTAGATTCGATCCCCAAAAGCAAAAGATGAACCCCCATCGCTAAACCTGATCCCCCATCACTAAACCCGATCCCCCAACACTAAACCCAATTCCACATCGCTAATCCGGATCCTCCATCGCTAAACTCGATCCCCGATCGCTAAACCCAATCCCGTATCACTAAACCCAATCCCCCAATGCTAAACATGGTCACCCATCGCTAAACCAGATCCTGCATCACCAAAACTGATCCCCCATTGCTATACTCGAATGCCATCGCTAAACCAGATCCACATCACTAAACCCGATCCCCCAATGCTAAACATGATCCCCCATCGCTAAACATGTTCCCCCATCACTAAACCCGATCCCCATCACTAAACTCGATCCCTGATGGCTAAACCCAATCCCACATCACTAAACCCGATCCCCCAATGCTAAACAAGGTGCCCCATCGCTAAAATGGAACCTGCATCACTAATCCCGATCGCCTATAGGTAAACACGGTCACCCATCATTAAACCTGATCCCCCATCACTAAACCCGATCCCCCAGAGCAAAAAATTATCCCCCATCACTAAAGCCGATACCCCATCTCAAAAGCCAATCCCACATCACTAAACCCAATCCCCCATATCTAAACCCAATCCCTCATCACTAAACCCGATCCTCCATCACTAAACCCGATCCCGCGATGCTAACCATGATCCCCCATGGCTAACCTTGATCTCCCATCACTAAACCCGGTCCTCCATCACTATGCCCGATCCCCCATTACTAAACCCGACACCCGATCGCTAAACCCAATTCACCATCACTAAATCTGATCCCCCATCACTAAACCCAATTCCCCAGTGCTAAACATGGTTCCCCATCACTAAACCGGATATGGCATCACTAAACCCGATCCGCCATCGCTAAACCCGATCCCCCATCACTAAACCTGATCCCCATCACTAAACCCAAAACCCCATCACTAAACCTGATCCCACATCACTAAAACCGATCCTACTTATCTAAACCCATTCCCCCAAAACTAAACCCGATCCCCCATCACTACACCCGATCCCCCAATGCTAAACACGATCCCCCATTACTAAACCTGATCGCCCATCACTAAACCCGATCCCTCATCATTAGACCCGATCCCCCATAGCTAAACTCGATCCCCAAAAGATAAAGACGATCCCCCATCGCTAAAACTGATCCCCCTTCACTAAACCCGATCCCCTAACACTAAACCCAATTCCCCATCACTAATCCGGATCCTCCATCACTAAACTCGATCCCCGATCGCTAAACCCAATCCCGCAACACTAAACCCAATCCCCCAATGCTAAACATGGTCACCCATCGCTAACCCGATCCCACATCACTAAACCTGATCCCCCATAGGCATACCTCATCCCCCATGGCTAAACCCAATCATCCATTGCTAAACAGGATCCCCCATCACTAAACACGATCCCAATCACTAAACATGATCCCCCAAAGCTAAACCCGATCCCCAATAGCTAAACACAAACTGCCATCTCTAAACCCGATCCACCATCACTAAATCCAATCCCCCAATGCTAAACATGATCCCCCATCACTAAGCTGATCCCCCTCATGAAACCCGATCCCCCATCAGTAAGCCCGATCCCCCAATGCTAAACATGATCCCCCATCACTGAACCTGATTCCCCATCACGAAACCCGATGCCCCATCACTAAACCCTTTCCCCCATAACTAAACCAGATCCACATCACTAAACCCGATCCCCGATCGCTAAACGCAATCCCCCATCACTAAACTCCATCCCCCAATGCTAAACATTGTCGCCCATCGCTAAACTGGATCCTGCATCACTACACCCGTTCACCCATAGCTAAACTCTATCACCCATCACTAAACCGGATCTCCCATCACTAAACCTGATCCTGCACAGCTAGAAATGATCCCTCATTGCAAAAGCTGATCGCACATCACTGAACCCGCTACCCCATCACTAAACCCGATCACACATCATTAAAACCAATCCCCCATATCTAAACCCGTTCCCCCATATCTAAACACAATCCCGCATCACAAAACCCGATCCCCCATCACTAAACCCGATCCCCCAATGCTAAACATGATCCCCCATCGCTAAACCTGTTCCCCCATCACTAAACCGATCCTACATCACTCAACACGATCTCCCATCACTAAACCCAATCCCCCATCACTAAACACGATCCCCCAATGCTAAACATGGTCCCCCATCGCTAAACTGGATCCTGCATCACTACACCCGTTCACCCATAGCTAAACTCGATCACCCATCACTAAACCGGATCTCCCATCACTAAACCTGATCTTGCACAGCTAGAAATGATCCCTCATTGCAAAATCTGATCCCACATCACTGAACCCGCTACCCCATCACTAAACCCGATTACACATCATTAAAACCAATCCCCCATATCTAAACCCGTTCCCCCATATCTAAACACAATCCCGCATCACTAAACCCGATCCCCCATCACTAAACCCGATCCCCCAATGCTAAACATGATCCCCCATCGCTAAACCTGTTCCCCCATCACTAAACCGATCCTACATCACTCAACACGATCCCCCATCACTAAACCTGATCCCCAATCACTAAACCTGATCCCCCATCACTTAACGCGATCCCCGATGGCTAAACCCAATCCCCCATCACTAAACACGATCCCCCAATGCTAAACATGGTCCCCCATCGCTAAACTGGATCCTGCATCACTAAACCCGATTGCCTATAGCTAAACACGCTCACCCATCATTAAACCTGATTCCCCCATCACTAAACCCAATCCCCCAGAGCAAAAAATGATCCCCCATCACTAAAGCCGATACCCGATCTCAAAAGCCAATCCCACATCACTAAACCCAATCCCCCATCACTAAACCTGATCCTCCATCACTAAACCCGATCCCACGATGCTAAACATGATCCCCCATGGCTAAACCTGATCTCCCATCACTACACCCGGTCCTCCATCACTATACCCGATCCCCCATTACTAAACCCGACCCCCGATCGCTAAACCCAATTCCCCATCACTAAATCTGATCCCCCATCACTAAACCCAATTCCCCAGTGCTAAACATGGTTCCCCATCACTAAACCGGTAACGGCATCACTAAACCCGATCTGCCATCGCTAAACCCGATCCCCCATCACTCAACCTGATCCCCCATCACTAAACCCATTACCCCATCAATAAACCTGATCCCACATCACTAAAACCGATCCCACATATCTAAACCCATTCCCCCATCACTAAACCCGATCCCCCATCAGTACACCCGATCCCCCAAAGCTAAACACGATCCCCCATTACTAAACCTGATCGCCCATCACTAAAACCGATCCCTCATCATTAGACCCGATCCCCCATAGCTAAACACGATCCCCAAAAGATAAAGATGATCCCCCATCGCTAAAGCTGATCCCCCATCACTAAACCCGATCCCCCAACACTAAACCCAATTCCCCATCACTAATCTGGATCCTCCATCACTAAACTCAATCCCCGATCGCTAAACCCAATCCCGCAACACTAAACCCTATCCCCCCAGGCTAAACATGGTCACCCATCGCTAAACCGGATCCTGCATCACCAAAACCAATCTCCCATTGTTATACTCAATTGCCATCGCTAAACCTGACCCCCCATCATTAAACCTGATACCCCAGAGCTAAAAATGATCCCCATCGCTAAATCTGTTTGCACATCACTGAACCCGATACCCATCACTAAACCCGATCCCACATCACTAAATCTGATCCCACTTAGGCATACCTCATCCGCCATGGCTAAACCCAATCACCCATTGCTAAACAGGATCCCCCATCACTAAACACGATCCCAATCACTAAACATGATCCCCCATAGCTAAACCCGAACCCCAATTGTTAAACACAATCTGCCATCTCTAAACCCGATCCACCATCACTAAATCCAATCCCCCAATGCTAAACATGATCCCCCATCGCTAAGCTGATCCCCATCACTAAACCCGATCCACCTTCACTAAGCCCAATCCTCCAATGCTAAACATGATCCCCCATCACTGAACCTGATTCCCCATCACTAAACCCGAAGCCCCATCACTAAACCCTATCCCCCATAATTAAACCAGATCCACATCACTAAACCCGATCCCCCAATGCTAAACATGACCCCCCATCGCTAAACCTGATCCCTCATCACTAAATCCGATCCCCCATCACTATACACGATCCCCAATCGCTAAACCCAATCCCCCATCACTAAACACCATCCCCCAATGCTAAACATGTTCGCCCATCGCTAAACTGGATCCTGCATCACTAAACCCATTCACCCATAGCTAAACTCGATCGCCCATCACTAAACTGGATCTCCCATCACTAAACCTGATCCTGCACAGCTAGAAATGATCCCTCATCGCAAAAGCTGATCCCACATCACTGAACCCGATGCCCCATCACTAAACCCGATCCCCCATCGCTACACCCGCTCCCCCAATGCTAAACATGATACCCCATTACTAAACCAGATCCCACATCACTAAACCCAATCCCCCATATCTAAACACAAATCCGCATCACTAAACCCGATCCCCATCACTAAACCCGATCCCCCAATGCGAAACATGATCCCCCATCGCTAAACCTGTTCCCCCATCACTAAACCCGATCCTCCATCACTCAACACGATCCCCCATCATTAAACCCAATCCCCAATCACTAAACACGATCCCCCATCACTAAACACGATCCGCGATGGCTAAACCCAATCCCCCATCACTAAACACGATCCCCCAATGCTAAACATGGTCCCCCATCGCTAACTAGGATCCTGCATCACTAAACCCGACTGCCTATAGCTAAAAACGCTCACCCATCATTAAACCTGATCCCCCATCACTTAAACCGATCCCCCAGAGCAAAAAATGATCCCCCATCAGTAAAGCCGATACCCAATCTCAAAAGCCAATCCCACTTCACTAAACCCAATCCCCCATATTTAACCCAATCCCCCATCACTAAACCCGATCCTCAATCACTAAACCCGATCCCACGATGCTAAACATGATCCCCCATGGCTAAGCCTGATCTCACATCACTAAACCCGCTCCTCCATCACTATACCCGATCCCCCATTAATAAACCCGCCCACCGATCGCTAAACCCAATTCCCCATCACTAAACCTGATCCCCCACCACTAAACCCAATTCCCCAGTGCTAAACATGGTTCCCCATCACTTAACCGGATACGGCATCACTAAACCTGATCCGCCATAGCTAAACCTGATCCCCCATCACTAAACCTGATCCCCCATCACTAAACCCAATATCCCATCACTAAACCTGATCCCACATCACTACACCCGATCCCCCAATGCTAAACATGATTCCCCATTACTAAACCTGATCCCACATCACTGAACCCGATTCCCCCATCACTAAACCTGATCGCCCATCACTAAACCCGATCCCTTATCATTAGACCCCTCCCCCATAGCTAAACTCGATCCCCAAAAGCTGAGGACGATCAACCATCGCTAAACCTGATCCCCCATCACTAAACCCGATCCCCCAACACTAAACCCAATTCCCCATCACTAATCCGGATCCTCCATCACTAAACTCGATCCCCGATCGCTAAACCCAATCCCGTATCACTAAACCCAATCCCCCAATGCTAAACATGGTCACCCATCGCTAAACCGGATCCTGCATCACCAAAACTGATCCTCCATTGCTATACTCGAACGCCATCGCTAAACCTGATCCCCATCATTAAAACTGATCCCCCAGAGCTAAAAATGATCCCCCAATCGCTAAATCTGTTCACCCATCACCGAACACGATCCCGCATCACTAAACCCGATCCCACATCACTAAACCCGATCCCACATCACTAAACCCGATCCCCCATAGCTAAACCTGATCCCCCATGGCTAAACCCAATCACCCTTTGCTAAACCGGATTCCCCATCACTAAACATGATCCCAATCACTAAACATGATCCCCCATATCTAAACCCGATCCCCAATAGCTAAACACAACCTGCCATCACTAAACCAGATCCACCATCACTAAATCCAATCCCCAATGCTAAACATGAACCCCATCGCTAAAGCTGATTCCCATCAATAAACCTTATCCCCCATAATTAAACCAGATCCACACCACTCAACCCGATCCCCCAATGCTAAACATGACCCCCCATCGCTAAACCTGATCCCTCATCACTAAACCCGATCCTTGATCACTAAACCCAATGCCCCATCACTAAAACCCATCCCCAATGCTAAACATGGTCACCCATCGCTAAACTGGATCCTGCCTCACTAAACCCGTTCACCCATAGCTAAACTCGATCTCCCATCACTACACCTGATCCCGCACAGCTAGAAAAGATCCCCCATCGCAAAACCTGATCCCCCATCACTGAACCCAATACCCCATCACTAAACCCGATCACACATCATTATAACCGATTCCCCCATATCTAAACCCGTTCCCCCATCACTAAACCCTATCCCCCATCACTAAACCCAATCCCACATCACTAAACCCAATCCCCCATATCTAAACCCAATCCCGCATCACTAAACCCGATCCCCCATCACTAAACCCTATCCCCCATCAATAAATTCGATCCCCGATGGCCAAACCCTATCCCCCATCACTAAACCCGATCGCCTTTAGCTAAACACGATCACCCATCATTAAACCTGATCCCCCATCACTAAACCCGAATCCCCAGAGCAAAAAGTGATCCCCCATCACTAACACCGATACCCCATCTCAAAAGCCAATCCCACATCACTAAACCCAATCCCCCATATCTAAACCCAATCCCTCATCACTAAACCCGATCCCCCATCGCTAAACCCGATCCCACGATGCTAAACGTGATCCCCCATGGCTAAACCTGATCTCCCATCACTAAACCCGGTCCTCCATCACTATACCCGATCCCCCATTACTAAACCCGGCCCCTGATCGCTAAACCCAATTCCCCATCACTAAACCTGATCCCCCATCACTAAACCCAATTCCCCAGTGCTAAACATGGTTCCCCATCACTAAACCGGATACGGCATCACTAAACCTGATCCGGCATAGCTAAACCCGATCCCCCATCACTAAACCTGATCCCCCATCAGTAAACCCGATACCCCATCACTAAACCCGATCCCACATCGCTAAAACCGATCCCCCATATCTAAACCCGTTCCCCCATCGCTAAACCCGGTCCCCCATCACTACACCCGAGCCCCCAATGCTACACATGATCCCCCATTACTAAACCCGTTCCCACATCACTGAACCCGATTCCCCCATCACTAAACCTGATCGCCCATCACTAATCCCGATCCCTCATCACTAAACCCGATCCCCCAGAGCTAAACTCGATCCCCAAAAGCTAAAGACGATCCCCCATCACTAAAGCTGATCCCCATCACTAAACCCGATCCCCCAACACTAAAACCAATTCCCCATCAGTAATCTGGATCCTCCATCACTAAACTCGATCCCCGATTGCTAAACCAAATCCCGCATCACTCAACCCAATCCCACATCACTAAACCCAATCCCTCATATCTAAACCCAATCCCCCATTCACTAAACCCGGTCCCCCATCACTAATCCCGATCCCACGATGCTAAACATGACCCCCCATTGCTAAACCTTATCCCTCAACATTAAACCCGATCCCCCATCACTATATATATATAAAAACAAAAAAACTGCGGATGCTGGAAATCCAAAACAAAAACAGAATTACCTGGAAAAACTCAGCAGGTCTGGCAGCATCGGCGGAGAAGAAAAGAGTTGACGTTACGAGTCCTCATGACCCTTCGACAGAACTTGAGTTCAAGTCCAGGAAAGAGCTGAAATATAAGCTGGTTTAAGGTGTGTGTGTGGGGGGCGGAGAGATAGAGAGACAGAGAGTTGGAGGGGGTTGGTGTGGTTGTAGGGACAAACAAGCAGTGATAGAAGCAGATCATCAAAAGATGTCAACGACAATAGTACAATAGAACACATAGGTGTTAAAGTTAAAGTTGGTGATATTATCTAAACGAATGTGCTAATTAAGAATGGATGGTAGGGCACTCAAGGTATAGCTCTAGTGGTTTTTTTTTAATAATGGAAATAGGTGGGAAAAGGAAAATCTTTATAATTTATTGGGAAAAAAAAAGAAGGGGGAAACAGAAAGGGGGTGGGGATGGGGGAGGGAGCTCACGACCTAAAGTTGTTGAATTCAATATTCAGTCCGGAAGGCTGTAAAGTCCCTAGTCGGAAGATGAGGTGTTGTTCCTCCAGTTTGCGTTGGGCTTCACTGGAACAATGCAGCAAGCCAAGGACAGACATGTGGGCAAGAGAGCAGGGTGGAGTGTTAAAATGGCAAGCGACAGGGAGGTTTGGGTCATTCTTGCGGACAGACCGCAGGTGTTCTGCAAAGCGGTCGCCCAGCTTACGTTTGGTCTCTCCAATGTAGAGGAGACTATACACGATCATCAGTATACACGATCCCCGATCGCTAAACCCAATCCCCCATCAATAAACCCCACCCCCCAGCGCTAAACATGGTTGCCCATCGCTAAACTGGATCCTGCATCACTAAACACGTTCACCCGTAGCTAAACTCGATTGCCCATCACTTAACCGGATCTCCCATCACTAAACCTGATCCCGCACAGCTAGAAAAGATCCCCTGTCACAAAACCTGATCCCCCATCACTAAACCCGATACCCCATCACTAAACCCGATCACACATCATTAAAACCGATTCCCTCATATCTAAACCTGCTCCCCATCACTAAATCCGATCCCCCATCGCTACACCTGATCCCCCAATGCTAAACATGATACCCCATTACTAAACCTGATCCCACATCACTAAACCCGATCCCCCATCACTAAACCCTATGCGCCATCACTAAACCCAATCCCAAATCACTAAACCCAATCCTCCATATCTAAACCCAATCCCCCATTCAATAAACCCGATCCCCCATCACTAAACCCGATCCCACGATGCTAAATATGATCCCCCATGGCTAAACCTGATCTCCCATCACTAAACCCGATCCTCCATCACTATACCCAATCCCCCATTACTAAACCCGACCCCGATCGCTAAACCCAATTCCCCATCACTAAACCTGATCCCCCAATGCTAAACATGATCCCCCAACACTAAACCCGATCCCCCATCACTAATCCCGATCCACCATCACGAATCCCGATCCCCCATCACTGAACCCGATCCCCATCGCTAAACCCAATCCCCCAGCAGTAAACCCAATCCCCCAATGCTAAATATGGTCACCCATCGCTAAACTGGATCCTGCATCACTAAACTCGATTCCCCCACAGCTATATTCGATCCCTGTCACTAAACCTGATCCCCCATCACTAAACCCGATCCCCCAGAGCTAAAATTGATCCCCCATTGCTAAATCTGATAGCCCATCACTAAACCCGATCCCCCATCAGTAAACCAGATCCCACACCATAAACCCGATCCCCCATAGCAAAACCTGATTCCCCATGGCTAAACCCAATCTCCCATTCGATCCCTGTCACTAAACCTGATCCCCCATCACTAAACACGATCCCACATCCCAGACCCCGAACCCCTATCACTAAACCTGATCCCCGATCGCTATACCCAATCCCCCATCACTAAACCCAATGCTAAACATGGTCACCCATCACTAAACCAGATCCCACATCACTAAACCCGATCTCCAATAGCTAAACATGATCACCCATCATTAAACCCGACCCCCCATCACTGAACCCGATCCCCCAATGATAAGCATGTTCCCCCATCGCTAAACTGGATCTTGCAACACTAAACCCGATCGCCCATAGCTAAACACGGTCCCCCATCACTAAACCATATCCACAATCACTAAACCCGATCCTCCAGAAGAAAAAATAATCGCCCGTTATTAAACCCGATACCCCATCACTAAACCCGATCCCAAATCACTAAAGCCAATCCCCCATAACAAAACCCACTCCCACATCACTAAACCCGATCCCTCAACACTAAGCCTGATCCCCCAATGCTAAACATTAACCCCCATCGCCAAACCTGATCCCCCATCACTAAACCCGGTCCTCCATCACTCAACCCGATTCCCCCATCACTAAACCCGATCTCCCATCACTAAACCCGATCCCTGATGGCTAAACCCAATCCCCCATCACTAAAACCGATACCCCAATGCTAAACATGGTCCTCCATCACCATACTGGATCGTGCATCACTAAACTCGATCGCCCATAGCTAACCACGATCACCCATCACTAAACCTGATCCCCCATCACTAAACCCGACCCCCCAGACCAAAAAATGATCCCGCATCACTAAACCTGATACCCCATAGCTAAACCCGATCTCCAATAGCTATACACGATCACCCATCACTAAAACCAATCCACCATCACTAAAACTGATCCCCCAATTCTAACAATGATCCCCCATCACTAAACCCGATCCCCCATAGCTAAACCTGATCCCCCACGGCTAAACGCGATCTCCCATTGCTAAACCAGATCCCCCAACAATAAAACTGATCCCACATCACTAAACCCGATCCCCCAGAGCTAAACCTGGTTCCCCCATAGCTAAGCCCGATCTCCAATAGCTAAACATGATCACCCATCATTAAACCCGATCCACCATCACTGAACCAGATCCCCCAATGCTAAACATGGTCCCCCATTGCTAAACTGGAACCTGCATCACTAAACCTGATCCCCAATCACTAAACCCGATGCCCCAGAAGAAAAAATAATCCCCCATCACTAAAGCCAATCCCACATCACTAAACCCAATCCCCCATATCAAAACCTATTCCCGCATCACTAAAAACGATCCCCCAATGCCAAAAATGAACCCCCATTGCCAAACCTGATCCCCATCACTAAACCCGGTCCTCCATCACTCAACCCGATTCCCCCATCACTAAACCCGATCCCACATCACTAAACCCGATCCCCGATGGCTAAACCCAATCCCCCATCACTAAACCCGATCCTCCAATGCGAAACATGGTCCTCCATCGCTATACTGGATCGTGCATCCCTAAACCCGATCGCCCATAGCTAAACATGATCACCCATTACTAAACCTGATCCCCCATCATTAATCACGATCCCCTGGAGCAAAAAATGATCCCCCATCACTAAAGCCAATACCCCATCTCAAAACCCAATCCCACATCACTGAACCCAATCCCCCATATCTAATACCAATCCCCCATCACTGAACCCGATCCCACATCACTAAACCCGATCCCACAATGCTAAACATGATCCCCCATCGCTAAACCGGATCCCACATCACTAAACATGATCCCCCATAGCTTAACACGATCCCCCATCACTAAACCTGAAACCCCAACACTAAACCCAATCCCCAATCACTAAAGCCAATCCCCCATCACTAAACCTGACCCCCCATCACTAAACCCAATCCCACATCAATAAACACGATCCCCCACAGCTAAACACGATCCCCAATAGCTAAACACGATCCCCCATCACTAAACCCGATCCCCCAACACTAAACCTGAGCCCCCATCACTAATCCCGACCCCCCATCACTAAACTCGATCCCCGATCACTAAACTCAATCCCCCATCACTAAATGCAATCCCACATCACTAAACCCAATCCCCCAATGATAATCATGGTGCCCCATTGCTCAACTGGATCCCACATCACTAAACCCAATCCCCCATATAAAAACCCGATCCCCCATCACCAAGCCTGATCCCCCATCACTAAACCCGATATCCCATCACTAAACGTGATCCGACAACACTAAACCCAATCCCCCATTACTAAAACCGACACCCTCATCATAAAACCCGATCCCACATCAACAAACCCGATCCCCCATAGCTAAACCTGATCCAGGACAGCTAATCACGACCTTCCTATGCTAAACCGGATCCCGCTCACTAAACCCGATCGCCCAGAGATGAACCCGAGCCCCAATAGCTAATCATGAGCCCCCATCACTAAAACCGATCCCACATCACTAAACCCAGTGCCTCATATCTAAACAAGATACCCCATCATTAAACCTGTTACACCATCACTAAACCTGATCCCCAATCACTAAAGCCAATCCCCCATCACTAAACCTGACCCCCCATCACTAAACCCAATCCCACATCAATAAACACGATCCCCCACAGCTAAACACGATCCCCAATAGCTAAACACGATCCCCCATCACTAAACCCGATCCCCCAACACTAAACCTGAGCCCCCATCACTAATCCCGACCCCCCATCACTAAACTCGATCCCCGATCACTAAACTCAATCCCGCATCACTAAACCCAATTCCCCAATGCTAAACATGGTCCCCATTCACTAAACCGGATCCTGCATCACTAAACCCGATCCTCCATAGCTAAACTCGATCCCCCATCACCACACCTGATCCCCCATCACTAAACCCGTTCACCCAGAGCTAAAAATGATCCCCCAACACTAAACTGGATCCCACATCACTATCCCCTATCCCCCATCACCCGATCCCCCATCACTAAACCCGATCCCCCACAGGTGAACCCAAGCCACAATAGCTAATCATGATCCCCCATCACTAAACCCGATCCCACGTCACTAAAGCCAATCCCCCATATCTAAACCAGATCCCCATCATTAAACTTGATCCCCCATCACTAAACCTGATCCTACATCACTAAACCCAATCCCACATCACTAAACCCGATCCCCCATAGCTAAACACGATCCCCAATAGCTATACACGATCTCCATCACTAAACCTGATCCCCCATTATGAAAGCTGATCCCCCAACACTAAAGCCGATCCCCCATCTCAAAAACTAATCCCACATCACTGAACCTAATCCCCCATATCTAATACCAATCCCCCATCACTGAACCCGATCCCACATCACTAAACCCGATCCCACAATGCTAAACATGATCCCCCATCGCTAAACCGGATCCCACATCACTAAACATGATCCCCCATAGCTTAACACGATCCCCCATCACTAAACCTGATCCCCCATCACTAAACCCGATCCCCCATCACTAAATGCAATCCCACATCACTAAACCCGATCCCCCAATGATAATCATGGTGCCCCATTGCTCAACTGGATCCCACATCACTAAACCCGATCCCCCATATAAAAACCCGACCCCCCATCACCGAGCCTGATCCCCCATCACTAAACCCGATATCCCATCACTAAACGCGATCCGACAACACTAAACCCAATCCCCCATTACTAAAACCGACACCCCCATCATAAAACCCGATCCCACATCACCAAACCCGATCCCCCATAGCTAAACCTGATCCAGGACAGCTAATCACGACCTTCCTATGCTAAACCGGATCCCGCTCACTAAACCCGATCGCCCAGAAATGAACCCGAGCCCCAATAGCTAATCATGTGCCCCCATCACTAAAACCGATCCCACATCACTAAACCCAGTGCCCCATATCTAAACAAGATACCCCATCATTAAACCTGTTCCACCATCACTAAACCTGATCCCCAATCACTAAACCCAATCCCACATCAATAAACACGATCCCCCACAGCTAAACACGATCTCCAATAGCTAAACACGATCCCCCATCACTAAACCCGATCCCCCAACACTAAACCTGAGCCCCCATCACTAATCCCGACCCCACATCACTAAACTCGATCCCCGATCACTAAACTCAATCCCGCATCACTAAACCCAATTCCCCAATGCTAAACATGGTCCCTATTCACTAAACCGGAACCTGCATCACTAAACCCGATCCTCCATAGCTAAACTCGATCCCCCATCACCAAACTTGATCCCCCATCACTAAACCCGTTCACCCAGAGCTAAAAATGATCCCCCAACACTAAACTGGATCCCACATCACTATCCCCTATCCCCCATCACCCTATCCCCCATCACTAAACCCGATCCCACATCATTAATCCCAATCCCCCATATCTAAACAAGATCCCCCATCATTAAACCTTATCCCCATCACTAAACCTGATCCCCCATCACTAAAGCCGATCCCCCATCTCTAAACCCGATCCCCTATCACTAAACTCAGTCTCGCATCACTAAACCCGATCCCCCATAGCTAAACTCGATTCCCCATCACTAAACCTGATCCCCCATCACTAAACCCAATGGCCCAGAGCAAAAATTGATCCCCCATCGCTAAACCGGATACCGCATCACTAAACCCAATCCCTCATCACTAAACCCGATCCCCCAATGCTAAACCTGATCCCCCATGACTAAAGCCAATCCCCCATGACGAAACCCAATCCCCCATCACTAAAGCTGATACCGCATCACTAAATCCAATCCCACATCACTAAACCCAATCCCCTATATCTAAACCCGATCCCCCATCAGTAAACCCGATTCCCCAGTGCTAAACATGGTTCCCCATCAGTAAACCGGATCCCACATCACTAAACCCGATCCACCATAGCTAAACCCGATCCCCCATCACTAAACCCAATCCCCCATCACTAAGCCAGATACCCCATCACTAAACCCGATCCCACATCAATAAAACCGATCCCCCATATCTAAACCCGTTCCCCCATCACTAAACCCGCTCCCCCATCACTACACCTGACCCCCCAATGCTAAACAAGATCCCCCATTACTAAACTTGATCCCACGTCACTAAAGCCGAGCCCCCATCACTAAACCCAATCGCCCATCAGTAAACCCAATCCCACATCACTAAACCCTATGCCCCATAGCTAAACTTGAACCCCAAAAGCTAAAGACGATCCCCCATCGCTAAACCTGATTCCCCATCACTAAACCCGATCCCCCAACACTAAACCCGATTCCCCATCACTAATCCGGATCCTCCATCACTAAACTCGATCCGCGATTGCTGAACCCAATCCCCATCACTAAACCTAATCCCCCATACTAAACATGGTCACCCATCGCTAAACCAGATCCTGCATCACTTAAACCGATCCCCCATAGTGATACTCGATCCCCATTGCTAAACCTGATACCCCATCACTAAACCTGATCCCCCCGAGCTAAAAATGATCCCCCATCGCTAAATCTGATCGCCCATCACTTAACCCGATCCCCCATCACTAAACCCGATCCGTCATAGCTAATCCTGATTCTCCATCACTAAACCTGATCCCCATCATTAAAGCTGATACCACATCACTAAACCTGATTCCACATCACTAAAACCGATCCCCCATCACTACACACGATCCCCCAATGCTAAAAATGACCCCCCATTACTAAACCTGATCCCACATCACTAAACACGATCCCCCATCACTAAACCCGATCCCCCATATGTAAACTCGATCCCCAAAATCTAAAGATGATCCCCCATCGCTAAACCTAATCCCCCATCACTAAACCCGATCCCCCATCACTAAACCTGATTCCCCATCACTAATACGGATCCTCCATCACTAAACCCGATCCCCGATCGCTAAGCCAATTCCCCAATGCTGAACATGTTCACCCATCGCTAAACCGGATCCTGCATCACTAAAACCGATCCCCCATAGCTATACTCGATCCCCATCGCTAAACATGATCCCCCATCACTAAACCCGATCCCCCATATGTAAACTCGATCCCCAAAATCTAAAGATGATCCCCCATCGCTAAACCTAATCCCCCATCACTAAACCCGATCCCCCATCACTAAACCTGATTCCCCATCACTAATACGGATCCTCCATCACTAAACCCGATCCCCGATCGCTAAGCCAATTCCCCAATGCTGAACATGTTCACCCATCGCTAAACCGGATCCTGCATCACTAAAACCGATCCCCCATAGCTATACTCGATCCCCATCGCTAAACATGATCCCCCATCACTAAACCTGATCCCCCAGAGCTAAAAATGATCCTCCATCGCTAAATCTGATCACCCATCACTTAACCCGATCCCCCATCACTAAACCCGATCCCACATCACTAAACCCGATCCCCCATAGCTAAATCTGATCCCCCATGGCTAAACCTGATCCACCATAGCTAAACCCGATCCCCAATAGCTAATCACAATCTGCCATCACTTAACACGATCCACCATCACTAAATCCAATCCCCCAATGCTAAACATGGTCCCCCATCGCTAAACCTGATCCACCATCGCTAAACCCAATCCCCCATCACTAAATCCAACCCCCCATCACTAAACCCGACCCCCCATCACTAAACACGATCCCTGATCGCTAAACCCAATCCCTCATCACTAAACCCCATCCCCCAATGCTAAACATGGTCCCCCATGGCTAAACTGGATCCTGCATCACTAAACCCGTTCACCCATAGCTAAACTCGATTGCCCATCACTAAACCGGATCTCACATCACTAAACCCGATCCCACAGAGCTAGAAATGATCCCCCATCGCAAAACCTGATTCCCCATCACTAAAGCAGATACCACAACACTAAACCCGATCCCCCATCACTAAACCCAATCCTCCATATCTAAGCCCGATCCCCCATCACAAAACCCGATTCCCAGGTGCTAAACATGGTTCCCCATCACTAAACCGGATCCCGCATCACTAAATCTGATCGCCCATCACTTAACCCGATCCCCCATCACTAAACCCGATCCCCCACAGCTAAATCTGATCACCCATGGCTAAACCCAATCACCCATCGCTAAACCTGATCCCTGATCACTGAACCTGATTCCTCATCACTAAACCCGATCCCCCAGAGTTAAAATGATCCCCCATCGCTAAACATGATCCCCCATCCCTAAAGCCAATATACCATCAATAAACCCAACCCCCCATCACTAAACCCAATCCCCCATCAGTAATCCTGATCCCCGATCTCTACACCCAATCCCTCATAACTAAAACAGATCCCCCAATGCTAAACAAGGTCCCCCATTGCTACACCAGATCCCGCATCACTAAGCACAATCTCCTATAGCTAAACACGATCCCCCATCACTGAACCTGATCCCCCATCACTAAACCAGATCCCCATCACTAAACCCGATCCCCCATCGCTAAACCTGATCACCCATAGCTCAACATGATCCCCAATATCTAAACATGGTCCCCCATCATGATACCCAATCCCTCATCACTAAACGCAATCCCCGATCACTAAACCCAATCTCCCATTAGTAAACCCGATCCCCCATAGCTAAACCCGATCCCCCATCTCTAAACCTGATCCCCCATCACTAAACCCGATACCCCATCACTAAACCAGATCCCCCATTACTAAACCTGATTCCCCATCACTAAACCCGGTCCCCCAATGGTAAACATGGACCCCAATCGCTAAATCAGATCGCGCATCAGTAAACCAAATCCCCCATATCTAAACCTAATCCTCCATCACCAAACCTGATCCCCATTCACTAAACCTGATCTCCCATCACTAAACCCGATCATACAGAGCATAAAATAAACCCCCATCGCTAAACCTGATAGCCCATCACTAAACCCGATACCCCATAACTAAACCGAATCCCACATCACTATACTCAATCCCCCATATCTCAACCTGATCCCTCATCACTAAACATGATCCCTGATCACTAAAGCCGATTCCCCATCACTAAAACCGATCCCAAATCACTAAAACCGATCTCCCATAGCTAAACCTGATCCTCCACGGCTAATCCCGATCTCCCATTCCTAATCCAGATACCCCATCACTAAACCCAATCCCACATCAGTAAACCCGATCCCCCATAGCTAAACCTGATCCCCCACAGCTGAACCCAATCCCCAATAGCTGAACACGATCACCCATCACTAAACCAGATCCACCATCAATAAACCCGATCCCCCATCACTAAACCAGATCCCCGATTACTAAGCCCGATCCACCATCAATAATCCCGATCCCACATCACTGAACCCGATCCACCATAGCTAAACCTGATCCCCACGGCTAAACCCGATCTCCCATTGCTAAACTGGATCCCCATCACTAAACTCGATCCCACATCATTAAACCCGATCCCCCATAGCTAAACTTGATCCTCCATAGCTAAACCTGATCCCCAATACCTAAACATGATCACCCATCATTAAACCCGTTCCACCATCACTAAACCGATCCCCAAATGCTAAACATGATCCCCCATCGCTAGACCTGACCCCCCATCACTAAACACGATCCCCCATCACTAAACAAGTTCCCCTTCACTAAACTCGATCCCCGATGGCTGAACCCAATCCCCCATTGCTAAACCTGATCCCACAATGCTAAACATGGTCCCCGTCGCTAAACTGGATCCTGCACCACTAAACCCGATTTCCCATTGCTAAACTGGATCCCCATCACTAAACCCGATCCCACATCACTAAACCCGATCCCCCATAGCTAAACCTGATCCCCCATAGCTAGACACAATCGCCAATAGCTAAACATGATCACCCATCATTAAACCAGTTCCACCATCACTAACCCCGATCCCCCAATGCTAAAGATGATCTCCCATCGCTAAACCTGACCCCCCATCACTAAACCCAATCCCCATCACTAAACCTGATCCACCCAATTCTAAACATGGTCCCCCATCGCTAAACAGGATCCTGCTTCACTAAACGCTATTGCCCATAGCTAAACTCGATCCCCCATCACTAAACCTGATCCCCATCACTAAACCCGATCCTCCAGAACAAAGAATGATCCCCCATCGCTAAAACAGATCCCCCATCACTAAAGCCGATGCCCCATCAGTAAACGCGATCCCCCATCAGTAAACCCGATCCCCCAATGCTAAACATGATCCCCCATCGTGAAAACTGATCCCCATCACTAAACCCGAACCTCCATCACTACACCCGATCCCCCATCACTAAACCCGATCCCTGTTCAGCAAACCCGATCCCCCATCACTAAACCTGATTACCCAATGCTAAACATGGTTCCCCATCACTAAACCGGATCCCACATCACTAAATCCGATCCCCCATTACTAAAACCCATCCCCCATCACATAACCTGATCCCCCATCACTAAATCTGATACCCCATCACTAAACCCAATCCCCCATTACTAAACCCAACCCCCGTCACTAACCTCAAGCCCCGATCGCTAAACCCAATCCCCCATCACTAAACCCAATCTCCCAATGCTACCCATGTTCCCCCATCCCTAAAACCGACCCTGCATCACTAAACCCGATCGCCCATAGCTAAGCTCGAACCCCATCACCACACCTGATCTCCCATCACTAAACCTGATCCCCCATCACTAAACACAATCACCCATAGCTAAACAGATCCCCAATATCTAAACACGATCACCCATTATGAAACCCAATCCCCAACACAAAACGCGATCCCCGATCGCTAAACCCAATCTCCCATTAGTAAATCTGATCCCCCATAGCTAAACCCGATCCCTGTCACTAAACCTGATACCCCATTACTAAACCCGATCCCCCAGAGCAAAAAATGATCCCGCATCGCTAAACCTGATTGCCCATCACTAAACCCAATATCCCATCACTAAGCCCAATCCCACATCACTAAACCCAATCCCCCATACCTAAACCCGATCCCCCATCACTAAACCTGATCCCTGATCACTAAACCCGATCCCTCATCACTAAACCCGAGCCCACATCACTGAACCTGAACCCTCATAGCTAAACCTGATCCCCCATAGCTAAACCCGATGCCCAATGGCTAAACATGACCCCCATCACTAAACCCGATACATCATCAATAAAACCGATCCCCCAATCCTAAACATGATACCCCATCGCTAAACCTGATCTCCCATCACTACACCCAATCCCCCATCATTAAAACCGATCCCCCATCACTAAACCCTATCCCCCATCACTAAACATGATCCCCAATCGCTAAACACAACACCCCATCACTAAACACAATCCTCCAATGCTAAACATTGTCCCCCATCGCTAAACCGGAACCTGCATCAGTTAAACCAATCGCCCATAGCGAAATTCGATCCCCCATCACTAAACCCGATCCCAGATCACCAAAGCCAATCCCCCATCACTAAACCCGATTCCCAAATGCTAAACATGATACCCCATCACTGAACCCGATCCCACATCACTAAACCCAATCACCATATCTAAACCAGTTCCCCATCACTAAATCCGACCCCCCATCATTAAACCCGATCCCCCATTACTAAACACGATCCCCCATCACTAAACTCAAGCCCCAATCGCAAAACCCAATCCCCCATCACTAAACTCAATCTCCCAATGCTAACAATGATCCCCCATCCCTAAAACGGACCCTGCATCACTAAACCTGATCGCCCACAGCTAAACTCGATCCCCGATCACTAAACGTGATTCCTCATCACTAAACCCGATCCCCCAGAGTTAAAATGATCACCCATCGCTAAACATGATCCCCCATCCCTAAAGCCAATACACCATCACTAAACCCAACCCCCCATCACTAAACCCAATCCCCCAATGCTAAACATGATTCCCCCATCGCAAAACCTGATCCCCCATCACTAAAGCCGATCTCCCATCACTAAACCCGATCCCCCAATGCTAAACATGATCCCCCATCGCAAAACCTGATCCCCCATCGCTAAAGACGATCCCCCATCACTAAACCCGATCCCCCATCAGTAATCCTGATCCCCGATCTCTGCACCCAATCCCTCATAACTAAAACAGATCCCCCAATGCTAAACAAGCTCCCCCATTGCTAAACCGGATCCCACATCACTAAGCACGATCCCCTATAGCTAAACACGATCCCCCATCACTAAACCTGATCCCCCATCACTAAACCAGATCCCCATCACTAAACCCGATCCCCCATCACTAAAACCGATCACCCATAGCTCAACACGATCCCCAATATCTAAGCACGATCCCCCATCATGAAACCCAATCCCTCATCACTAAACGCGATCCCCGATCGGTAAACCCAATCTCCCATTAGTAAACTCGATCCCCAATAGCTAAACCCGAGCTCCCATCACTAAACCTGATCCCCCATCACTAAACCCGATCCCCCATCACTAAACCAGATCCCCCATTACTAAACCAATCCCCCATCACTAAACCCAATCCCCCATCACTAAACCCGGTCCCCCAGTGGTAAACATGGTACCCAATCACTAAATCGGATCGCGCATCAGTAAACCAAATCCCCCATATCTAAACCTAATCCTCCATCACCAAACCTGATCCCCATTCACTAAACCTGATCCCCACCACTAAGCCCGATCACACAGAGCATAAAATAATCCCCCAACGCTTTACCTGATAGCCCATCACTAAACCCGAATCCCCATAACTAAACCGGATCCCACATCACTATACTCAATCTCCCATATCTCAACCCGATCCCCCATCACTAAACATGATCCCTGATCACTAAAGCCGATTCCCCATCACTAAAACCGATCCCAAATCACTAAAGCCGATCTCCCATAGCTAAACCTGATCCCCCATGGCTAATCCCGATCTCCCATTCCTAATCCAGGTACCCCATCACTAAACCCGATCCCCCATTACTAAACCCGATCCCCCGTCACTAAACTCAAGCCCCGATCGCTAAACCCAATCCCCCATCACTAAACCCAATCTCCCAATGCTAACCATGTTTTTCCATCCCTAAAACAGACCCTGCATCACTAAACCTGATCGCCCATAGCTAAGCTCGATCCCCCATCACCACACCTGATCTCCCATCACTAAACCCGATCCCCCAGAGTTAAAAATGATCCCCCATTGCTAAACCTGATCCCCCATCCCTAATGCCAATACACTATCACTAAACCCAATCTACCATCACTAAACCCGATCCCCCAATGCTAAACATGATCCCCCTTCTCAAAACCTGATCCCCATCACTAAAGCCGATACCCATCACTAAACCCGACCCCCCAATGCTAAACATGATCCCCCATCGCAAAACCTCATCCCCCATCACTAAAGCAGATCCCCCATCACTGAACCCGATCCCCCATCAGTAAACCTGATGCCCGATCGCTACAACCAATCCCTCATAACTAAACCCGATGCTAAACATGGTCCCCCATCGCTAAACTGGATCCTGCATCACTAAGCCCGATCCCCCTTAGCTAAACACGAAATTCCATCACTAAACCTGATTCCCCATCACTAAACCAGATCAACCATCACTAAACCCGATTCCCCATCACTAAACCGGATCACCCATAGCTCAAAACGATCCCCAATATCTAAACATGATACCCCATCATGAAACCCAACCCCCCATCACTAAACGCGATCCCCAATAGCTAAACCCAATCTCCCATTATTAACCCGATTCCCCATAGCTAAACCCGATCCCCCGTCACTAAACCTGATCCCCATCACTAAACCCAATCCCCCAGAGCAAAAAATGATCTACCATCGCTAAACCTGATCGCCCATCACTAAACCCGATATCCCATCAGTAACCCCAATCCCACATCACTAAAGCCAATCCCCAATATCTAAACCCGATCCCCCATCACTAAACATGATCCCTGATCACTAAACCTGATCCCACATCACGAAACCCGAACCCACATCACTAAAACTGATCACTCATAGCTAACCCTGATCCCCCATAGCTAAACCCGATGCCCAATAGCTAAACACGACCCCAATCACTAAACCCGATACATCATTACTAAACCCGATCCCCCAATCCAAAACCTGATCCCCCATCACTACAGATGATCCCCCATCACTAAAACCGATCCCCCATCAGTAAACCCAATCTCCCAATGCTAACCATGTTCCCCCATCCCTAAAATGGACCCTGCATCACTAAACCCGATCGCCCATAGCTAAGCTCGATCCCCCATCAATATGCCTAATCTCCCATCACTAAACCCGATCCCCCAGTGTTAAAAATGATCCCCCATTGCTAAACCTGATCCCCCATCCCTAATGCCAATACACCATCACTAAACCCAATCTACCATCACTAAACCCGATGCCCCAATGCTAAACATGATCCCCCATCTCAAAACCTGATCCCCATCACTAAAGCCGATCCCCATCACTAAACACGATCCCCCAATGCTAAACATGATCCCCCATCGCAAAAGCTCATCCCCCATCACTAAAGCCGATTCCCCATCAGTAAACCCGATCACCCATCAGTAAACCTGATCCCCGATCGCTACACCCAATCCCTCATAATTAAACCCGATGCTTAACATGGTCCCCCATCGCTAAACCAGATCCTGCATCACTAAGCCCGATCCCCAATAGCTAAACATGATCCCCCATCACTAAACCTGATTCCCCATCACTAAACCTGATCAACCATCACTAAATCCGACCCCCCATCACTTAACCTGATCCCCCATAGCTAAACATGATCCCCAATATCTAAACACGATCCCCCATCATGAAACCCAACCCCCCATCACTAAACGCGATCCCCGATCGCTAAACCCAATCTCCCATTAGTAAACCCGATCCCCCATAGCTAAACCCGATCCCCATCATTAAACCTGATCCCCATCACTGAACCCGATCCCTCAGAGCAAAAAATGATCCCCCATCGCTAAACCTGATCGCCCATCACTAAACCCGATATCCCAACTTTAAGCCCAATCCCACATCACTAAACCCAATCCCCCATATCTAAACCCGATGCTAAACATGGTCCCCCATCGCTAAACCGGATCCCACATCACTAAACCCGATCCCCCATAGCTAAACACGATCCCCCATCAGTAAACCTGATCCCCGATCGCTACACCCAATCCCTCATAACTAAACCCGATGCTAAACATGGTCCCCCATCGCTAAACCAGATCCTGCATCGCTAAGCCCGATCCCCCATAGCTAAACACGATCCCCCATCACTAAACCTGATTCCCCATCACTAAACCAGATCAACCATCACTAAACCCGACCCCCATCACTAAACCCGATCCCCCATAGCTAAACACGATCCCCAATATCTAAACACGATCCCCCATCATGAAACCCAACCCCCCATCACTAAACACGATCCCTGATGGCTAAACCCAATCTCCCATTAGTAAACCCGATCCCCCATAGCTAAACCCGATCCCCGTCACTAAACCTGATCCCCCATCACTGACCCGATCCCCCAGAGCAAAAAATGATCCCCCACCACTAAACCCGATGCCCCAACAGTAAGCCCAATTCCACATCACTAAACACAATCCCCCATATCGAAACCCAATCCCCCATCACTAAACCTGATCCCCGATCACTAAACCCGATCCCACATCACGAAACCCGAGCCCACATCACTAAACCTGATCCCTCAGAGCTAAACCTGATCCCCCATAGCTAAACCCGATGCCCAATAGCTAACCACGACCCCCATCACTAAAGCCGATACATCATCACTAAACCCGATCCCCCAATTCTAAACATGAAACCCCATCGCTAAACCTGATCCCCCATCACTAATACCGATCCCCCATCTCTAAAACCGATCCCCCATCACTAAACCCAATCCCACATCACTAAACATGATCCCCGATCGCTAAACACAACCCCCCATCACTAATCCCAATCCCCCAACGCTAAACATGGTCCCCCATCGCTAAACTGGATCCTGCATCAGTAGAACCGATCACCCATAGCAAAACTCGATCCCCCATCACTAAACCTGACCCCACAGAGCTCAAAATGATCCCCCATTGCTAAAGCTGATCCCCCATCACTACACCCGATTGCCCATCACTAAAACGGATTCCCCATTACAAAACCCAATCCCACATCACTAAACCCAATCCCCCATATCTAAAGCCGATCCCCAAATGCTAAACAAGATCTCCCCATCACTAGACCTGATTCCCCATCACTAAACCCGATCTCCCATCACTAAACCCGATCCCCCATCACTAAACACGATCCCACATCACAACACCCGACCCCCCATAGATAAACCTGACCCTCCATGGCCAAACCCGATCCCCCTTCAGTAAACGTGATCCCCCATCACTAAACACGATCCCCCAATGCTAAACATGATCCCCCATCACTAAACCTGATGCCACATCACTAAATCCGATCCCCCATAGCTAACCCTGGTCCCCCACGGCTAAACCCAATCTCCCATTGCTAAACCACATCACCCATCACTAAACACGATCCCACATCACTAAACCTGATCCCCCATAGCTAGACCTGATCCCCCATAGCTAAACCCGATCCCCAATAGCTAAACACAATCCCCCATCACTAAACACTACCACAATCACTAAACCCGATCCCCCAATGCTAAACATGATCCCCCATCACTAAACCTGATCCCCCATCACTAAACCCCATCCTCCATCACTAAACTCGACCCCCCATTAGTAAACCCGATCCCCCATTACTAAACTCAAGCCCCGATCGCTAAACCCAATTCCCCATCACTAAACCCGAACCCCAGTGCTAAACATGTTCCCCAATCACTAAATCCGATCCCGCATCAGTAAAGCAAATCCCCCATATCTAAACCTAATCCTCCATCACCAAACCTGATCCCCATCACTAAATCCGATCACCCAGAGCAAAAAATAATCCTCCATCGCTAAACCTGATCGCCCATCACTAAACCCGATACCCCATAACTAAACCCAATCCCACATCACTAAACTCAATCCCCCAAATCTCAACCCGATCCCCCATCACTAAACACGATCCCTGATCACTAAAGCCGATTCCCCATCACTAAACCCGATCCCACATCACTAAACCTAATCTCCCATAGCTAAACCTGATCCCACACGGCTAAACCCGATCTCCCATTGCTAATCTGGATCGTCCTTCACTAAACCCGATCCCACCTCAGTAAACGCGATCCCCCATAGCTAAACCTGATCCCCCACAGCTGAACCCAATCCCCAATAGCTGAACACGATAACCCATCACTAAACCAGATCCACCATCAATAAACCCGATCCTCATCACTAAACCAGATCACTGAACACTATCCCACATCACTAAACCCAATCTCCCATAGCTAAACCTGATCCCCCACGGCTAAACCCGATCTCCCATTGCTAAACTGGATCCCCATCACTAAACCCGATCCCACATCACTAAACCCAATCCCCCATAGTTAAACTTGATCCTCCATAGCTAAAACTGATCCCCAATAGCTAAACATGATCACCCATCATTAAAACTGATCCACCATCACTAAACCCGATCCCCCAATGCTAAACATGATCCGCCATCGCTAAACCTGACCCGCCATCACTAAGCCCATCCCCTATCACTAAACCAGATCCCCTTCACTAAACTCGATCTCCGATGGCTAAACCCAATCCCTCATCGCTAAAACTGATCCCCCAATGCTAAACATGGTCCTACATCGCTAAACTGGATACTGCATCACTAAACCCGATTTCCCATTGCCAAACTGGATCCCCATCACTAAACCTGATCCCACATCACTAAACCCGATCCCCCATAGCTAAACCTGATCCCCCATAGCTTTACAAGATCCCCAATAGCTAAACATGATCACCCATCATTAAACCTGATCCACCATCACTAACCCCGATCCCCCAATGCTAAAGATGATCCCCCATCGCTAAACCTGACCCCCCATCCCTAAACCCAACCCCCCATCACTAAACCTGATCCCCCCAATGCTAAACGTGGCCCCCCATCGCTAAACCGGATTCTGCATCACTAAAAACTATTGCCCATAGCTAAACTCGATCCCCCATCACTAAACCTGATCCCCATCACTAAACCCGATCCCCCAGAACAAAAAATGATCCCCCATCGCTAAAACAGATCCCCCATCACTAAAGCCAGTACCCCATCAGTTAACGCGATCCACCATCAGTAAACCCGATACCCCAATGCGAAACATGATCCCCCATTGCGAAACCTGATCCCCCATCACTAAACCCGATCCCCCATCACTAAACTCAAGCCCCGATTGCTAAAGCCAATCCCCCATCACTAAACCCAATCTCCCAATGCTAACCATGTTCCCCCATCCCTAAAACGGACCCTGCATCACTAAACCGGATCGCCCATAGCTAAGCCCAATCCCCCATCAATACACCTGATCTCCCATCACTAAACCCGATTCCCCAGAGTTAAAAATGATCCCCCATTGCTAAACCTGATCCCCCATCCCTAATGCCAATACACCATCACTAAACCCAATCTACCATCAGTAAACCCGATCCCCCAATGTTAAACATGATCCCCATCTCAAAACCTGATCCCCATCACTAAAGCCGATCCCCATCACTAAACCCGATCCCCCAATGCTAAACATGATCCCCCATCGCAAAACCTCATCGCCCATCACTAAAGCCGATTCCCCATCACTAAACCCGATCCCCCATCAGTAAACCTGATCCCCGATCGCTACACCCAATCCCTCATAATTAAACCCGATGCTGAACATGGTCCCCCATCGCTAAACCGGATCCTGCATCACTAAGCCCGATCCCCCATAGCTAAACACGATCCCCCATCACTAAACCTGATTCCACATCACTAGACCAGATCAACCATCACTAAACCCGACCCCCATCACTAAACCCGATCCCCCATAGCTAAACCCAATCCCCGTCACTAAACCTGATCCCCCATCACTGAACCCAATCCCCCAGAGCAAAAAGTGATCCCCCATCGCTAAACCTGATCGCCCATCACTAAACCCGATATCCCAACTTTAAGCCCAATCTCACATCACTAAACCCAAACCCCCATATCTAAACCCGATGCTAAACATGGTCCCCCATCGCTAAACCGGATCCCACATCACTAAGCCCGATCCCCCATAGCTAAACATGATCCCCCATCACTAAACCTGATACCCCATCACTAAACCAGATCAACCATCACTAAACCCGACCCCCCATCACTAAACCCGATCCCCCATAGCTAAACACGATCCCCAACATCTAAACACAATCCCCCATCATGAAACCCACACCCCCATCACTAAACATGATCCCCGATTGCTAAACCCAATCTCCCATTAGTAAACCCGATCCCCCATAGACAAACCCGATCCCAGTCACTAAACCCGATCCCCCATCACTGAACCCGATCCCCCAGAGCTAAAAATGATCCCCCATCGCTAAACCTGATCGCCCATCACTAAACCCGATGTCCCAACAGTAAGCCGAATCCCACATCACTAAACACAATTCCCCATAGCTAAACCTGATCCCCCATCACTAAACTTGATCCCCGATCACTAAACCCAATCCCCCATCACTAAACCCGAACCTTTATCACTACACCCGATACCCCATCACTAAACCAGATCCCCCATCACTAAACTCAAGCCCCGATTGCTAAACCCAATCCCCCATCATTAAACCCAATCTCCAAATGCTACCCATGTTCCTCCATCCCTAAAACGGACCTGCATCACTAAACCCAATCGCCCATAGCTAAGCTCGATCCCCCATCAATACACCTGATCTCCCATCACTAAACCCGATCCCCCAGAGTTAAAAATGATTCCCCATTGCTAAACCTGATCCCCCATCCCTAATGCCAATACAAGATCACTAAACCCAATCTACCATCAGTAAACCCGATCCCCCATTGCTAAACACGATCCCCATCACTAAACCTGATTCCCCATCTTTAAACCAGATCAACCATCACTAAACCCGACCCCCCTCACTAAACCCGATCCCCCATAGCTAAACCCGATCCCAGTCACTAAACCTGATCCCCGTCACTGAACCTGATCCTCCAGAGCAAAATATGATCCCCCATCGCTAAACCTGATCCCCCATCACTAAACCCGATATCCCATCTTTAAGCCCCATCCCCCATCACTAAACCGAACCTCCATCACTACACCCGATCCCCCATCACTAAACCCGATCTCCCGTCACTAAACTCAAGCCCCGATCGCTAAATCCAATCCCCCATCACTAAACCCGATCGCCCATAGCTAAGCTCGATCCCCCATCAATACACCTGATCTCCCATCACTAAACCCGATCCCCCAGAGTTAAAAATGATCCCCCGTTGCAAAACCTGATCCCCCATCCCTAATGCCAATACACCATCACTAAACCCAATATACCATCAGTAAACCTGATCCCCCAATCCTAAACATGAAACCCCATCGCTAAACCTGATCCCCCATCACAACACCCGATCCCCCATCACTAAACCCAATCTACCATCACTAAACATGATCCCCGATCACTAAACACAACTCCCAATCACTAATCCCAATCCCCCAACGCTAAACATGATCCCCATTGCTAAACTGGATCCTGCATCAGTAGAACTGATCACCCATAGCAAAACTCGATCCCCCATCACTAAACATGATCCCACAGAGCTAACAATGATCCCCCATCGCTAAAGCTGATCCCCCACCACTACACCCGATTCCCCATCACTAAAACGGATCCCCCATTACAAAACACAATCCCACATCACTAAACCCAATCCCCCATATCTAAAGCCGATCCCCAAATGCTAAACAAGATCCCCCATCACTAAAACTGATTCCCCATCACTAAACCCGATCTCCCATCACTAAACCCAATCCCCCATCACTAAAACCGATCCCACATCACAACACCCGACCCCCCCATAGATAAACCTGAACCTCCACGGCTAAACCCGATCCCCCATCACTAAACCTGATCCCCCATCACTAAACCTGATGCCACATCACTAAATCCGATCCCCCATAGCTAAACCTGATCCCCCACGGCTAAACCCAATCTCCATTTGCTGAACCGCATCCCCCATCACTAGACACGATCCCACATCACTAAACCTGATCCCCCATAGCTAGACCTGATCCCCCATAGCTAATCCCGATCCCCAATAGCTAAACACAATCCCCCATCAATAAACCCTACCATGATCACTAAACCCGATCCCCCAATGTTAAAAATGATCACCCATCGCTAAAACTGACCCCCCATCACTAAACCCCATCCCCCATCACTAAACTCAGCCCCCCATTACTAAACCCGATCCCCCATCACTAAAATCGAGCCCCGATCGCTAAACCCAATTCCCCATCACTAAACCCAAACCCCAATTCTAAACATGATCCCCCATCCCTAAACCGGACCCTGCATCACTAAGCCCGATCTCCCATCAGTAAATTCGAGCCCTGATGGCTAAACCCAATCCCCCATCACTAAACCTGATTCCTGCAATGCTAGACATGGTTCCCCATCACTAAACCGGATCCTGCATCTCTAAACCCAATCGCCCATAGCTAAACTCGATCCCCAATCACTGAACCTGATCCTAAATCACTGACCTCGATCCCCAGAACAGAAAATGATCCCCCATCGCTAAAACTGAGCCCTGATCATTAAAGCCAATACCCCATCAATAAACCTGATCCCCCATCACTAAACCCTATCCCCCAATTCTAAACATGATCCCCCATCGTGAAACCTGATCCCCCATCACTAAACCGGAACCTCCATCACTAAACCCATTCCCCCATCACTAAACCTGATCCTCGATCGCCAAAGCCAATCCCCCATCACTAAACCCGATTCCCCAATGCTAAACATGGTCCCCCATCGCTAAACCGGATCCCGCATCACTAAACCCGATCCCCCATTGCTAAAACCGATCACCCTTCACAAAACCTGATCCCCCATCACTAAATCCGATACCCCATATCTAAACCTGTTCCCCATCACTAAACCCGATCCCCCATCACTAAACCCGATGCCCCATTACAAACCCAATCCCCCATCACTAAACTCAAGCCCCGATCGCTAAACCCAATCCCCCATCTCCAAACCTAATCCCCCAAAGCTAACCATGTTCATCCAACCCTAAAACGGACCCTGCATCACTAAACCCGATCGCCCATAGCTCAACTCGATCCCCCATCACTAAGACAGATCCCTGATCAGTAAACCCGATCCCACATCACTAAACACGATCCCACATCACTATACCTGATCCATCATAGCTAAACCTGATCCCCCATAACTAAGCCCGAGGCCCAATCGCTAAACAAGACCCCCATCACTCTCCGATACATCATCACTAAACCCGATCCTGCAATCCGAAACATGAAACCCCATCGCTAAACCTGATCCCCCATCACTACACCCGATCCCCCATCACTAAAACCGATCCCCCATCACTAAACCCAATCCCCCATCACCAAACATGATCCCCGATCACTAAGCACAATCCCCCATCACTAAAACCAATCCCCCAATGCTAAAATGGTCCCCCATCGCTAAACTGGATCCTGCACCAGTAAAACCGATCGCCCATAGCAAAACTCGATCCCCCATCACTAAACAGGATCCCACAGAGCTAAAAATGATCCCCCATCGCTAAAGCTGATCCCCTATCACTACACCCGATCCCACATCACTAAACCCAATCCCACATATCTAAACCCGATCCCCCACCACGAAACCCGAACCCCCAATGCTAAACATGATCCCCCAACACTAAACCTGATTCCCCATCAGTAAACCTGATCTCCCATCACTAACCCCGATCCCACACCACTAAACCCGATCCCACATCACAAAACACGACCCCCCATAGCTAAACCTGACTCTCCACGGCTAAACCCGATCCCCCATCACTAAACCTGATCCCCCATCACTAAACCCAATTCCCCAATGCTAAACATGATCCCCATCACTAAACCTGACCCCCCAACACTAAACCCGATCCCCCATTACTAAACCCGATCCCCCATCACTAAACTCAAGCCCCGATCGCTAAACCCAATCCCCCATCACAAACCCAATCTCCCAATGCTAACCATGTTCCCCCATCCCTAAAACGGACCCTGCATCACTAAACCTGATTGCCCATAGCTAAACTCGATCCCCATCACTAAACCTTATCCCGCATCACTAAACCCGATTCCCCAGACTTAAAAATGATCCCCCGTAGCTAAACCTGATCCCACATCACTAAACCCGATCCCCCAATGCTAAACATTATCCCCCATTGCAAACACTGATCCCCCATCACTAAACCCGATCCCCCAATGCAATACATGATCCCCCATCGCAAAACACGACCCCCATCTGTAAACCCAATCCCACATCACTAAACCCGATCCCCCAATGCTAAACATGGTCCCCCATCACTAAACCAGATCCCGAATCACTAAACCCGATCCCCCATAGCTAAACACGAACCCCATCACTAAACCTGATTCCCAATCACTAAACCAGATACCCCATCACTAAACCCGATCCCCCGTCACTAAACCCGATCCCCCAATGCGAAACATGATTCCCATCACTAAACCTGACCCCCCATCACTAAACCTGATGCCACAGCACTAAACCCGATCCCCCAGTGCTAAACCTGATCCCCCACTGCTAAACCCAATCTCCCATTGCTAAACCGCATCTCCAATCACTAAACACAATCCCCCATCACTAAACCTGATCCCCACAATGCTAAACATGGTCCCCAATCGCTAAACCAGATCCTGCATCACTAAACCCTATCGCCCATAGCTAAACTCGATCCCCCATCAATAAACCTGATCCCCCATCACTAATTCCGATCCCCCAGAATAAAAAATGATCCCCCATCGCTAAAACTGATCCCCCATCACTAAAGCCAATACCCCATCACTAAACCCGATCCCCCATCACTAAACCCTATCCCCCAATTCTAAACATGACCCCCATCGCTAAACTTGATCCCCCATCACTTAACCCGAACCTCCATCACTAAATCTGATCCATCATCACTAAACCCGTCCCCGATCGCCAAAGCCAATCCCGCATCACTAAACCCGATTCCCCAATGCTAAACATGGTCCCCCAGCGCTAAACTGGATCCCGCATCACAAAACCAGATCACCCATTGCTAAAACCGATCCCACATCACTAAACCCAATCCCACATATCTAAACCCGTTCCCCATTACTAAACCCAATCCCCCATCACTAAACTAAAGCCACGATCGCTAAACCCAATCCCACATCACTAAACCCAATCCCCCAATGCTAACAATGTTCCCCCAACCCTAAAACCGTCCCTGCATCAGTAAACCAGATCGCCCATAGCTAAACTCGATCCCCCATCACATAACCTGATCCCTGATCACTTAACCCAATCCCACATCACTAAACCCGATCACACATCACTAAAACTGATCCCTCATAGCTAAACCTGATCCCCCATAGCTAAACCCGAGGTCCAATAGCTAAACACGACCCCCATCACTAAACCCGATACATCATCACTAAACCCGATCCCCGAATCCGAAACATGAAACCCCATCACTAAACCTGATCCCCCATCACTACACCCGATCCCCCATCACTAAAACCGATCCCCCATCACTAAACCCAATTCCCCATCACTAAACATGATCCCCGATCGCTAAACACAATACCCCATCACTAAACCCAATCCCCCAATGCTAAACATGGTCCTCCATCGCTAAACTGGATCCTGCATCAGTAAAACCGATCGCCCATAGCAAAACTTGATCCCCCATCACTTAACCTGATCCCACAGAGCTAAAAATGATCCCCCATTGCTAAAGCTGATCCCCTATCACTACACCTGATCCCCCATCACTAAAACCGATCGTCCATCACTAAACCCAATCCCCCATCACTAAACAAGATCCCCAATCGCTAAACACAATCCCCCATCACTAAACCCAATCCCGCAATGCTAAACATGGTCCCCCATCGCTAAACTGGATCCTGCATCAGTAAAACCCGATCCCCCGTAGCAAAACCCGATCCCCCATCAGTAAAACTGATCCCACAGAGAGAAAAATGATCCCCCATCGCTAAAGCTGTTCCACCATCACTACACCCGATCCCACATCACAAAAACTGATCGCCCATCACTAAACACAATCCCACATCACTAAACCCAATCCCCATATCTAAACCCGATCCCCCACCACTAAAACCGAACCCCCAATGCTAAACATGATCCCCCATCACTAAACCTGATTCCCCATCACTAAACTCTATCCCCCATCACAAAACCCGATCCCCCATAGCTAAACCTGACCCTCCGCAGCTAAACCCGATCCCCCATTACTAAACCCGACCCCCCATTACTAAACCCAATCTCCCAATGCTAACCATGTTCCCCCATCCCTAAAATGGACTCTGCATCACTAAACCCGATCGCCCATAGCTAAAATGTATTCGCCATCACTAAACCTTACCCCCATCACTAAACCCGATCCCCCATCCCTAAAGCCAATACACCATCACTAACCCCAAACCCCCATCGCTAAACCCGATCCCCCAAAGCTAAACATGATCCCCCATCGCAAAACCCAATTCCTCATCACTAAACCCGATTCCCCAATGATAAACATGATCCCCCATCCCTAAACCGGACCCTGCATCACTAAACCCTATCACCCATAGCTAAACTCGACCCCCCATCACTAAACCAGATCCCCGATCACTAAGCTCAATCCCCCAGAACAAAAAATGATTCCCCATCGCTAAAACTGATCCCCCATCACTAAAGCCAATACCCCATCACTAAAGCCAATCCCCCATCACTAAACCCTATCCCCCAATACTAAACATGATCCCCCATCACGAAAGCTGATCCCCATCACTAAACCCAAACCTCCATCACTAATCCCATTCCCCCATCACTAAACCTGATCCCTGATCGCCAGAGCCAATCCCCCATCACTAAACCCGATTGCCCAATGCTAAACATGGTCCCCCATCGCTAAACCAGATCCTGCATCACTAAACCATATCCCCCATCGCTAAAACTGATCCCCCAATGCTAAACATGATGCCCATCACTAAACCTGATCCCCCATTACTAAACTCGAGCCCCGATCGCTAAACCCAATTCCCCATCACTAAACCCGTACCCCAATTCTAAACATGATCCCCCATCCCTAAACCGGACCCTGCATCACTAAGCCCGATCTCCCATCAGTAAATTCGAGCCCCGATGGCTAAACCCAATCCCCCATCACTAAACCTGATCCCTGCAATGCTAGACATGGTTCCCCATCACTAAACCGGATCCTGCATCTCTAAACCCAATCGCCCATAGCTAAACTCGATCCCCCATCACTGAACCTGATCCCCCATCACTGACCTCGATCCCCAGAACAGAAAATGATCCCCCATCGCTAAAACTGATCCCTGATCATTAAAGCCAATACCCCATCATTAAACCCGATCCCCCATCACTAAACCCTATCCCCCAATTCTAAACATGATCCCCCATCGTGAAACCTGATCCCCCATCACTAAACCGGAACCTCCATCACTAAACCCATTCCCCCATCACTAAACCTGATCCTCGCTCGCCAGAAAAAATCCCCCATCACTAAACCCGATTCCCCAATGCTAAACATGGTCCCCCATCGCTAAACCGGATCCCGCATCACTAAACCCGATCCCCCATTGCTAAAACCGATCCCCCTTCACAAAACCTGATCCCCCATCACTAAATCCGATACCCCATATCTAAACCTGTTCCCATCACTAAACCCGATCCCCCATCACTAAACCCGATGCCCCATTACTAAACCCAATCCCCCATCACTAAACTCAAGCCCCAATCGCTAAACCCAATCCCTAAACACTAAACCCAATCGCTCAATGCTAACCATGTTCCCCCATCCCTAAAACGGACCCTGCATCACTAAACCCGATCGCCCATAGGTAAACTCGATCCCCCATCAGTAAACCTTATCCCCCATCACTAAACCCGATCCCCCAGAGTTATAAATGATCCCCCATCGCTAAACCTGACCCCCCATCCCTAAAACCTATACACTATCACTAAACACAATCCCCCATCACTAAACCCGATCCCCCAATGCTAAACATGATCCCTCAAAACAAAACCTGAAGTTCATCACTAAAGCCAATCCCCCATCACTAAACCCCATCCCCCATCAGTGAACCTGATCCCCGATCGGTACACCCAATCCCTCATAACTTATCCCGATCCCCCAATGCTAAACATGGTCCCCCATCACTAAACCAGATCCGGCATCACTAAACCTGATCCCCCATCACTAAACCAGATCCCCCATCACTAAACCCATTCCCCCATCACTAAACCTGATCCTCGATCGCCAGAAAAAATCCCCCATCACTAAACCCGATTCCCCAATGCTAAACATGGTCCCCCATCCCTAAACCGGATCCCGCATCACTAAACCCGATCCCCCATTGCTAAAACCGATCCCCCTTCACAAAACCTGATCCCCCATCACTAAATCCGATACCCCATATCTAAACCTGTTCCCATCACTAAACCCGATCCCCCATCACTAAACCCGATGCCCCATTACTAAACCCAATCCCCCATCACTAAACTCAAGCCCCAATCGCTAAACCCAATCCCTAAACACTAAACCCAATCGCTCAATGCTAACCATGTTCCCCCATCCCTAAAACGGACCCTGCATCACTAAACCCGATCGCCCATAGGTAAACTCGATCCCCCATCAGTAAACCTTATCCCCCATCACTAAACCCGATCCCCCAGAGTTATAAATGATCCCCCATCGCTAAACCTGACCCCCCATCCCTAAAACCTATACACTATCACTAAACACAATCCCCCATCACTAAACCCGATCCCCCAATGCTAAACATGATCCCTCAAAACAAAACCTGAAGTTCATCACTAAAGCCAATCCCCCATCACTAAACCCCATCCCCCATCAGTGAACCTGATCCCCGATCGGTACACCCAATCCCTCATAACTTATCCCGATCCCCCAATGCTAAACATGGTCCCCCATCACTAAACCAGATCCGGCATCACTAAACCTGATCCCCCATCACTAAACCAGATCCCCCATCACTAAACCTGATCCCCCATCACTAAGCCCGATCCCCCAATGCTAAACATGATCCCCATCACTAAACCTGACCCCCCATCACTAAACCCGATCCCCCAATGCTAAACATGATCCCCATCACTAAACCTGATACCCCTCACTAAACCAGATCCCCCATCACTAAACCCGATCCCCCAATGCTAAACATGATCCCCATCACTAAACCTGACCCCCCATCACTAAACCTGATGCCACATCAATAAACCCGATCCCCCAGATCTAAACCTGATCCCCCACGGCTAAACCCAATCTCCCATTGCTAAACCGCATTCCCCATCACTAATCACGATCCAACATCACTAAACCTGATCCCCCATAGCTAAACCCGATCCAACATAGCAAAACCCGATCCCCAATAGCTAAACACAATCCCCCATCACTAAACCCGATCCACGATCACTAAACCCGATCCCCCAATGCTAAACATGATCTCCCATCGCTACACCTGATGCCCAATAACTAAACCCAATCCCCCATCACTAAACTCGATCCCCCGTTACTAAACCCGATCCCCATCACTAAACATGACCCCAGTGCTAAACCCAAACCTGCATCACTAAACTCGATCCCGCAATGCTAAACCTGACCCCCCATCCCTAAACCGGACCCCGCATCACTAAACCCGATCTTCCATCACTAAACATGATCCCTGATGGCTAACCCCAATCCCCCATCACTAATCTGATCCCCGCAATGCTAAACATGGTCCCCCATCGCTAAACCGGATCCTGCATCACTAAACCCTATCGCCCATAGCTAAACTCGATCCCCCATTACTAATCCCAATCCCCCATCACTAAACTCAAGACCCGATCGCTAAAATCTAGCCCCCATCTCTAAACTTAATCCCCCAATGCTAACCATGTTCCCCCATCCCTAAATCGGACCCTGCATCACTAAACCCGATCGCCCATAGCTCAACTCGATCCCCATCACTAAAACTGATCCCCAATCACTAAACCCGATCCCACATCACTAAACATGATCCCACATCAGTAAACCTGATCCATCATAGCTAAACCTGATCCCCCATAGCTAAATTCGAGGCCCAATCGCTAAGTACGATCCCATCACTAAACCCGATACATCATCACTAAACCCGATCCCCAAATCCGAAACATGAAACCCCATCGCTAAACCTGATCCCCCATCACTACACCCGATCCCAAATCACTAAAACCGATCCCCATCACTAAACCAATCCCCAAACACTAAACATGATCCCCAATCGCTAAACACAATTCCCAATCACTAAACCCAATCCCCCAATGCTAAACATGGTCCCCCATTGCTAAACCTGATCCTGCATCAGTAAAACCGATCGCCCATAGCAAAACTCGATCCCCCATCACTAATCCGGATCCCACAGAGCTAAAAATGATCCCCCATCGCTAAAGCTGATCCCCTATCACTACACCCGATCCCCCATCACTAAAACCGATCCTCCATCACTAAACCCAATCCCATATCACTAAACCTAATCCCCCATATCGAAACCCTATCCCCTACCACTAAACCCGAACCCCCAATGCTAAACATGATCCCCCATCACTAAACCTGTTTCCCCATCAGTAAACCCGATCTCCCATCACTAAACCCGATCCCCCACCACTAAACCTGATCCCAGATCACAAAACACGATCCCCCATAGCTAAACCTGATCTCCACATCTAAACACGATCCCCCATCACTAAACCAGATCCCCCATCACTAAACACGACCCCCCAATTCTAAACATGATCCCCATCACTAAACCTGACACCCCATCACTAAACCCGATGCCACATCACTACACCAGAACACACATGGCTAAACCTGATCCCCCACAGCTAAACCCAATCTCCCATGGCTAAACCGCATCCCCCATCACTAAACATGATACCACATCACTAAACTGCATCCCCAAGAGCTAAACACAATCCCCCATCACTAAACCGGATACATGATCAGTAAAACAGATCCCCCATCACTAAACATGATTCCCCAATGCTAAACATGGTCCCCCATCACTAAACCGGATCCCGCATCACTAAACCCGATCCCCCATTGCTAAAACCGATCCCCATCACAAAACCTGATCCCACATCACTAAACCCGATACCCCATCATTAAACCCGATCCCACATCACTAAACCCAATCCCCCCTATCTAAACCCGTTCCCCATCACTAAACCCGATCCCCCATCACTAAACACGATCCCACATTACTAAATCTGATCCCCCATCGCTAAACTCAAGCCCCGATCACTAAAGCCAATCCCCCATCACTAAACCCAATCTCCCAATGCCTACCATGTTCCCCCATCCCTAAAACGGACCCTGCATCACTAAACCCGATCGCCCATAGCTAAGCTCGATCCCCCATCACTAAACCTTATCCCCATCACTAAACCCGATTCCCCAGAGTTAAAAATGATCCCCCATCGCTAAACCTGATCCCCCATCCCTAAAGGGAATACACCATCACTAAACCCAATCCCCCATAACTAAACACGATCCCCGATCGCTAACCACAATCCCCCATCACTAAACCCAATCCCCCAATGCTAAACATGGTCCCCCATCACTAAACTGGATCCTGCATCAGTAAAACCGATCGCCCATAGCAAAACTCGATCCCCCATCACTAAACCCAATCCCCCAATGCTAAACATGATCCCCATCACTAAACCTGATCACCCATCACTAAACCCGATGCCACATCACTAAACCCGATCCCCCATAGCTAAATCTGAACTCCCACAGCTAAACCCAATCTCCCATGGCTAAACCGCATCCCCCATCACTAACCAAGATCCCACATCACTAAACCCGATCCCCAAGAGCTAAACACAATCCCCCATCACTAAACCCGATACACAATCAGTATACCCGATTCCCCCATCACTAAACACGATTCCCCAATGCTAAACATGGTCCTCCATCGCTAAACCAGGTCCCACATCACTAAAACCGATCCCCCATCACTAAAACCGATCCCCATCACTAAACCAATCCCCCATCACTAAACATGATCCCCGATCGCTAAACACAATAACCCATCACTAAACCCAACCCCCCAAAGATAAACATGGTCCCCCATTGCTAAACTGGATCCTGCATCAGTAAAACCGATCGCCCATAGCAAAACCCGATCCCTCATCACTAAACCGGATCCCACAGAGCTAAAAATGATCCCCCATTGCTAAAGCTGATCCCCTATCACTACACCCGATCCCCCATCACTAAAACCGATCCATCATTAAACCCAATCGCACATCACTAAACCCAATCCCCCATATCTAAACCCGATCCCACACCACTAAACACGAACCCCCAATGCTAAACATGATCCCCCATCACTAAACCTGATTCCCCATCAGTAAAGCCGATCTCCCATCACTAAACCCGATCCCCCACCACTAAACCCGATCCCACATCAAAAAACACGAACCCCATAGCTAAACCTGATCTCCACGGTGAACCTGATCCCCATCACTAAACCTGATCCCCCATCACTAAACCCGATGCCAGATCACTAAACCCGATCCCCCATAGCTAAACCTGATCCCCCACAGCTAAACCCAATCTCCAATGGCTAAACCGCACCCCCCCTCACTAAACAATATCCCACATCACTAAACCCGATCCCCAAGAGCTAAACACAATCCCCCATCACTAAACCCGATACACGATCAGTAAACCCAATCCCCCCATCACTAAACACGATTCGCAAAGTGTTAAACATGGTCCCCATCACTAAACCAGATCCCGCATCACTAAACCCGATCCCCCATTGCTAAAACCGATCCCAATCACAAAACCTGATCCCCCATCACTAAACCCGATACCCCATCATTAAAACCGATCCCACATCACTAAACACAATCCCCCATATCTAAATCTGTTCCCCATCACTAAACTCGATCCCCCATCACTAAACTCAAGCCCCGATCGCTAAAGCCAATCCCCAAACACTAAACCCATTCTTCCAATGCTAAACATGCTCCCCAATCCCTAAAGCGGACCCTGCATCACTAAACCTGATCGCTCATAGCTAAACTCAATCCCCCATCATTAAACCTTATCCCCCATCACTAAACCCGATTCCCCAGAGTTCGAAATGATCCCCCATCTCTAAACCTGATCCCCCATCCCTAAAGCCAATACGCCATCACTAAACCCAATCCCCCATCACTAAACATGATCCCCGATCGCTAAACACAATTCCCCATAACTAAACCCAATCCCCCAATGCTAAACATGGTCCCCCATCGCTAAACTGGATCCTGTATCAGCAAAACCGATCGCCCATAGCAAAATTCGATCCCACATCACTAAACCGGATCCCACAGAGCTAGAATTGATCTCCCATCGCTAAAGAAGATCCCCTATAACTACACCCGATCCCCCATCACTAAAACCGATCCCCCATCACTAAACCCAATACCCGATATCTAAACCCGATCCCCCATCACTAAACCAGAACCCCCAATGCTAAACTTGATCCCCCATCAAAAAACCTGATTCCCAATCAGTAAACCCGATCCCGCATCACTAAACCCGATCCCCCACCACTAAACCCGATCCCACATCACAAAACCCGATCCCCCATTGCTAAAACCGATCGCCATCATTAAACCCGATCCCACATCACGAAACCCAATCCCCCATATCTAAACCCGTTCCCCATCACTAAACTCGTTCCCCCATTACTAAACCTGATCCCTGATCACTAAACCCGATCCCACATCACTAAACCTGATCCCACATCAGTAAACCCGATCCCACATCACTAAACCTGATCCTCCATAGCTAAACCCGATTCCCAATAGCTAAAAACAATCCCCCATCACTAAACCCAATACACGATCATTTAACGGGATCCCCCCATCACTAAACCCGATTCCCCAATGCTAAACATGGTCCCCCATCGCTAAACCAGATCCCACATCACTAAACCCGATCCCCCATTGCTAAAAACAATCCCCATCACAAAACCCGATACCCCATCACTAAACCCGATCCCACATCACTAAACCCAATCCCCCATATCTACACCCGTTTCCCATCACTAAACCCGATCCCATATCACTAAACCCGATCCCCCATTACTAAACCCGATCCCCCATCACTAAACTCAATCCTGGATCGCTAAACCCAATCCCCCATCACTAAACCCAATCTCCCAATGCTAACCATGTTCACCCATCCCTAAAAGGGACCCTGCATCACTAAACCCGATCGCCCATAGGTAAAGTCTATCCCCCATCACTAAACCTTACCCCCCATCACTAAACCCGATCCCCCTGAGTTAAAAATGATCCCCCATTGCTAAACCTGATCCCCCATCCCTAATGCCAATAGACCATCACTAAACCCAAACCCCCATCACTAAACCTGATCCCCCAATGCTAAACATGATCCCCCATCGCAAAACCTGATCCCCCATCACTAAAGCCTATCCCCCATCAGTAAACCCGATTCCCCAATGCTAAACATGATCCCCCATCGCAAAACCTCATCCCCCATCACTAAAGCCGATCCCCCATCACTAAATCCGATCCCCCATCACTAAAACCTATCCCCCAATTCTAAATATGATTCCCCATCGTTAAACCTGATCCCCCATCAGTAAAGCCGAACCTCCATCACTAAATCCGATCCATCATCACTAAACCCGATCCCCGATCGCCAAAGCCAATCCCCCATCACTAAACCCGATTCCCCAATGCTAAACATTGTCCCCCATCGCTAAACCGGATTCTGCATCACAACACCTGATCCCCCATTGCTAAAACTGATCCCACATCACTAAACCCAATTCCCATTTCTAAACCTGTTCCCCATCACTAAACCCGATCCCCCATCACTAAACTCAAGCCCTGATCACTAAACTCAGTCCCCCATCACTAAACCCAATTCCCCAATGCTAACCATGTTGCCCCATCCCTAAAGCCATCCCTGCATCACTAAACCTGATAGCCCATAGCTAAACTCGTTCCCCCATTACTAAACCTGATCCCTGATCACTAAACCCGATCCCACATCACTAAACCTGATCCCACATCACTAAACCTGATCCCTCATAGCTAAACCTGATCCCCCATAGCTAAACCCGAGGCCCAATAGCTAAACACGACCCCCATCACTAAACCCGATACATCTTCACTAAACCCAATCCCACAATCCTAAACATGAAATCCCATCGCTAAACCTGATCCCCCATCACTACAACCGATCCGCCATCACTAAAACCGATCCCCCATCACTAAACCCAATCCTCCATCACTAAACATGATCCCCGATCACTAAACACAATCCCCCATCACTAAACCCAATCCCCCAATGCTAAACATGGTCCCCCATTGCTAAACTGGATCCTGCATCATTAAAACTGATCGCCCATAGCAAAACACGATTCCCCATCACTAAACCTTATCCCACAGAGCTAAAAATGATCCACCATCACTAAAGCTGTTCCACCATCACTAAACCCGATCCCCCACCACTAAAACCGATCCCAAATCACAAAACCCGATCCCCCATTGCTAAAACCGATCCCCATCATTAAACCCGATCCCACATCACTAAACCCAATCCCCCATATCTAAACCCATTCCCCATCACTAAAACCGATCCCCCATCACTAAACCTGATCCCCATCACTAAACCCGGTCCCCTATCAGTAAACCTGATCCCCGATTGCTACACCCAATCCCTCATAACTAAACCCAATCCCCCAATGCTAAACATGGTCCTCCATGGGTAAACCAGATCCCGCATCACTAAGCCCGATACCCCATACCTAAACACGACCCCATCACTAAACCTGATCCCCCATCCCTAAACCAGAACTCCCATCACTAAACCTGATCCGCCATCACTTATCCCGATCCCCCAATGCTAAACATGATCCCCATCACTAAACCTGACCCCCCATCACTAAACCTGATGCCACATCACTAAACCCGATCCCCCAGAGCTAAACCTCATTCCCCACGGCTAAACCCAATCTCCCATTGCTAAACCGCATCCCCCATCACTAATCACGATCTGACATCACTAAACCTGATCCCCCATAGCTAAACCTGATCCCCCATTGCTAAACCCGATCCCCAGTAGCTAAACACAATCCCCCATCACTAAACCCGATCCACGATCACTAAACCCGATCTCCCAATGCTAAACACGACCCCCAGCGTTAAACCCAATCCCCCATCACTAAACCCGATTCCACAATGCTAAACCTGATACCCCATCCCTAAACCGGACCCTGCATCACTACACCCGATCTCACATCACTAAACACGATCCCCGATGCCTAAACCCAAACCCCCATCACAAAACCTGATCACCGCAATGCTAATCATGGTCCCCCATCGCTAAACCGGATCCTGCATCACTAAACCCTATTGCCCATAGCTAAACTCGATCCCCCATCACTAAACCTGATCCCCCATCACTAATTCCGATCCCCCAGAATAGAAAATGATCCCTCATCGCTAAAACTGATCCCGCATCACTAAACCCTATCCCCCAATTCTAAATATGATTCCCCATCGCTAAACCTGATCCCCCATCACTAAAGCCGAACCTCCATCACTAAATCCGATCCAACATCACTAAACCCGATCCCCGATCGCCAAAGCCAATCCCCCATCACTAAACCCAATTCCCCAATGCTAAACATGGTCCCCCATCGCAACACTGTATCCTGCATCACAAAACCAGATCCCCCATTGCTAAAACTGATCCCACATCACTAAACCCAATCCCCCATATCTAAACCCGTTCCCCATCACTAAACCCGATCCCCCATCACTAAACTCAAGCCCCGATCGCTAAACCCAGTCCCCCATCACTAAACCCAATCCCCCAATGCTAACCATGTTCCCCCATCCCTAAAGCCGTCCCTGCATCACTAAACCTGATCGCCCATAGCTAAACTCGTTCCCCCATTACTAAACCTGATCCCCAATCACTAAACCTGATCCCACATCACTAAACCCGATCCCACATCACTAAACCTGATCCCTCATAGCTAAACCTGATTCCCATAGCTAAACCCGAGGCCCAATAGCTAAACACGACCCCCATCACTAAACCCGATACATCATCACTAAACCCGATCCTGCAATCCTAAACATGAAACCCCATCGCTAAACCTAATCCCCCATCACTACAACCGATCCCCCATCACTAAAACCGATCCCCCATCACTAAACCCAATCCCCCATTACTAAACATGATCCCTGATCGCTAAACACAATCCCCCATCACTAAACCCAATCCCCCAATCCTAAACATGGTCCCCCATCACTAAACTGGATCCTGCATCATTAAAACCGATCTCCCATAGCAAAACTCGATCCCCCATCAGTAAACCTGATCCCACAGAGCTAAAAATGATCCCCCATCGCTAAAGCTGTTCCACCATCACTACACCCAATCCCCCATCACTAAAACCGATCCCCCATTACTAAACCCAATCCAACATCACTAAACCCAATCCCCCATATCTAAACCCGATCCCCCACTGCTAAACATGATCCCCCATCACTAAACCCGATCCCCCATCACAAAACCCGATCCCCCATAGCTAAACCTGACCCTTCATGGCTAAACCAGATCCCCCATCACTAAACTTGATCCCCATCACTAAACCCGATCCCCCTGAGTTAAAAATGATCCCCCATTGCTAAACCTGATCCCCCATCCCTAAAGCCAATAGACCATCACTAAACCCAAACCCCCATCACTAAACCTGATCCCCCAATGCTAAACATGATCCCCCATCGCAAAACCTGATCCCCCATCACTAAAGCCAATCCCCCATCACTAAACCCGACCCCCCAATGCTAAACATGATCCCCCATCGCAAAACCTCATCCCCAATTACTAAAGCCGATCCCCCATCACTAAACCTGATTCCCCATCAGTAAACCTGAACCCCGATCGCTACACCCAATCCCTCATAACTAAACCCACTCCCCCAATGCTAAACATGGTCCCCCATCACTAAACCGGATCCCGCATCACTAAGCCCGATCCCCCATAACTAAACATGACCCGCTTCACTAAACCTGATCCCCCATCACTAAAGCAGATCCCCCATCACTAAACCCGATCCCCCATCACTAAACCCGATCCCCAAATGCTAAACATGATCCCCAGCACTAAACCTGACCCCCCATCACTAAACCTGATGCCACATCACTAAACTTGTTCCCCATCACTAAACCCGATCCATCATAACAAAACCCGATCCCCCATTACTAAACCCGATCCCCTATCACAAAACCTGATCCCTGCAATGCTAAACATGGTCCCCCATCACTAAACCGGATCCTGCATCACTAAACCCGATTGCCCATAGCTAAACTCGATCCCCCATCACTAAACCTGATCCCCCATCACCATTTCCAATCCCCCAGAATAAAAAATGATCCCCCATCGCTAAAACAGATCCCCCATCAATAAACCCAATACCCTATCACTAAACCCGATCCCCCATCACTAAGCTGGATCCTGCATCAGTAAAACCGATCGCCCATAGCAAAACTCGATCCCCCATCACTAAACCGGATCCCACAGAGCTAAAAATGATCCCGCATCACTAAAGCTGATCCCGCATCACTACACCCGATCCACCATCACTAAAACCAATCCACCAATGCTAAACATTACTAAACCTGATCCCCGATCAGTAAACCCGATCCCACATCACTAAACCTGATCCCACATCACTAAATACAATCCCACATCACTAAACCCAATCCCCCATATCTAAACCCGATCCCCATCACAAAATCCGATCTGCCATAGCTAAACCTGACCCTCCACGGCTAAAACCGATCCCCCATCACTAAACCTGATCCCCCATCACTAAACCCAATCCACCAATGCTAAACATGATCCCCATCACTAAACCTGATCCCCCATCACTAAACCTGATGCCACATCCCTAAACCCGATCCCCCATAGCTGAACCTGATCCCCCACAGCTAAACCCAATCTCCCATTGCTAAAGCGCATCCCCCATCACAAAACATGATCCCACATCACTAAACCTGATCCCCCATCACTAAACCTGATCCCCCATCATTAAACCCGATCCCCAATGCTACACATGATCCCCATCACTAAACCCGATGCCACATCACTAAACCCGATCGGCCATAGTTAAACCTGATCCCCCGCAGCTAAACCCATTCTCCCATTGCTAAACCGCATCCCCATCACTAAACACGATCCCACATCACTAAACCTGATCCCCCATAGCTAAGCCTGATCCCCCATAGCTAAACCCGATCCCCAATAGCTAAACACAATCCCCCATCACTAAACCCGATACACGATCACTAAACCCGATCCCCAATCACTAAACCCGATCCCCCAATGCTAAACATGATCCCCCATCGCGAAAACCGATCCCCATCACTAAACCCGAAACTCCATCACTAAACCCGATCCCCCACCACTAAACACGATCCCCGATCGCCAAAGCCAGTCCCCCATCACTAAACCCGATTCCCCAATGCTAGACATGGTCCCCCATCGCTGAACCAGATCCCGCATCACTAAACCTGATCCCCCATTGCTAAAACCGATCCCCATCACAAAACCTGATCCCCCATCACTAAACCTGATACCCCATCACTAAACCAGATCCCACATCACTAAACCCAATCCCCCATTACTAATCCCGATACCCCATCACAAAACTCAAGCCCCGATCACTAAACCCATTCCCCATCACTAAACCCAATCTCCCAATGCTAACCATATTCCCCCATCGCTAGAACGGACCCTGCATCACTAAACCCGATCGCGCAAATCTAAACTCTATCCCCCACCACTAAACCTGATCCCCATCACTAAACCCGATCCCCCATCACTAAAACCCGATCCCCCACCACTAAACCCGATCCCCCATCACTAAACCTGATCCCCCATCACTAAACCCGATCCCCCAATGCTAAACATGATTCTCATCACTAAACCTGATCCGCCATCACTAAACCCGATGGCACATCACTAAACCAATCCCCCATAGCAAACCTGATCCCCCACAGCTAAACACAATCTCCCATTGCTAAACCGCATCCCCCATCACTAAACACGATCCCACATCACTAAACCTGATCCCCCATAGCTAAACCTGATCCCCCATAGCTAAACCCGATCCCTAATAGCAAAACACAGTCCCCAATCACTAAACCCGATACACGATCACTAAACCCGATCCCCCCATCACTCAACCCGATCCCCCCATCACTAAACCCGAACCCCCATAGCTAAACCTGATCCCCCACGGCTAAACCCAATGTCCCATTGCTAAACCGCATCCCCCATCACTAAACACGATCCCACATCACTAAACCTGATCCCCCATAGCTAAACCTGATACCCTATAGCTAAACCCGATCCCCAATAGCTAAACACAATCCCCCATCACTAATCCTGATCCACGATCACTAAACCCGATCTCCCAATGCTAAACATGTTCTCCCATTTCTAAACCTGATCCCCCATCACTAAACCCGATTCCCCATCACTAAATTCGATCCCCCATTACTAAACCCGATCCTCCATCACTAAACATGACCCCCAGTGCTGAACCCAATCCCCCATCATTAATCCCGATCCCCCAATGCTAAACCTGATCCCCCATCACTAAACTGGACCCTGCAGCACTAAACCCCGATCTCCCATCACTAAACACGATCCCTGATGGCTAAACCCAATCCCCCATCACTAAATCTGATCCAAGCAATGCTAAGCATGGTCCCCCATCACTATACCGGATCCTGCATGACTAAACCCTATCGCCCATAGCAAAACTCGATCCCCCATCACTAAACCTGATCCCCAATCACTAATTCCGATCCCCCAGAATAAAAAATGATCCCCATCGCTAAAACTGATCCCACATCACTAAAGCCAATACCCCATCACTAAACCCTATCCCCCAACTCTAGACATGATCCCCCACCGCGAAACCTGATCCCCCATCACTAAATCCGAACCTCCATCATGAATCCCGATCCCCCATCACTAAACCAGATCTCCGATCGCCAAAGCCAAACCCCCATCACTAAACCCGATTCCCCAATGCTAAACATGTTCCCCCATCGCTAAACCGGATTCCGCATCACAAAACCGATCCCCCATCACAAAACCTGATCCCCCATCACTAAACCCATTTCCACATCAATAAACCCAATCCCTCATATCTAAACCCGTTCTCCATCACTAAACCCGATCCCCATCACATAACCCTATCCCCCATAACTAAACATGGCCCCCCCATCACTAAACTCAAGCCCCGATCGCTAACCCCAATCCCCCATTAATAAACCCAATCCCCCAATGCTAACCATGTTCTCCCATCCCTAAAACGGACCCTGCATCACTAAACCCGATCGCCCATAGCTAAATACGATCCCCCATCACTAAACCTGATCCCACAGAGCTAAAAATGATCCCCCATCGCTAAAGCTGATCCCCCATCACTAAACCCAATTCCCCATCACTAAACATGATCCTCGATCGCTAAGCACAATCCCCAATCACTAAACCCAATCCCCCAAAGCTAAACATGGTCCCCTATCGCTAAATTGGATCCTGCATCAGTAAAACCGATCGTCCATAGCAAAACTCGATCACCCATCACTAAACCTGATCCCCATAGCTAAACCTGATCCCCCACAGCTAAACCCAATCTCCCATTGCTAAACCGGATCTCCCATGACTAAACACGATCCCATATCTCTAAACCTGATCCCCCATGGCTAAACCTGATTCCCCATAGCTAAACCCGATCCCCAATAGCTGAGCACAATCCCCCATCACTAAACCCGATACACGATCACTAAACCTGATCCCCCCATCACTAAACCCGATCCCCCAATGCTAAACATGATCCCCCATCACGAAACCTGATCCCCATCACTAAACCCAAACCTGGATCACTAAACCCGATCCCCCATCACTAAACCTGATACCCAATCGCCAAAGCCAGTCCCCCATCACTAAACCCGATTCCCCAATGAAAACATGGTCCCCCATTGCTAAACCAAATCCCGCATCACTAAACATGATAACCCATTGCTAAAACCGATCCCCATCACAAAACCTGATCCACCATCACTAAACCTGATACCCCATCACTAATCCCGATCCCACATCACTAAACCCAATCCCCCATATTTAAACCCATTCCCCATCATTAAACCCGATCCCCCATCACTAAACACGACCCCCAGCGCTAAACCCAATCCCCCATAATTAAACCCGATCCCCCAATGCTAAACCCGATCCCCCATTAATAAACCCGATCCCCCATCACTAAACTCAAGCCCTGATCGCTAAACCCAATCCCCCATCACTAAAGCCAATCTCCCAATGCTAACCATGTTCCCCCATCCCTAAAACGGACCCTGCATCACTAAACCCGATCGCCCAAAGCTAAACTCTATCCCCCATCACTAAACCTTATCCCCTATCACTAAACCCGATCTCTCTGAGCTAAAAATGATCCCCAATTGCTAAACCTGATCCCCCATCCCTAAAGCCAATACACCATCATTAAACCCAAACCCCCATCACTAAACCCGATCCCCCAATGCTAAACATGATCCCCCATCACAAAACCTGATCCCCATCACTAAAGCCGATCCCCCAACATTAAACCCGATCCCCCAATGCTAAACATGATCCCCCATCGTAAAACCTGAACCCCAATCACTAAAGTCGATCCCCCATCACTAAACCTGATCCCCCATCAGTAAACCTGATCCCTGACTGCTACACCCAATCCCTCATAACTAAACCCGATCCCCCAATGCTAAACCTGATCCCACATCACTAAACCCGATCCCACAACACTAACCCTGATACCACATAGCTAAACCTGATCCCCCATAGCTAAACCCGATCCGCCATCACTAAACCCGATCCCCCAATGCTAAACATGATCCCCCATGGCTAAACCCAATGTCCCATTTCTAAACCGCATCCCCCATCACCAAACCCGATCCCCCATCACTAAACACGACCCCCAGCACTAAACCCAATCCCCCATAATTAAACCCGATCCCCCAATGCTAAACCTGATCCCCCATCACTAAACTGGACCATGCATCACTAAACCCGATCTCCCATCACTAAACACGACCCCCGATGGCTAAATCAACCCCCCATCACTAAACCTGATCCAAGCAATGCTAAATATGGTCCCACTTCGCTATACCGGATCCAGCATCACTAAACCCTATCGCCCATAGCTAAACTCGATCCCCCATCACTAAATCTGATCCCCAACCACTAATTCCGATCCCCCAGAATAAAATATGATCCCCCATCGCTAAAACTGATCCCCCATCACTAAAGCCAATACCCCATCACTAAACCCGATGCCCCATCACTAAACCCTATTCCCCCACTCTAGACATGATCCCCCATCGCGAAACCTGATCCCCCATCACTAAACCCGAACCTCCATCAGTAAACCCGATCCCCTATCATTAAACTCGATCCCCGATCGACAAAGCCAATCTCCCATCAATAAACCCAATTTTCCAATGCTAAACATTTTCCCCTTCGCTAAACTGGATCCCGCATCAAAAAAACAGATCCCCATTGCTAAAACTGATCCCCCATCACAAAACCCGAACCCCCATCAGTAAACCTGATCCCCATCACTAATTCCGATCCCCCAGAATAAAAAATGATCCCCATCGCTAAATCTGATCCCCCATCACTAAACCCTATCCCCCAATTCTAAACATGATCCCCCATCGCGAAACCTGATCCCCCATCACTAAACCCGAACCTCCATCACTAAACCCGATCCCACATCACTAAACCCGATCCCACATCACTAAACCCAATCCCTCATATCTAAACCCGTTCCCCTTCACTAAACCCGATCCCCCATCACATAACCCGCTCCCCCATTACTAAACCGGACCCTGCATCACTAAACCCAATCCCCCATCACTAAACCTGATCCAAACAATGCTAAACATGGTCCTACATCGCTATACCGGATTCCGCATCACAAAACCAGATCCCTCATTGCTAAACCCGACCACCCATCACAAAACCTGATCCCCCATCACTAATTCTGATCCCCCATCGCTAAATCTGATCCCCAATCACTAAAGCCAATACGCCATCACTTAACCCAATCCCCCATCACTAAACACTATCTGCCAATTCAAAACATGATCCACCATCACGAAACCTGATCTCCCATCACTAAACCCAAACCTCCATCACGAATCCCGATCCCCCATCACTAAACCCGATCCCCAATCGCCAAAGACAATCCCCCATCACTAAACCCGATTCCCCAATGCTAAACATGGTCCCCCATCACTAAACCGGATCCCGCATCACAAAACCAGATCCCCATTGTTAAAACTGATACCCCATCACAAAACCTGATCCCCCAACACTAAACCCGATACCGCATCACTAAACCCGATCCCACATCACTAATCCCAATCCCTCATATCTAAACCCTTTCCCCATCACTAAACCAAATCCCCCATGCTAACCATGTCCCCCCATCCCTAAAACGGACCGTGCATCACTAAACCCGAATGCCCATAGCTAAACTCGATCCCCCATCACTAAACCTGATCCCCGATCACTAAACCCGATCCCACATCACTAAACCTGATCCCTCATAGCTAAACGTGATCCCCCATAGCTAAACCCGAGGCCCAATAGCTAAACACGACCCCCATCACTAAACCCGATACATCATCACTAAACCCGATCCGCCAATACTAAACATGAAACCCCATCGCTAAACCTGATCCCCCATCACTACACCCGATCCCCCATCACTAAAACCGATCCCCCATCAAAAAACCCATCATGAAACCCAATCCCCCATCACTAAACATGATCCCCGATCACTAAACACAATCCCCCATCAAAAAACCCAATCCCCCAATGCTAAACATGGTCCCCCATTGCTAAACTGGATTCCTGCATCAGTAAAACCGATCGCCCATAACAAAACTCGATCCTCATCACTAAACCTGATCCCACAGAGCTGAAAATGATCCCTCATCGCTAAAGCTGTTCCCTCATCAGTACACCCAAAACCCCATCACTAAAACCGATCCCACATCACTAAACCCAATCCCACATCACTAAACCCAATACCCCATATCTAAATCCGATCCCCCACCACTAAACCAGAACCCCCAATGCTAAACATGATCCCCCATCACTAAACCTGATTCCGCATCAGTAAATCCGATCTCCCATCACTAAACCTGATCGCCCATCACTAAACCCGATCCCACATCACAAAACCCGATCCCCCATATCTAAACCTGATCCCCCACAGCTAAACCTAATCTCACATTGCTAAACCGCATCCCCCATCACTAAACATGATCCCACATCACTAAACCTGATCCTCCATAGGTAAACATAATCCCCCATAGCTAAACTCGATCCCCAATAGCTAAACACAATCCCCCACCACTAAACCCAATACACTTTCACTAAACCTGATCCCCCCAACACTAAAACCCATCCACCAATGCTAAACATGATCCCCCATCGCAAAACCTGATCCCCCATCACTAAATCCGAACCTCCAACACTAAACCCGATCCCCCATCACTAAACACGAACCCCGATCGCCAAAGCCAATCCCCCATCACGAAACCTGATTCCCCAATGCTAACCATGGTCCCACATTGCTAGACCGGATCCTGCATCACTAAACCCGATCCCCCATTGCTAAAACCGATCCACATCACAAAACCTGATCCCCCACCACTAAACCCGATACCCCATCTCTAAACCCGATCCCACATCACTAAACCCAATCCCCCATATCTAAACCCATTCCCCATCACTAAACCCGATCCCTCATCACTAAACACGATCCCCCATTACTAAACGCGATCCCCCATCGCTAAACTCAATCCCGGATCGCTAAATCCAATCCCCCATCACTATACCAATCTCCCAATGCTAACCATGTTCCCCCATCCCTGAAATGGACCTTGCACCACTAAACCCGATCACCCATAGCTAATCTTGATCACCCATCACTAATCCGTATCCCCCATCACTAAACCCGATCCCCCGGAGTTAAATATGATCCCCCATCGCTAAAACTGATCCACCATCCCTAAAGCCAATACACCATCACTAAACCCAATCCCCCATCACTAAACCCGATCTCCAAATGCTTAACATGATCCCCCATCGCACAACCTGACCTCCCATCACTAAAGCCAATCCCCATAACTAAACCCGATCCCCCACCAGTAAACCTGATCCCCGATCGCTACAGCCAATCCCTCATAACTAAACCCGATCCCCCAATGCTAAACATGGTCCCCCATCGCTAAACCGGATCCCGCATCACTAAGCCCGATCCCCCATAACTAAACACGATCCTCCATCACTAAACTGATCCCCATCACTAAACCCGATCCCCCATCACTAAACCCGAACCCCCATAGCTAAACACGATCCCCAATATCTAAACACCATCCCCCATCATGAAAGCCAATCTCCCATCACTAAACGCGATCCCCGATCGCTAACCCCAATCTCCCATTAGTAAACCCGATCTCCCATTGCTAAATCTGATTCCCCCGTCACTAAAACTGATCCCCCATCAATAAACCCGATCCCCCAGAGCAAAAAATGATCCCCCATTGCTAAACCTGATCACCCATCACTAAACCCGATATCCCATCACTAAAGCAGATCCCCATCATTAAACCGGATCCCCCAATGCTAAACATGATCCCCCATTGCAAAACATGATCCCCCATCACTAAAGCTGATCCCCCATCACTAAACCCGATCCCCCATCAGTAAACCTGATCCCCGATCACTACACGCAATCCCTCATAACTAAACCCGATCCCCCAATGCTAAACATGGTCCCCCATTGCTAAACCGGATCCCGCATCACTAAGCCCGATCCCCATAGCTAAACACGATCCCCCATCACTAAACCTGATCCCCATCACTAAACCAGATCCCCCATCACTAAACCCGATCCCCCATCGCTAAACCCGATCCCCCATAGCTAAACACGATCCCCAATATCTAAACACCATCCCCCATCATGAAACCCAATCCCCCATCACTAAACGCTATCCCCGATCGCTAAACCCAATCTCCCATTAGTAAACCCGATCTCCCTTAGCTAAATCCGTTCCCCCGTCACTAAAACTGATCACCCATCACTAAACCCGACCCCCAGAGCAAAAAATGATCCCCCATCGCTAAACCTGATCGCCCATCACTAAACCCGATATCCCATCACTAAACCCAATCCCAAATCAGTAAACCCAATCCCCCATATCCAAACCCGATCCCACATCACTAAACCTAATCCCCGATCACTAAACCCGATCCCACATCATTAAACCCGAGCCCACATCACTAAACCTGATCCCTCATAGCTAAACCTGACCCCCCATAGCTAAACCTGATTCCCAATAGCTAAACACGACCCCCATCACTAAACCCGATACATCATCACTAAACCCGATCCCCCAAAACAAAAAATGATCCCCAATCATTAAACCCTATCCCCCATAACTAAACATGATCCCCGATCGCTAAACACAAACCCCCTTCATTAAACCCAAACCCCCAATGCTAAACATGGCCCCCCATCGCGAAACCGGAGCCTGCATCAGTAAAACTGATTGCCCATAGCAAAACTCGATCCCCCATCACTAAACCTGATCCCACAGAGCTAAAAATGATCCCCCATCGCTAAAGCTGATCCCCCAACATTACACCCGATCCCCCATCACTAAAACCGATCCCCCATCACTAAACCCAATCCCACATCACAAAAAATAATTCCGCATATCTAAACCCGATCCCCCAATGCTAAACATAATCCTCCATCACTGAAACTGATTCCCCATCACTAAACCCGATCTCCCATACCTAAACTCGATCCCCCATCACTAAACCTGATCCCCCATCACTACATCTGATCCCCCATCACAAAAATCGAACCCCCATCACTAAACCCAATGCCACATCACTAAACCCAATCCCCCATAACTAAACACGATCCCCCACCACACAACCCGATCCCCCAATGCTAAACATGATCCCCCATCACTAAACCCGATCCCACATCACAAAACCCGATCCCCATAGCTAAACCTGATCCCCCATCACTAAACCCGATCCCTCATAGCTAACCTTGATCCCCGACAGCTAAACCCAATCTCCCACTTCTAAACCGCATCCCCATCACTAAACACGATCCCACATCACTAAACCTGATCCCCCATAGCTAAACATGATCCCCAATATCTAAACACCATCCCCCATCATGAAACCCAATCCCCCATCACTAAACGCGATCCCCGATCACTAACCCCAATCTCCCATTAGTAAACCCGATCTCCCATTGCTAAATCCGTTCCCCCGTCATTAAAACTGATCCCCCATCACAAAAACCCGATCCCCCAGAGCAAAAAATGATCCCCCATCGCTAGACCTGATCGCCCATCGCTAAACTCGATACCCCATCACTAAAGCCGATCCCCCATCACTATACCCGGTCCCCCAATGCTAAACATGATCCCCCATCGCAAAACCTGATCCACCATCACTAAACCCGATCCCCCATAACTAACCCTGATCCCCGACCGCTAAACCCAATCTCCCATTTCTAAACCGCATCCCCATCACTAAATACGATCCCACATCACTAAACCTGATCCCTCATAGCTACACCTGATCCCCATAGCTAAACCCGATTCCCAATAGCTAAACACAATCCCCCATCACTAAACCCGATACACGATCACTAAACCCGATCCCCCCATCACTAAACCCGATCCCCTAATGCTAAACATGATCCCCCATCGCGAAACCTGATCCCCATCACTAAACCCGAACCTCCATCACTAAACCCAATCCCCCATCACTAAACACGATCCCTGATCACCAAAGCCAATCCCCCATCACTAAACCTGATTCTCCAATGCTAAACATGGCCCCCCATCACTAGACTGGATCCCGCATCACTAAACCCGATCCCCCATTGCTAAAACCGATCCCCATCACAAAACCTGATCCCCCATCACTAAACCCGATACCCCATCACTAAATCCGATCCCACATCACTAAACCCAATTCCCCATATCTAAACCCGTTCCCCATCACTAAACCCGATCCCCCATCACTAAACACGATCCCACATTACTAAATCTGATCCCCCATCGCTAAACTCAAGCCCCGATCACTAAAGCCAATCCCCCATCACTAAACCCAATCTCCCAATGCCTACCATGTTCCCCCATCCCTAAAACGGACCCTGCATCACTAAACCCGATCGCCCATAGCTAAACTCGATCCCCCATCACTAAACCTTATCCCCCATCACTAAACCTGATCCCCCAGAGTTAAAATGATCCCCCATCGCTAAACCTGATCCCCCATCCCTAAAGCCAATACACCATCACTAAACCCAACCCCCCATCACTAAACCCGATGCCCCAATGCTAAACATGATACCCCATCGCAAAACCTGATCCCCCATCACTAAAGCCGATGCCCAATCACTAAACCCGTTCCCCCAATGCTAAGCATGATCCCCCATTGCAAAACCTGATCCCCCATCACTAAAGCTGATCCCCCATCACTAAACCCGATACCCCATCAGTAAACCAGATCCCCAATCACTACACACAATCCCTCATAACTAAACCTGATCCCCCAATGCTAAACATGGTCCCCCAACGCTAAACCAGATCCTGCATCACTAAGCCTGATCCTCCATAGCTAAACACGATCCTCCATCACAAAACCTCATCCCCCATCACTAAACCAGATCCCACATCACTAAACACGATCCCCCATCACTAAACCCGATCCCCCATAGCTAAACATGATCCGCAATAACTAAACACCATCCCCCATCATGAAACCCAATCCCCCATCACTAAACGCGATCCCCGATCGCTAACCCCAATCTCACATTAATAAACCCGATCTCCCATTGCTAAATCCGATCCGCCGTCACTAAAACTAATCCCCCATCACTAAACCCGATCCCCCAGAGCAAAAAATGATCCCCCATCGGTAAACCTGATCGCCCATCACTAAACCCGATATCCCATCACTAAAGCCGATCCCCCATCACTAAACCCAATCCCCCAATGCTAAACATGATCCCCCATCGCAAAACCTGATCCCCCATCGCTAAACTCAATCCCTGATTGCTAAACCCAACCACCATAACTAAACCCAATCTCCCAGTGCTAACCATGATCCCCCATCCCTAAAACGGACCCTGCATCACTAAACCCGATTGCCCATAGCTAAACTCGAACCCGCATCACTAAACCTTATCCCCCATCACTAAACCCGATCCCCCAGAGTTAAAATGATCCCCCATCGCTAAACCTGATCCCCATCCCTAAAGCCAATACACCATCACTAAACCCAACCCCCCATCACTAAACCCGATGCCCCAATGCTAAGCATGATCCCCCATCGCAAAAACTGATCCCCATCACTAAAGCTGATCCCCCATCAATAAACCCGATCCCCCATCAGTAAACCTGATCCCCGATCACTACACCCAATCACTCATAACTAAACCCGATCCCCCAATGCTAAACATGGTCCCCCATCGCTAAACCCGATCCCACATCACTAAGCCTGATCCCCCATAACTAAACACGATCCCCCATCACTAAACTGATCCCCATCACTAAACCAGATCCCCCATCACTAAAACCGATCCCCCATCACTAAACCCGATCCCCCATGGCTAAACACGATCCCCAATATCTAAACACCACCCCCCATCATGAAACCCAATCCCCCATCACTAAACGCGATCCCCGATCGCTAACCCCAATCTCCCTTTAGTAAACCCGATCTCCCATTGCTAAATCCGATCCCCCGTCATTAAAACTGATCGCCCATCACAAAAACCCGTTCCCCCAGAGCAAAAAATGATCCCCCATTGCTACACCTGATCGCCCATCACTAAACTCGGTACCCCATCACTAAAGCCGATCCCCCATCAGTAAACCCGATCCCCCAATGCTAAACATGATCCCCCATCGCAAAACCTGATCCACCATCACTAAAGCTGATCCCCCATCATTAAACCTGCTACCCCATCAGTAAACCTGATACCCCATCAGTAAACCTGATCCCCGATCGCTACACCCAATCCCTCATAACTAAACCTGATCCCCCAATGCTAAACATGGTCCCCCATCGCTAAACCAGATCCCGCATCACTAAACCCGATCCCCCATAGCTAAACACGATCCCCAATATCTAAACACCATCCCCCATCATGAAACCCAACCCCCCATCACTAAACGCTATCCCCGATCGCTAAACCCAATCTCCCATTAGTAAACCCAATCTCCCATAGCTATTTCCGTTTCCCCGTCACTAAAACTGATCCCCCATCACTAAACCCGATCCCCCAGAGCAAAAAATGATCCCCCATCACTAAACCTGATCGCCCATCACTAAACCCGATATCCCATCACTAAAACCAATCCCACATCAGTAAACACAATCGCCCATATCCAAACCCGATCCCACATCACTTAACCTGATCCCCGATCACTAAACCCGATCCCACGTCACTAAACCCGAGCCCACATCACTAAACCTGATCCCTCATAGCTAAACCCGATCCCCCATCGCTATACCTGATCCCCCACAGTGAAACCCAAACTCCCATTGCTAAACCGCATCACCCATTTCTAAACACGATCCCACATCACTAAACTGGATCCCCCATAACTAGACCTGATCCCCCATAGTTAAACCTGATCCCCATCGCTAAACCTGATCCCCCATCACTAAACCCCATCCCCATCACTAAACACGATTGCCCATTACTGTAATCGATCTCCCATCACTAAACTCGAGCCCCGATCGCTAAACCCAATCCCCCATCACTAAATCCGATCCCCCAATGCTAAACATGTCCCCCCATCCCTAAACCGGACCCTGCATCACTAAACCCGATCTCCCATCACTTAACTCGATCCCTGATGGCTAAACTCAATCCCCCATCACTAAACCTGATCCCCGCAAAGCAAAACATGGTCCCCGATCGCTAAACTGGATCCTGCATCACTAAACCCTATCGCTCATAGCTAAACTCAATCCCCATCACTAAACCTGATCCCCATCACTAAACTCGATTCCCCAGAACAAAAAATGATCCGCCATCGTGAAACATGATCCCCCCATCACTAAACCCGATCCCCGATCACCAAAGCCAATCCCACATCAATAAACCCGATTCTCCAATGCTAAACATGGTCCCCCATCGTTAAACTGGATGCGGCATCACTAAACCCGATCTCCCATTGCTAAAACCGATCCCGCACCACAAAACCTGATCCCCCATCACTAAACCCGATAGCCCATCACTAAACCCGATCGCCCATCACTAAACCCGATATCCCATCACTAAACCCAATCCCACATCAGTAAACCCAATTCCCCATATCTAAACCCGATCCCACATCACTAAACCTGATCCCCGATCACTAAACCCGATCCCAGATCACTAAACCCGAGCCCACATCACTAAACCTGATCCCTCATAGCTAAACCTGATCCCTCATAGCTAAACCTGATGCCCAATAGCTAAACTGGACCCCCATCACTAAACCCGATACATCATCACTAATCTCGATCCCCCAGAACAAAAAATGATCTCCCATCACTAAACCCTCTCTGCCATCACTAAACATGATCCCCGATCGCTAAACACAACCCCCCATCATTAAACCCAATCCCCCAATGCTAAACATGGCCCCCCCATCGCTAAACCGGAGCCTGCATCAGTAAAACCGATCGCCCATAGCAAAACTCGATCCTCCATCACTAAACCTGATCCCACAGAGCTAAAAATGATCCTCCATTGCTAAAGCTGATCCCCCAGCATTACACCCGATCCCCCATCACTAAAACCGGTCCCCCATCACTAAACTCAATCCCACATCACTAAAAATAATCCCCGATATCTAAACCCGATCCCCCAATGCTAAACATGATCCTCCATCACTAAACCTGATTCCCCATCACTAAACCCAATCCCCCATCACTAAACCCGATCCCCCATCACTAAACCCGATCCCACATCACAAAACCCGATCCCCCATAGCTAAACCTGACCCTCCGTGGCTAAACCTGATCCCCCATCAGTAATCTTGATCCCCCATCACTAAGCCCGATCCCCCAATGCTAAACGTGATCCCCATCACTAAATCTGATCCCCCATCACTAAACCTGATGCCACATCACTAAACCCGATCCCCCATAGCTAAACCTGATCCCCCACAGCGAAATCCAATCTCCCATTGCTGAACTGCATCCCCCATCACTAAACATGATCCCACATCATTAAACCGGATCCCCCATAGCTAGACCTGATACCCCATAGCTAAACCCGATCCCCATTGCTAAACCTCATCCCCATCAGTAAACCCCATCCCCATCACTAAACTTGATCGCCCATTACTGAACCCGATCTCCCATCACTAAACTCGAGCCCCGATCACTAAACCCAATCCCCCATCACTAAACCCGATCCCCAATGCTAAACATGTTCCCCCATCCCTAAACCGGACCCTGTATCACTAAACCCGATCTCCCATCACTAAACTCGATCCCCGATGGCTAAACCCAATCCCCCATCACTAAACCTGATCCCCGCAATGCTACATATGGTCCCCCATCGCCAAACTGGATCCTGCATCACTAAACCCTATCGTCCGTAGCTAAGCTCGATCCCCGATCAATAAACCTGATCCCCCATCACTAAACCCGATGCCCCAGAACAAAAAATGATCCCCCATCGCGAAACATGATCCCCCATCACTAAACCCGATCCCCGATCGCCAAAGCCAATCCCGCATCACCATACCCGATTCCCCAATGGTAAACATGGTCCCCCATCGCTAAACCGGATGCCGCATCACTAAACCCGATCTCCCATTGCTAAAACCAATCCCCCATCACAAAACCTGATCCCCCATCACTAAACCCGATACTCCACCACTAAACCTGATCCCACATCACTTATCCCAATTCCCCATATCTAAACCTGCACCCCATCACTAAACCTGATCCCCCATCACTAAACCTGATCCCCCATTATTAAACCCGATCATCCATTACTAAACTCAAGCCCCGATCGCTAAACCCAATCCCCCATCACCAAACCCAATCCCCCAACGCTCAGCACCTTCCCCCATCCCTAAAATGGACCCTGCATCACTAAACCTGATCGCACATAGCTAAACTCGATCCCCCATCACTAAACCTGATCCCCCATCACTAAACCCGATCCCCCATCAGTAAGCCTGATCCCCGATCGCTAAACCCAATCACTCATAACTAAACCCGATCCGACAATGCTAAACATGGTCCCCAATCGCTAAACCAGATCCCACATAACTAAGCCCAATCTGCCATAACTAAACATGATCCCCCATCACTAAACCTGATCCCCCATCACTAAACCAGATCCCCCATTACTAAACCCGACCCCCCATCACTAAACCCGATCCCCCATAACTAAACCCGACCCCAACATATAAACACAATCCCCCATCATGAAACCCAACCCCCGATCACTAAACGCGGTCCCCGATCGCTAAACCCAATCTCCCATTAGTAAACCCTATCCCCCATAGATAAACCCAATCCCCCGCCACTAAACCTGATTCCCCATCACTAAACCCGATGCCCCAGAGTAAAAAATGATCCCCCATCGCTAAACCTGATATCCCATCACTAAAACCAATCCCACATCACTAAACCCAATCCCCCATATCTAAATGCGGTCCCCCATCACTAAACCTTATCCCCGATCACTGAACCTGATCCCACATCACTAAACCCGATCCCACATCACTAAACCTGATCCCTCATCGCTAAACCTGATCCCCCATAGCTAAACCCAAGGCCCAATAGCTAAACACGACGCCCATCACTAAACCCGATCCCGCAATCCTAAACATGAAACCCCATCGCTAAACCTGATCCCCCATCACCACACCCGATCCCCCATCACTAAACCCGATCTCCCATCACTAATCCCGATCCCCCAATGCTAAGCATGGTCCCCAATCGCTAAACTGGATCCCGCAACACTAAACCCGATCCCCCATAGCTAAACCCGATCCCCAATCACTAAACCTGATCCCCATTACTAAACCTGATAATGCCATCACAAAACACGATCCCACATCAATAAAACCAATCCCCCATAGCTAAACCCGATCCCCCATCACTAAACCGGATCCCCAATGCTAAACATGATCTTCCATCACTAAACCTGATCCCCCATCGCTAAACCCGATCCCCCATCACTAAACCCGACCCCCCATCACTAAACCCGATCCCACATAGCTAAACCTGACCCCCATGGCTAAAACCGATCTCCCAATGCTCATCTTGAACCCCCATTACTAATCCCAATTCCACATCACTAAACCCGATCCCCCATAGCTAAACCTGATCCCTCTTGGCTAAACCCAATCTCCCATTAGTAAACCTAATCCCACATCAGTAAACACGATCCCACATCACTAAAACTGATCCTCCATAGCTAAACCTGATCCCCCATACCTAAATCCGATTCCAAATAGTTAAACACAATCCCCCATCACTAAACCCAATCCACGATCACTAAACCCGATCACCCAATGCTAAACATGATCCCCCATCGTTAAACCTGATCCCCCATCACTAAACCCCATCTCCCATCGCTAGACCCGAACCACCATCACTAAACACGAGCCCCCACCAGTATACGCAAGCCACAATCGCTAAACCGAATCCCCCATCACTAAACCGGATCCTCCAATGCTAAACATGTTCCCCCATCACTGAAGCCCATCCCCCATCGCTAAACCTGATCCCCCATCACTGAACCAGATCCCCCATAGCTAAACTCGATCCCCCGTCACTAAACCTGATCCCCCATCACTGAACCCAAACCCCAGAGCTAAAGATGATACCCCATCGCTAAACCTGATTGGCCATCACTAAACCCGATCCCCCATCACTAAACCCGATCCCCATCATTAAACACGATCCTCCATAGCTAAACCTGATCCCCCACGGCTAAACCTGATCTCCCATTTCTAAACCGGATCCCCATCACTAAACCCGATCTCACATCACTAAACCTGATTTCCCATCACCTAAACAAAACCTGCATCACTAAACCCGATCCCCCATAACTAAACGCGATCCCCTGTCAATAATCCTGATCCCCCATCACTAAACCAGATCTGCCATTGCTAAACATGATCCCCCATCACTAAACCTGATCTCCATCGCTAAACCCGATCCCCATCACTAAACCCGACCCCCCATCACTAAACCCGATCCCACTAAGCTAAACCAGACCCCCACGGCTAAACACGATCTCCCAATGGTAAACCACAACCCCCATTACTAAACCTGATCCCCCACGGCTAAAATCACTCTCCCATTGGTAAACCGGAACGCCATCACTAAACACGATCCTACAACACTAAACCTGATCCCCCATAGCTAAACCCGATCCCCAATAGCTAAACACAATCCCCCATCACTAAAACTGATCAACAATCACTAAATCAGATCCACCAATGCTAAACATGATCCCCCATCGCTAAACCTGATGCCCCATCATTAAACCCCTTCCCCCATCGCTAAACCCGATCCCCCATCACTAAACCCGAGCCCCGATCGCTAAACCGAATCCCCCATTACTAAACCTGCTCCCCCAATGCTAAACATGTTCCCCAATCACTAAACCCCTTCACCAATCGCTAAACCAGATCCCCCATCACTAAACCCGACCCCCCATAGCTAAACTCGAACCCCCGTCACTATACCTGATCCCCCATCACTAAGCCCGATCCGCTAGAGCTAAACGTGATACCCCATTGCTAAACCCGATTCCCCATCACTAAACCCAACCCCCCATAGCAAAACCTGTCCCCATGGATAAACCCGAACTCCCATTGCTGAACCGGATCCCCATCACTAAACCCGATCTCATATCACTAAACATGATCCCCCAATCGCTTAACTTGAAACTGCATCACTAAACCCGACCCCCATCACTAAACCTGATCCCCATTACTAAACCTGATACCCCATCACTAAACACGATCCCACATCACTAAACCCAATCCCCCATAGCTAAACCCGATCCCCCATCACTAAACCAGATCCCCCAATGCTAAACATGATCTTCCATCACTAAACCAGATCCCCCATCTCTAAACCCGATCCCCCATCACTTAACCCGAAACCCCATGACTAAACCCGATCCCACATAGCTAAACCTGACCCCCACGGCTAAACCCGATCTCCCAATGCTAATCTTGAACCCCCATTACTAAACCCGATTCCACATCACTAAACCCGATCCCCCATAGCTAAACTTGATCCCTCATGGCTAAACCCAATCTCCCATTAGAAAACCTAATCCCACATTAGTAAACACGATGCCACATTACTAATACTGATCCTCCATAGCTAAACCTGATCCCCCATACCTAAATCCGATTCCAAATAGTTAAACACAATCCCCCATCACTAAACCCAATCCAAGATCACTAAACCCGATCACCCAATGCTAAACATGATCCCCCATCGTTAAACCTGCTCCCCCATCACTAAACCCCATCTCCCATCGCTAGACCCGATCCACCATCACTAAACATGATCCCCCACCAGTATACGCAAGCCACGATCGCTAAACCGAATCCCCCATCACTAAACCAGATCCTCCAATGCTAAACATGTTCCCCCATCACTGAAGCCCATCCCCCATCGCTAAACCTGATCCCCCATCACTGAACCAGATCCCCCATAGCTAAACTCGATACCCCATCACTAAACCTGATCCCCCATCACTGAACCCAATCCCACAGAGCTAAAGATGGTACCCCATCGCTAAACCTGATTGGCCATCACTAAACCCGATCCCCCATCACTAAACCCGATCCCCATCATTAAACACAATCCTCCATAGCTAAACCTGATCCCCCACGGCTAAACCCGATCTCCCATTTCTAAACCGGATCCCCATCACTAAACCCGATCTCACATCACTAAACCTGATTTCCCATCACTTAACCAAAACCTGCATCACTAAACCTGATCCCCCATAACTAAACGCGATCCCCTGTCACTAATCCTGATCCCCCATCACTAAACCAGATCTGCCGTTGCTAAACATGATCCCCCATCACTAAACCTGATCTCCATCGCTAAACCCGATCCCCATCACTAAACCCGAGCCCCCATCACGAAACCCGATCCCACTTAGCTAAACCAGACCCCCACGGCTAAACACGATCTCCCAATGCTAAACCACAACCCCCATTACTAAACCTGATCCCACATCACTAAACCCGATCCCCCATAGCTAAACCTGATCCCCCATGGCTAAAATCACTCTCCCATTGGTAAACCGGAACGCCATCACTAAACACGATCCTACAACACTAAACCTGATCCCCCATAGCTAAACCCGATCCCCAATATCTAAACACAATCCCCCATCACTAAAACTGATCAACAATCACTAAATCAGATCCACCAATGCTAAACATGATCCCCCATCGCTAAACCTGATGCCCCATCATTAAACCCCTTCCCCCATCGCTAAACCCGTTCCCCCATCACTAAACCCGAGCCCCGATCGCTAAACCGAATCCCCCATCACTAAATCTGCTCCCCAATGCTAAACATGTTCCCCAATCACTAAACCCCTTCCCCCATCGCTAAACCAGATCCCCCATCACTAAACCCGACCCCCCATAGTTAAACTCGAACCCCCGTCACTATACTTGATCCCCCATCACTAAGCCAGATCCGCTAGAGCTAAACGTGATACCCCATTGCTAAACCCGATTCCCCATCACTAAACCCAACTCCCCATAGCAAAACCTGTCCCCATGGATAAACCCGAACTCCCATTGCTGAACCGGCTCCCCATCACTAAACCCGATCTCACATCACTAAGCATGATCCCCCATCGCTTAACTTGAAACTGCATCACTAAACCCGACCCCCCATCACTGAACCTGATCCCCATTACTAAACCCCATCACTAAACACGATCCCACATCACTAAACCCAATCCCCCATAGCTAAACCCGATCCCCCATCACTAAACCAGATCCCCCAATGCTAAACATGATCTTCCATCACTAAAGCTGATCCCCCATCTCTAAACCAGATCCCCCATCACTTAACACGACCCCCCATCACTAAACCCGATCCCACATAGCAAAACTTGACCCCCACGGCTAAACCCGATCTCCCAATGCTAATCTTGAACCCCCATTACTAAACCCGATTCCACATCACTAAACCCGATCCCCCATAGCTAAACCTGATCCCTCTTGGCTAAACCCAATCTCCCATTAGTAAACCTAATCCCACATCAGTAAACACGATCCCACATCACTAAAACTGATCCTCCATAGCTAAACCTGATCCCCCATACCTAAAGCCGATTCCCAATAGTTAAACACAATCCCCCATCATTAAACCCAATCCACGATCACTAAATCCGATCACCCAATGCTAAACATGATCCCCCATCGTTAAACCTGATCCCCCATCACTAAACCCCATCTCCCATCGCTAGACCCGATACACCATCACTAAACACGATCCCCCACCAGTATACGCAAGCCACAATCGCTAAACCGAATCCCCCATCACTAAACCGGATCCTCCAATGCTAAACATGTTCCCCCATCACTAAAGCCCATCCCCCATCGCTAAACCTGATCCCCCATTACTGAACCAGATCCCCCATAGCTAAACTCGATCCCCCGTCACTAAACCTGATCCCCCATCACTGAACCCAATCCCCCAGAGCTAAAGATGATACCCCATCGCTAAACCTGATTGGCCATCACTAAACCCGATCTCCCATCACTAAACCCGATCCCCATCATTAAACACGATCCTTCATAGCTAAACCTGATCCCCCACGGCTAAACCCGATCTCCCATTTCTAAACCGGATCCCCATCACTAAACCCGATCTCACATCACTAAACCTGATTTCCCATCACTTAACCAAAACCTGCATCACTAAACCTGATCCCCCATAACTAAACGCGATCCCCTGTCACTAATCCTTTTCCCCCATCACTAAACCAGATCTGCCATTGCTAAACATGATCCCCCATCACTAAACCTGATCTCCATCGCTAAACCCGATCCCCATCACTAAACCCGACCCCCCATCACTAAACCCGAGCCCCGATCGCTAAACCGAATCCCCCATCACTAAACCTGCTCCCCCAATGCTAAACATGTTCCCCAATCACTAAACCCCTTCCCCCATCACTAAACCAGATCCCCCATCACTAAGCCCGATCCGCCAGAGCTAAACGTGATACCCCATCGCTAAACCCGATTCCCCATCACTAAACCCAACCCCCCATAGCAAAACCTGTCCCCATGGATAAACCCGAACTCCCATTGCTGAACCGGATCCCCATCACTAAACCTGACCCCCCATCACTAAACCTGATCCCCATTACTAAACCTGATACCCCATCACTAAACACGATCCCACATCACTAAACCCAATCCCCCATAGCTAAACCCATCCCCCATCACTAAACCGTTTCCCCCAATGCTAAACATGATCCTCCATCACTAAACCTGATCCCCCATCGCTAAACCCGATCCCCCATCACTAAACCCAAAACTTCCGTCACTAAACCCGATCCCACATAGCTAAACCAGACCCCCACGGCTAAACCTGATCTTCAAATGCTAAACCTGAATGCCCATTACTAAACCCAATCCCACATCACTAAACCCGATCCCCCATAGCTAAACCTGATCCCCCATGGCTAAACCCAATCTCCCATTAGCAAACGTAATCCCACATCAGTAAACACGATCCCACTTCACTAAACCTGATCCTCCATAGCTAAACCTGATCCCACATACCTAAATCCGATCCACGATCACTAAACCCGATCACCCAATGCTAAACATGATCCCCCATCTTTAAACCTGATCCCCCAACACTAAACCCCATCTCCCATCACTAGACCCGATCCTCCATCACTAAACCCGATCCCCCACAAGTATACTCGAGCCCTGATAGCTAAACTGAATCCCCCATCACTAAACCGGATCCTTCAATGCTAAACATGATCCCCCATCACTAAAACCCATCCCCCATCGCTAAACCTGAGCCCCCATCACTGAACCTGATCCCCCATAGCTAAAGATGTTACCCCATCGCTAAACCTGATTGGCCAACAATAAATCCGATCCCCCATCACTAAACGCGATCCCCCATAGCTAAACCTGATCCCCCAGGGCTAAACCCGATTTCCCATTTCTAAACCGGATCCCCATTACTAAACCTGATCTCACATCACTAAACCTTATTTCCCATTACTTAACCGGAACCTGCATCACTAATCCCGATCTCCCATAGCTAAACGCGATCCCCTGTCACTAATCCTGATCCCCCATCACTAAACCAGATCCGCCAATGCTAAACATGATCCCCCATCACTAAACCTGATCCCCCATCGCTAAACCCGACCCCCTATCACTAAACCCGATCCCACTTAGCTAAACCAGACTCCCATGGCTAAACGCGGTCTCCCAATGCTAAACCACATCCCCCATCACTAAACCTGATCCCACATCACTAAACCCGATCCCCCATAGCTAAACCTGATCCCCCACGGCTAAAATCACTCTCCCATTGGTACACCGGACCCCCATCACTAAATACGATCCTACAACCCTAAACCTGAACCCCATAGCTAAACCCGATCCCCAATAGCTAAACACAATCCCCCATCACTAAAACTGATCAACGATCACTAAATCCGATCCAGCAATGCTAAACATGATCCCCCATCGCTAAACATGATGTCCCATCATTAAAACCCTTCCCCCATCGCTAAACCCGATCCTCCATCACTAAACCTAAGCCCCGATCGCTAAACCGAATCCCCCATCACTATAACTGATCCCCCATCACTAAACCCGATCCCGCAGAGCTTAACATGGCACCCCATCGCTAAACCCGATCCCACATCACTAAACCCAATCCCCCATATCTAAACACGCACCCCATCACTAAACCTGATCCCCCATCACTAAACCCGATCCTCCATTACTAAACCCAATCACCCATCACTAAACCCCAGCCCCGATCGCTAAACCCAACCCCCCATCACTAAACCCAATCCCCCAATGCTAACCATGTTCCCCCATCCCTAAAATGGACCCTGCATCACTGAACCCGATCGCCCATAGCTAAACCCGATCCCCCATCACTAAACCTTATCCCCCATCACTAAACACGATACCCAAGAGTTAAAAATGGACTTCATCGCTAAATCTGGTCCCCCATCATTATAGCTAATACCCCATCCCTAAAGCCAATACACCATCACTAAACCCAATCCCCCATCTCTAAACCCGATGCCCCAATGCTAAACATGATCCCCCATCGCAAAACCTGATCCCCCATCACTAAAGCTGATCCACCATCACTAAACCCGATCCCCCAGCAGTAAACCTTATCCCCTATCGCTACACCCAATCCCTCATAACTAAACCCGATCCCCCAATGCTAAACATGGTCACCCATCGCTAAACCGGATCCCGCATCACAAAGCCCAATCCCCCATAGCTAAACACGATCCCCCATCACTAAACCTGATCCCCCATCACTAAACCCGATCCCCCATCACTAAACCTGATCCCCCATAGCTAAACACGGTCCCCAATATCTAAACACTATCCCCCATCATGAAACCCAATCCCCCATCACTAAACGCGATCCCCGATCGCTAAACCCAATCTCCCATTAGTAAACCCGATCTCCCATGGCTAAAACTGATCCCCCGTCACTAAAACACATTCCCCATCACTAAACCCCATCACCCAGAGCAAAAAATGATCCCCCATCGCTAAACCTGATCGCCCATCACTAAACCCGATATCCCATCACTAAACCCAATCCCAAATCAGTAAACCCAATTCCCCATATCTAAACCCGATCCCACATCACTAAACCTGATCCCCGATCACTAAACCCGATCCCACATCACTAAACCCGAGCCCACATCACTAAACCTGATCCCTCATAACTAAACCTGATCCCTCATAGCTAAACCTCATGCCCAATAGCTAAACTGGACCCCCATCACTAAACCCGATACATCATCACTAATCTCGATCCCCCAGAACAAAAAATGATCTCCCATCACTAAACCCTATCCGCCATCACTAAACATGATCCCCGATCGCTAAACACAACCCCCCATCATTAAACCCAATCCCCCAATGCTAAACAAGGCCCCCCATCGCTAAACCGGAGCCTGCATCAGTAAAACCGATCGCCCATAGCAAAACTCGATCCTCCATCACTAAACCTGATCCCACAGAGCTAAAAATGATCCTCCATTGCTAAAGCTGATCCTCCAGCATTACACCCGATCCCCCATCACTAAAACCGATCCCCCATCACTAAATCCAATCCCACATCACTAAAAATAATCCCCGATATCTAAACCCGATCCCCCAATGCTAAACATGATCCGCCATCACTAAACCTGATTCCCCATCACTAAACCCAAACCCCCATCACTAAACTCGATCCCCCATCACTAAACCCGATCCCACATCACAAAACCCGATCCCCCATAGCTAAACCTGACCCTCCGTGGCTAAACCTGATCCCCCATCAGTAATCTTGATCCCCCATCACTAAGCCCGATGCCCCAATGCTAAACGTGATCCCCATCACTAAATCTGATCCCCCATCACTAAACCTGATGCCACATCACTAAACCCGATCCCCCATAGCTAAACCTGATCCCTCACAGCGAAATCCAATCTCCCATTGCTGAAACGCATCCCCCATCACTAAACACGATCCCACATCATTAAACCGGATCCCCCATAGCTAAACCTGATACCCCATAGCTAAACCCGATCCCCATCACTAAACCTCATCCCCCATCACGAAACCCCATCCCCATCACTAAACTTGATCGCCCATTACTGAACCCGATCTCCCATCACTAAACTCGAGCCCCGATCGCTAAACCCAATCCCCCATCACTAAACCCGATCCCCAATGCTAAACATGTTCCCCCATCCCTAAACCGGACCCTGTATCACTAAACCCGATCTCCCATCACTAAACTCGATCCCCGATGGCTAAACCCAATCCCCCATCACTAAACCTGATCCCCATCACTAAACCCGATCCCCCAGAACAAAAAATGATCCCCCATCGTGAAACATGATCCCCCATCACTAAACCCGATCCCCGATCGCCAAAGCCAATCCCGCATCACCATACCCGATTCCACAATGGTAAACATGGTCCCCCATCGCTAAACCGGATGCCGCATCACTAAACCCGATCTCCCATTGCTAAAACCAATCCCCCATCACAAAACCTGATCCCCCATCACTAAACCCGATACCCCACCACTAAACCTGATCCCACATCACTAACCCCAATTCCCCATATCTAAACCCGCACTCCATCACTAAACCTGATCCCCCATCACTAAACCTGATCCCCCATTACTAAACCCGATCATCCATTACTAAACTCAAGCCCCGATCGCTAAACCCAATGCCCCATCACCAAACCCAATCCCCCAAAGCTCACCATCTTCCACCATCCCTAAAACGGACCCTGCATCACTAAACCTGATCGCACATAACTAAACTCGATCCCCCATCACTAAACCTGATCCCCCATCACTAAACCCGATCCCCCATCAGTAAGCCTGATCCCCGATCGCTAAACCCAATCACTCATAACTAAACCCGATCCGACAATGCTAAACATGGTCCCCAATCGCTAAACTGGATCCCACATCACTAAGCCCGATCCCCCATAACTAAACCCGACCCCAACATATAAACACGATCCCCCATCATGAAACCCAACCCCCGATCACTAAACGCGGTCCCCGATCGCTAAACCCAATCTCCCATTGGTAAACCCTATCCCCCATAGATAAACCCAATCCCCCGCCACTAAACCTGATTCCCCATCACTAAACCCGATGCCCCAGAGCAAAAAATGATCCCCCATCGCTAAACCTGATATCCCATCACTAAAACGAATCCCACATCACTAAACCCAATCCCACATCACTAAACCTGATCCTTCATCGCTAAACCTGATCCCCCATAGCTAAACCCAAGGCCCAATAGCTAAACACGACGCCCATCACTAAATTGCCGATCCCGCAATCCTAAACATGAAACCCCATCGCTAAACCTGATCACCCATCACCACACCCGATCCCCCATCAGTAAAACTGATCCCCCATCACTAAACCCAATCCCCCATCACTAAACATGATCCCCGATCGCTAAACACAATCCTCCATCACTAAACCCAACCCCCCAATGCTAAGCATGGTCCCCCATCGCTAAACTGGATCCTGCATCAGTAAAACCGATCGCCCATAGCAAAACTCGATCCCTCATCACTTATCCTGATCCCACAGAGCTGCAAATGATCCCCCATCGCTAAAGCCGATTCCCCATCACTACACACGATCCCCCATCACTAAAACCGATCACCTATCACTAAACCCAATCCCACATCACTAAAGCCAATCCCCCATATCTTAACCCGATCCCCCACCCCTAAACCCGATCCCCCCATGGCTAAACCCGATCCCCCATCACTAAACCTGATCCCCCATCACTAAACCCGATCCCCCAATGCTAAACATGATCCCCATCACTAAACCTGATCCCCCATCACTAAACCCGATGCCACATCACTAAACCCGATCCCGCATAGCTAAACCTGATTCCCCACGTCTAAACCCAAACTCCCATTGCTAAACCACATCCCCCATCACTAAACACGATCCCACATCACTAAACCTGATCACCCATAGCTAAACCTGATCCCCCATAGCTAAACCCATTCCTCAATAGCTAAACACAATCCCCCATCACTAAACCCGATACACGATAACTAAACCCGATCACCCCATGCTAAATATGATCCCCCATCGCTAAACCACATCCCCCTTCACTAAACCTCATCCCCCATCACTAAACCCGATCCCCCAGATTTCCAAATGAGCCCCATCGCTAAACCTGATCCCCCATCGCTAAAGCCAATACCCCATCACTAAAACCAATCCCCCATCACTAAACCCGATCCCCAAATGCTAAACATGATCCCACATCGCATAACCTGATCCCCCATCACTAAAGCCGATACCACATCACTAAACCCGATCCCACATCACTAAACCCAATCCCACATATCTAAACCCGCACCCCATCATTAAACCTGATCCCCCATCACTAAACCTGATCCCCCATTACTAAACCCGATCATTCTTTACTAAACTCAAGCCCCGATCGCTAAACTCAATCCCCCAACACCAAACCCAATCCCCCAATGCTAACCATCTTCCCCATCCCTAAAACGGACCCTGCATCACTAAACCCGATCGCCCATAGCTAACCTCGATCCCCCATCACTAAACCTGATCCCCCATCACTAAACACGATCATCCATTACTAAACTCAAGCCCCGATCGCTAAACTCAATCCCCCAACACCAAACCCAATCCCCCAATGTTAACCATCTTTCCCACCCCTAAAACGGATCCTGCATCACTAAACCCGATCGCCCATAGCTAACCTCGATCCCCCATCACTAAACCTGATCCCCCATCACTAAACCCGATCCCCCATCAGTAAGCCTGATCCCCGATCGCTAAACCCAATCACTCAGAACTAAACCCGATCCGACAATGTTAAACATGGTCCCCAATCGCTAAACCGGATCCCACATCACTAAGCCTGATCCCCCATCACTAAACCTGATCCCCCATCTCTAAACCAGATCCCCCATTACTAAACCCGACCCCCATCACTAAACCCGATCCCCCATAACTAAACCCAACCCCAATATCTAAACACGATCCCCCATCGTGAAACCCAAACCCCATCACTAAACGTGGTCCCCGATCGCTAAACCCAATCTCCCATTCGTAAACCCGATCCCCATTGATAAACCCGATCCCCCGCCACTAAACCTGATCCCCCATCACTAAACCCGATGCCCCAGAGCAAAAAATAATTCCCCATCGCTAAATCTGATCGCCCATCACTAAACCTGATATCCCATCACTAAACCCAATCCCACATCACTAAACCCAATCCCCCATATCTAAATGCGGTCCCCCATCACTAAACCTTATCCCCGATCACTAAACCTGATCCCACATCACTAAACCCGATCCCACATCACTAAACCGATCCCTCAAAGCTAAACCTGATCCCCCATAGCTAAACCCAAGGCCCAATAGCTAAACACGACGCCCATCACTAAAACCGATCCCACAATCCTAAACATGAAAACCCATCGCTAAACCTGATCCCCCATCACTACACCCGATCCCCCATCACTAAAACCGATCCCCCATCACTAAACCCAATCCCCCATCACTAAACATGATCCCCGATCGCTAAACACAATCCCCCATCACTAAACCCAATCTGCCAATGCTAAACATGGTCCCCCATCGCAAAATTGGATCCTGCATCAGTAAAACCGATCGCCCTTAGCAAAACTCGATCCCCCATCACTTAACCTGATCCCACAGAGCTGAAAATAATCCCCCATCGCTAAAGCTGATCCCACATCACTAAACCCAATCCCCCATATCTAAACACGGTCCCCCATCACTAATGCTTATCCTCGATCACTAAACCCGATCACACATCACTAAACCCGATCCCACATCACTAAACCTGATCCCTCATAGCTAAACCTGATCCCCCATAGCTAAACCCGAGGCCCAATAGCTAAACACGACGCCAATCACTAAACCTGATCCCACAATCCTAAACATGAAACCCCATCACTAAACCTGATCCCCCATCACTACACTCGATCCCCCATCACTAAAACCGATCCCCCATCACTAAACCCAATCCCCCATCACTAAACATGATCCCCGATCGCTAAACCCAATCCCCCTTCACTAAACCCAATACCCCAATGCTAAACATGGTCCCCCATCACTAAACTGGATCCTGCATCAGTAAAACCGATCGCCCATAGCAAAACTCGATCCCCCATCACTAAACCTGTTCCCACAGAGCTGCAAATGATCCCCCATCGCTAAAGCTGATCCCCCATTACTACACCCGATCCCCCATCACTAAAACCGATCGCCCATCACTAAACCCAAACCCACATCACTAAACCCAATCCCCCATATCTTAACCCGATCCCCCACCACTAAACCCGATCCCCCAATGCTAAACATGATCCCCCATCACTAAACCCGATCTCCCATCACTAATCCCGATCCCCCAATGCTAAGCATGGTCCCCAATCGCTAAACCGGATCCCGCAACACTAAACCCGATCCCCCATAGCTAAACTCGATACCCAATCACTAAACCTGATGCCCATTACTAAACCTGATAACGCCATCACAAAACACGATCCCACATCAATAAAACTAATCCCCCATAGCTAAACCCGATCCCCCCATCACTAAACAGCATCCTCCAATGCTAAACATGTTCCCCCATCACTAAAGCCCACCCCCCATCGCTAAACCTGATCCCCCATCACTGAACCAGATCCCCCATAGCTAAACTCGATCCCCCGTCACTAAACCTGATCCCCCATCACTGAACCCAATCCCCCAGAGCTAAAGATGATACCCCATCGCTAAACCTGATTGGCCATCACTAAACCCGATCCCCCATCACTAAACCCGATCCCCATCATTAAACACGATCATAGCTAAACCTGATCCCCCACGGCTAAACCCGATCTCCCATTTCTAAACCGGATCCCCATCACTAAACCCGATCTCACATCACTAAACCTGATTTCCCATCACTTAACCAAAACCTGCATCACTAAACCCGATCCCCCATAACTAAACGCGATCCCCTGTCACTAATCCTGATCCCCCATCACTAAACCAGATCTGCCATTGCTAAACATGATCCCCCATCACTAAACCTGATCTCCATCGCTAAACCCGATCCCCATCACTAAACCCGACCCCCCATCACTAAACCCGATCCCACTTAGATAAACCAGACCCCCACGGAGAAACACGATCTCCCAATGCTAAACCACAACCCCCATTACTAAACCTGATCCCACATCACTAAACCCGATCCCCCATAGCTAAACCTGATCCCCCCATGGCTAAAATCACTCTCCCATTGGTAAACCGGAACCCCATCACTAAACACGATCCTACAACACTAAACCTGATCCCCCATAGCTAAACCCGATCCCCAATAGCTAAACACAATCCCCCATCACTAAAACTGATCAACAATCACTAAATCAGATCCACCAATGCTAAAAATGATCCGCCATCGCTAAACCTGATGCCCCATCATTAAACCCCTTCCCCCATCGCTAAACCCGATCCCCCATCACTAAACCCGAGCCCCGATCGCTAAACCAGATCCCCCATCACTAAACCTGCTCCCCCAATGCTAAACATGTTCCCCAATCACTAAACCCCTTCCCCCATCGCTAAACCAGATCCCCCATCACTAAACCCGATCCCCCATAGCTAAACTCGAACCCCCGTCACTATACCTGATCCCCCATCTCTATGCCCTATCCGCCAGAGCTAAACGTGATACCCCATCACTAAACCCGATTCCCCATCACTAAACCCAACCCCCCATAGCAAAACCTGTCCCCATGGATAAACCCGAACTCCCATTGCTGAACCGGATCCCCATCACTAAACCCGATCTCATATCACTAAACATGATCCCCCATCGCTTAACTTGAAACTGCATCACTAAACCCGACCCCCCATCACTAAACCTGATCCCCATTCCTAAACCTGATACCCCATCACTAAACACGATCCCACATCACTAAACCCAATCCCCCATAGCTAAACCCGATCCCCCATCACTAAACCGGATCCCCCAATGCTAAACATGATCCTCCATCACTAAAACTGATCCCCCATCGCTAAACCCGATCCCCCATCACTACCCCAAACTTCCATCACTAAACCCGATCCCACATAGCTAAACCAGACCCCCACGGCTAAACCTGATCTTCCAATGCTAAACCTGAACGCCCATTACTAAACCCAATCCCACATCACTAAACCTGATCCTCCATAGCTAAACCTGATCCCCCATACCTAAATCCGATCCACGATCACTAAACCTGATCACCCAATGCTAAACATGATCCCCCATCTCTAAACCTGATCCCTCAACACTAAACCCCATCTCCCATCACTAGACCGTATCCCCCATCACTAAACCCGATCCCACTTAGCTAAACCAGACTCCCATGGCTAAACGCGGTCTCCCAATGCTAAACCACATCCCCCATCACTAAACCTGATCCCACATCACTAAACCCGATCCCCCATAGCTAAACCTGATCCCCCACGGCTAAAATCACTCTCCTTTTGGTAAACCTTACCTCCATCACTAAACACGATCCTACAACCCTAAACCTGAACCCCATAGCTAAACACGATCCCCAATAGCTAAACACAATCCCCCATCACTAAAACTGATCAACGATCACTAAATCCGATCCAGCAACGCTAAACATGATCCCCCATCGCTAAACATGATGTCCCATCATTAAAACCCTTCCCCCATCGCTAAACCCGATCCTCCATCAATAAACCCAAGCCCCGATCGCTAAACCGAATCCCCCATCACTATAACTGATCCCCCATCACTAAACCCGATCCCCCAGAGCTTAACATGGCACCCCATCGCTAAGCCCAATTCCCCATCACTGAACCCGATCCCCCAGAGCTTAAGATGGCACCCCCTCGCTAAACCCGATTCCCCATCACAAAACCCGATCCCCCAGAGCTAAAAATGATCCTCCATCGCTAAACCCGATCCCCCATCTCTAAACCCAATCCCCCATCACTAAACTTGATCCCTGATCACTAAACACAATCCCCCATCGTTAGACCCGATCCCCCAATGCTAAACATGATCCCCCATCGCTAAACCTGATGCCCCATCACAAAACCCCTTCCCCCATCGCTAAACACCATCCCCCATCACTAAACCCGAGCCCCAATCGCTAAACAGAATCCTCCATCACTAAACCCATTCCCGCAATGCTAAACATGTTCCCGCATAACTAAACCCCATCCCCCATCGCTAAACACGATCCCCCATCACTATACCTGACCCCCATCACTAAACCCAATCCCCCAGAGCTTAAGATGGCACCCCATCACTAAACCCAATTCTCCATCACTAAACCCGATCCCTCAGAGCGAAAAATGATCCTCCATCGCTAAACCTGATCCCCCATCACTAAACACGATCCCACATCACTAAACAGACCCCCCATCACTAAACCCAATCCCCCATCACTAAACTTGATCCCCGATCGCTAAACACAATTCCCCATCGCTAGACCCGATCCCCCAATGCTAAACATGATCCCCCATCGCTAAACCTGATGCCCCATCACAAAACCCCTTCCCCCATTGCTAAACACGATCCCACATCACTAAACCCGATCCCCCAGAGCTAAAAATGATCCCCCATCACTAAACCTGATCCCCCAGAGCTTAAGATGGCACCCCATCGCTAAATCCAATTCCCCATCACTAAACCCGATCCCCCAGAGCTAAAAATGATCCTCCATCGCTAAACCTGATCCCCCATCAATAAACCCGATCCCCCAGAGCTAAAAATGATCCTCCATCGCTAAACCTGGTCCCCCATCATTAAACCCGATCCCCCAGAGCTTAAGATGGCACCCCATCGCTAAACCCAATTCGCCATCACTAAACCCTATCCCCCAGAGCTTAAGATGGCATCCCATCACTAAACCCAATTCCCCATCACTAAACCCGATCCCCAGAGCTAAAAATGATCCTCCATCGCTAAACCTGATCCCCCAGCACTAAACCCGATCCCACGTCACTAAACCCGATCCCCCATCACTAAACCCAATCCCCCATCACTAAACTTGATCCCCGATCGCTAAACACAATCCCCCATCGCTAGACACGATCCCCCAATGCTACACATGGTTCCCCCATCGCTATGCCGGATCCTGCATCACTAAACCCGATTGCCCATAGCTGAACTCGATCCCCCGTCACTAAACTTGATCCCCCAACACTAAACCTGATTCCCCATCACTAAACTAGATCCCCCATCACTAAATCCGATCCCCCATCACTAAGCCCAATCCACGATCGCTAACCCCAATCCCGCATCCCTAAACCTGATCCTGCAATGCTAAGCAGGTTCCGATCGCTAAACCAGATCCCGCAAAACTAAACCCAATCCATCATCAGGAAATACGATCCCCCAATGCTAAACCCGATCCTCCATAGCTAAACCTGATCCCCCATGGCTAAACCCAATCTCCCATTAGTTTTCCGGATCCCACATCACTCAACACGATCCCACATCACTAAACCTGATCCTCCATAGCTAAACCTGATCCCCCATACCTAAATCCGATCCCCAATAGCTAAACACAATCCCCCATCACTAAACTGATCCACGATCACTAAACCCGATGCCCCAGTGCTAAACACAATCCCCCATAGCTAAACCTGATCCCCCATGGCTAAACCCGATCTGCAATTTCAAAATCGGATCACCATCACTAAACCCAATCTCACATCACTAAACCTGATTTCCCATCACTTACCCGGAACCTGCATCACTAAACCCCATCCCCCATAGCTAAACACGATCCCCTGTCACTAATCCTGATCCCCCATCACTAAACCAGATCCCCCAATGCTAAACATGATCCCCATCACTAAACCTGATCTCCCATCGCTAAACCCGATCCCCATCATTATACACGACCCCCCATCACTAAACCTGATCTCCCATTACTAAACCCGATACCCCATCACTAAACCCGATCCCACATCACTAAACCCGATCCCACATCACTAAACCTAATCCCCCATAGCTAAACTCGATCCCCAAAACCTAAACACGATCCCCCAGCACTAAACCTGATCCCCATCACTAAACACTATCCCCCAACACTGAACCCGATCTCCCATCACTAATCTCAATCCCCCGTTACTAAACCAGATCCCGATCACTAAACCCAATCCCCCATCAATAAACCCAGTTCCCCAATGCTAAACATGATCACCCATTGCTTAACCAGATCCTGCAACACTCAACCCGATCCCCTATAGCTATACTCGATCCCCGCCTCTAAACCTGATCCCCCTTCACTAAACCCGACCCCCCAGAGCTAAAAATAATCTCCCACCGCTAAATCTGATCGCCCATCTCTAAACCCGATCCCCCATCACTAAACCAGATCCCACATCACTAAACCTGGTCCCGCATAGCAAACACTGATCCCCCAAAGCTAAACCCAATCTCCAATTGGAAAACCGGATCCCACATCACTAAACACGATCCCTCATCACTAAACCTGATCCCCCATAGCTAAACCTAATCCCCCATAGCTAAACCCGATCCCCAAGAGCTAAACACAATCCCCCATCACTAATCACGATCCCCCAATGCTAAGCATGGTCCCCATCACTAAACCCGATCCCCCATAGCTAAACCCGATCTCCCATCACTAAACCTGATCCCCATTACTAAACCTGATACCCCATCTCTAAACACGATCCCACATCAATAAACCCGATCCCTCAAAGCTAAACCCGATCCCCCATCACTAAACCGGATCCCCTATGCTAAACATGATCCTCCATCACTAAACCTGATCCCCCATCGCTAAACCTGATCCCCCATCAATAAACCCGACCCCCCATCACTAGACCCGATCCCACATAGCTAAACCTGACCCCCACGGCTAAACCCGATCTCCCAATGCTAAACATGAACCCCCATTACTAAACCCGATCCCACATCACTAAACCTGATCCCCCATAGCTAAACCTGATCCCCCATGGCTAAACCCAATCTCCCATTAGTAAACCTAATCCCACATCAGTAAACACGATCCCACATCACTAAACCTAATCCTCCATAGCTAAACCTGATCCCCCATACCTAAATCCGATTCCCAATAGCTAAACACAATCCCCCATCACTAAACCCAATCCACGATAACTAAACCCGATCACCCAATGCTAAACATGATGCCCCATCGCTAAACCTGATCCCCCATCAATAAAGCCCATCTCCCATCGTTAGAGCCGATCCACCATCACTAAACCAGATCCCCCACCAGTATATTCCAGCCCCGATCGCTAAACCAAATCCCCCATCACTAAACCCAATCCCCCAGTGCTAAAGATAATACCCCATCGCTAAACCTGATTGGCCATCACTAAACCCGAACCCCCACCACTAAACCCGATCCCCATCACTAAACACGATCCTCCATAGCTAAACCTGATCCCCCAAGGCTAAACCCGATCTCCCATTTCTAAACCGGATCCCCATCACTAAACCCGATCTCACATCACTAAACCTGATTTCTCATCACTTAACCAGAACCTGCATCACAATAGCTAAACCTGATCCCCCATAGCTAAACGCGATCCCCTGTCACTAATCCTTATCCCCCATCACTAAACCAGATCCACCAATGCTAAACATGATCCCCCATCACTAAACCTGATCCCCCATCGCTAAACCCGATCCCCATCACTAAACCCGACCCCCCATCACTAAACCCGATCCCACTTAGCTAAACCAGAACCCCACGGCTAAACACGATCTCCCAAAGCTAAAGCTCATTCCCAATAGCTAAAGCTGATCCCACATCACTAAACCCGATCCCCCATAGCTAATCCTGATCCCCCACGGCTAAAATCACTCCCCCTTTGGTAAACTGGAACCCCATCACTAAACACGATCCTACAACACTAAACCTGATCCCCCATAGCTAAACCCGATCCCCAATAGCTAAACACAATCCCACATCACTAAAACTGATCAACGAATACTGAATCTGATCCACCAATGCTAAACATGATCCCCCATCGCTAAACCTGATGCCCCATCATTAAACCCCTTCCCCACCGCTAAACCCGATCCCCCATCACTAAACCCGAGCCCCGATCACTAAACCGAATCCCCCATCACTAGACCTGCTCCCCCAATGCTAAACATGTTCCCCCAGAACTAAACCCCTTCCTCCATCACTAAACCTGATCCCCCATCACTAAACCCGATCCCCCATAGCTAAACTTGAACCCCTGTCACTATACATGATCCGCCATCACTAAACCCAATGAAGCAGAGCTAAAGATGATACCCCTTCACTAAACCTGATTGGCCATCACTAAACCCGATCCCCATCACTAAACACGATCCTCCATAGCTAAACCTGATCCCCCACGGCTGAACCCGATCTCCCATTTCTAAACTGGAAACCCATCACTAAACCCGATCTCACATCACTAAACCTGATTTCCCATCACTTAACCAAAACCTGCATCACTAAACCCGATCCCCCATAGCTAAACACGATCCCCTGTCACTAATCCTGATCCCCCATCACTAAACCAGATCTGCCAATGCTAAACATGATCCCCCATTACTAAACCCGACCCCCCATCAATAAACCCGATCCCACTTAGCTAAACCAGACCCCCACGGCTAAACACGATCTCCCAATGCTAAATCTCATCCCCCATTACTAAACCTGATCCCACATCACTAAACCCGATCCCCCATAGCTAAACCTGATCCCCCACGGCTAAAATCACTCTCCCATTGGTAAACCGGACCCCCATCACTAAACACGATCCTACAACACTAATCCTGATCCCCCATAGCTAAACCCGATCCCCAATAGCTAAACACAATCCCCCATCACTAAAACTGATCAACAATCACTAAATCAGATCTACCAATGCTAAACATGATCCCCCATCGCTAAACCTGATGCCCCATCATTAAACCCCTTCCCCCATCGCTAAACCCGATCCCCCATCACTAAACCCGAGCCCCGATCGCTAAACCGAATCCCCCATCACTAAACCTGCTCCCCCAATGCTAAACATGTTCCCCAATCACTAAACCCCTTCCCCCATCGCTAAACCAGATCCCCCATCACTAAACCCGATCCCCCAAAGCTAAACTCGAACCCCCGTCACTATACCTGATCCCCCATCACTAAGCCCGATCCGCTAGAGCTAAACGTGATACCCCATTGCTAAACCCGATTCCCCATCACTAAAACCGATCCCCCATATGAAAAACCTCTCCCCATGGATAAACCCGAACTCCCATTGCTGAACCGGATCCCCATCACTAAACCCGATCTCACATCACTAAACATGATCCCCCATCGCTTAACTTGAACCTGCATCACTAAACCCGACCCCCCATCACTAAACCTGATCCCCATTACTAAACCTGATACCCCATCACTAAACACGATCCCACATCACTAAACCCAATCCCACATAGCTAAACCCGATCCCCCATCACTAAACCGGATCCCCCAATGCTAAACATGATCCTCCATCACTAAACCCAAACCCCCATCACTAAACCCGATCCCACATAGCTAAACCAGACCCCCACGGCTAAACCCGATCTCCCAATGCTAAACCTGAACGCCCATTACTAAACCCAATCCCACATCAATAAACCCGATCCCCCATAGCTAAACCTGATCCCCCATGGCTAAACCCAATCTCCCATTAGTAAACCTAATCCCACATCAGTAAACATGATCCCACATCACTAAACCTGATCCTCCATAGCTAAACCTGATCCCCCATACCTAATCCGATCCACGATCACTAAACCCGATCACCCAATGCTAAACATGATCCCCCATCTCTAAACCTGATCCCCCAACACTAAACCCCATCTCCCATCACTAGACCCGATCCACCATCACTAAACCCGTTCCCCCACAAGTATAATCGAGCCCTGATAGCTAAACCGAATCCCCCATCACTAAACCGGATCCTTCAATGCTAAACATGATCCCCCATCACTAAAACCCATCCCCCATCGCTAAACCTGAGCCCCCATCACTGAACCCGATCCCCCATAGCTAATGATGATACCCCATCGCTAAACCTGATTGGCCATCATTAAATCTGATCCCCCATCACTAAACCTGATCCCCCATCACTAAACACGATCCCCCATAGCTAAACCTGATCCCCCAGGGCTAAACCCGATTTCCCATTTCTAAACCAGATCCCCATCACTAAACCCGATCTCACATCACTAAACCTGATTTCGCATTACTTAACCAGAACCTGCATCACTAAACCAGATCCCCCATAGCTAAACGCGATCCCCTGTCACTAATCCTGATCCCCCATCACTAAACCAGATCCGCCACTGCTAAACATGATCCCCCATCACTAAACCTGATCCTCCATCACTAAACCCGATCCCACTTAGCTAAACCAGACTCCCATGGCTAACCACGGTCTCCCAATGCTAAACCACATCCCCCATCACTAAAACTGATCCCACATCACTAAACCCGATCCCCCATAGCTAAACCTGATCCAACACGGCTAAAATCACTCTCCCATTGGTAAACCGGACCCCCATCACTAAACACGATCCTACAACCCTAAACCTGAACCCCATAGCCAATCCCGATCCCCAATAGCTAAACACAATGCCCCATCACTAAAACTGATCAACGATCACTAAATCCGATCCAGCAATGCTAAACATGATCCCCCATCGCTAAACATGATGTCCCATCATTAAAACCCTTCCCCCATCGCTAAACCCGATCCTGCATCACTAAACCCAAGCCCCGATCGCTAAACCGAATCCCCCATCACTATAACTGATCCCCATCACTAAACCCGATCCCCCAGAGCTTAACATGGCACCCCATCGCTAAACCCAATTCCCCATCACTGAACCCGATCCCCCAGAGCTTAAGATGGAATCCCATCGCTAAACCCAATTCCCCATCACAATTCCGATCCCCCAGAGCTAAAAATGATCCTCCATCGCTAAACCTGATCCCCCATCACTAAAACCGATCCCACATCACTAAACCCGATCCCCCATCACTAAACCCAATCCCCCATCACTAAACTTGATCCCTGATCACTAAACACAATCCCCCATCGCTAGACACGATCCCCCATAGCTAAACACGATCCCCCATCGCTAAACCCGAGCCCCGATCGCTAAACAGAATCCTCCATCACTAAACCCGTTCCCGCAATGCTAAACATGTTCCCGCATAACTAAACCCCATCCCCCATCGCTAGGCCCGATTCCCCATCACTATACCTGACCCCCATCACTAAACCCGATCCCCCAGAGCTTAAGATGGCACCCCATCGCTAAACCCAAATCCCCATCATTAAACCCGATCCCCCAGAGCTAAAAATGATCCTCCATCGCTAAACCTGATCCCCCATCAATAAACCCAATCCCCCAGAGCTTAAGATGGCACCCCATCGCTAAACCCAATTCGCCATCACTAAACCCGATCCCCCAGAGCTTAAGATGGCACCCCATCGCTAAACCCAATTCCCCATCTCTAAACCCGATCCCCCAGAGCTAAAAATTATCCTCCATCGCTAAACCTGATCCCCCAGCACTAAACCCGATCCCACATCACTAAACCCGATCCCCCATCACTAAACCCAATCCCCCATCACTAAACTCGATCCCCGATTGCTAAACACAATCCCCCATCGCTAGACACGATCCCCCAATGCTAAACATGGTTCCCCCATCGCTATGCCGGATCCTGCATCACTGAACCCGATTGCCCATAGCTGAACTCGATCCCCCGTCACTAAACTTGATCCCCCAACACTAAACCTGATTCCCCATCACTAAACTAGATCACCCATCACTAAATCCGACCCCCCAATGCTAAACATGATCCCCCATCGCTAAACCTGATCCCCCATCACTAAACCCGATCCCCCATCACTAAACCCAATCCACGATCGCTAACCCCAATCTCACATCCCTAAACCTGATCCTGCAATGCTAAGCAGGTTCCGATCGCTAATCCGGATCCCGCAAAACTAAACCCAATCCCTCATCAGGAAATACGATCCCCCAGTGCTAAACCCGATCCTCCATAGCTAAACCTGATCCCCATGGCTAAGCCCATCTCCCATTAGTTTTCCGGATCCCACATCACTCAACACGAGCCCACGCCACTAAACCTGATCCTCCATAACTAAACCTGATCCCCCATACCTAAATCCGATCCCCAATAGCTAACACAATCCCCCATCACTAAACTGATCCACGATCACTAAACCCGATGCCCCAATGCTAAACATGATCCCCCATCGCTAAACCTGATCCCCATCACTAAACCCCATCTCCCATCGCTAAACCCGATTCTCCATCACTAAACCCGATCCCCCACCAGTATACTCGAGCCCCGATCGCTAAACCGAATCCCCCATCACTAAACCCGATGCCCCAATGCTAAACATGTTCCCGCATCACTAAAAACCATCACCCATCGCTAAGCCCGATCCCCCATCACTAAACTCGATCCCCCGTCGCAAAACCTGATCCCCATCACTAACCCGATCCCCCATAGCTAAACTCGATCCACCGTCACTAAACCTGATCCCCATCATGAAACCCAATCCCCCAGAGCTACACCTGATCCCCCTTCGCTTAACTGGACCCTGCATCACTAAACCCGATCCCCCATAGCTAAACCCGATGCCCTGTCACTAAACCCGATCCCCCATCACTAAACCCCATCCCACAGAGCAAAAATGATCCTCCATCGCTAAACCTAATCCCCCATCACCAGACCCAAACCTTCATAACTGAACCTGATCCCCCATCACTAAACGCAATCCCTGATCACTAAACATAATCCCCCATCACTAAACCGGATCCCCCAAAGCTAAACATGATCCCCATCACTAAACCCGATCCTCCATCACTAAACCCAATCCTTCATAACTGAACCTGATCCCCCATCACTAAACGCAATCCCTGATCGCTAAACACAATCCCCCATCACTAAACCGGATCCCCCAATGCTAAACATGGTTCCCCCATCGCTTTGCTGGATCTTGCATCACTGAACCTGATTGCCCATAGCTGAACTCGATCCCCCATCACTAAACTTGATCCCCCATCACTAAACCTGATTCCCCATCACTAAACTAGATCCCCATCACTAAATCCGACCCCCCAATGCTAAACATGATCCCCCTTGCTAAACCTGAACCCCCATCACTAAACCCAATCCCCCATCACTAAACCCGATCCACGATCGCTAACCCCAATCCCGCATCCCTAAACCTGATCCCACAATGCTAAGCAGGTTCTGATCGCTAAACCAGATCCTGCAAAACTAAACCCAATCCCTCATCAGGAAATCCGATCCCCCAATGCTAAACCCGATCCTCCATTGCTAAACCTGATCCCCCATGGCTAAACCCAATCTCCCATTAGTTTTGCGGATCCCACATCACTCAACACGATCCCACATCACTAAACCTGATCCTCCATAGCTAAACCTGATCCCCCATACCTAAACCCGATCCCCAATAGCTAAACACAATCCCCCATCACTAAACTGATCCATGATCACTAAACCCGATCCCCCAATGCTAAACATGATTCCCCATCACTAAACCTGATCCCCCATCACAAACACCATCTCCCATGCTAAACCCGATCCCCCATCACTAAACCCGATCCCCCACCAGTATACTCGATCCCTGATAGCTAAACCGAATCCCCCATCCCTAAACCCGATGCCCCTTTGCTAAACACGTTCCCCCATCACTAAAGCCCATCACCCATCGCTAAACCCGATCTCCCATCACTAAACTCGATCCCCCATCGCAAAACCTGATCCCCCATCACTAAACCCGATCCCCCATCTCGAAACTCGATCCCCCATCACTAAATCTGATCCCCCATCACGAAACCCGATCCCCTAGAGCTACACCTGATCCCCCATCGCTTAACCAGACCCTGCATCGCTAAACCCGATCCCCCATAGCTAAACCCGATGGCCTGTCACTAAACCCAATCCCCCATCACTAAACCCCATCCCACAGAGCAAAAATGATCCTCCATCGCTAAGCCTAATCCCCCATCACCAGACCGGATCCTTCATAATTAAACCTGATCACCCATCACTAAACGTAATCCCTCATCACTAAACACAATCCCCCATCACTAAACCCGATCCCCCAATGCTAAACATGATCCCACATCGCTAAACCTGATGCCCCATCACTAAACCCCTTCCCCCATTGCTAAACCCGATCCCCCATCACTAAACCCGAGCCCCGATCGCTAAACAAAATCCTCCATCACTAAACCCGTTCCCGCAATGCTAAACATGTTCCCGCATCGCTATGCCGGATCCTGCATCACTGAACCCAATTGCCCATGACTAAACCTGATCCCCCGTCACTAAACCTGATCCCCCATCACTAAACCTGATTTCCCATCACTTAACCGGAACCTGCATTACTAAACCCGATGGCCCATAGCTAATTGCGATCCCCTGTCACTAATCCTGATCCCCCATCACTTAAACAGATCCCCAATGCTAAACATGATCCCCCATCACTAAACCTGATCCCCCATCGCTAAACCCGATCCCCATCACTAAACCTGACCCCCTATCACTAAACCCGAACCCACTTAGCTAAACCAGACCCCCACGGCTAAACGCGATCTCCCATTGCTAAACCTCATCCCCCTCACTAAACCTGACCCCCCATCACTAAACCCGAACCCACTTAGCTAAACCAGACCCCCATGGCTAAACGCGATCTCCCATTGCTAAACCTCATCCCAATCACTAAACCTGATCCCACATCACTAAACCCGATCCCCCATAGCTAAACCTGATCCCCCACAGCTAAAATCACTCTCCCATTGGTAAACAGGACCCCCATCACTAAACACAATCCTACAACCCTAAACCTGAACCCCATAGCTAAACCTGATCCCCAATAGCTAAACACAATCCCCCATCACTAAAACTGATCAATGATCACTAAATCCGATCCACCAATGCTAAACATGATCCCCCATCGCTAAACCTGATGTTCCATCATTAAAACCCTTCCCCCATCGCTAAACCCGATCCTCCATCACTAAACCCGAGCCCCGATCGCTAAACCGAATCCCCCATCACTAAACCTGCTCCCCCAATGCTAAACATGTTCCCCCATCACTAAACCCCTTCCCCCATCTCTAAACCAGATCCCCCATCACTAAACCCGATCCCCCATATCTAAACTTGAACCCCCGTCACTATATCTGATCCCCCATCACTAAACCAAATCTGCCAGACCTAAACGTGATACCCCATCGCTAAAACCGATTCCCCATCACTAAACCCGATCCCCCATATCTAAACTCGAACCCCCGTCACTATATCTGATCCCCCATCACTAAACCCGATCCGCCAGACCTAAACGTGATACCCCATCGCTAAACCCGATTCCCCATCACGAAACCCGATCCCCCATAGCAAAACCTGACCCCCATGGATAAATCCGAACTCCCATTGCTAAACCGGATCCCCATTACTAAACCGGATCTCACATCACTAAACATGATCCTCCATTGCTTAACTGGAACCGGCATCACTAAATCCGATCCCCCATAGCTAAACTCGATCCCCCATCACTAAACCTGATCCTCCATCACTAAACCCGATCTCACATCACTAAACCTGATCCCCCATCACTAAACCCAATCCCCCATCACTAAACTTGATCCGCGATTGCTAAACACAATACCCCATCGCTAGCCCTATCCCACAATGTTAAACATGTTTCCCCCATCGCTATGCTGGATCCTGCATCACTGAACCCGATTGCCCATAGCTGAATTCGATCCCCCGTCACTAAACCTGATTCCCCATCACTAAACTAGATCCCCCATCACTAAATCCGACCCCCCAATGCTAAACATGATCCCCCATCGCTAAAGCTGACTCCCCATCACTAAATCCGATCCCCCATCACTAAACCCGATCCATGATCGCTAACCCCAATCCCACATCCCTAAACCTGATCCTGCAATGCTAAGCAGGTTCCGATTGCTAAACCGGATCCCGCAAAACTAAACCGGATCCCTCATCAGGAAATCCGATCCCCCAATGCTAAACCCAATCCTCCATAGCTAAACCTGATCCCCCATGGCTAAACCCAATCTCCCATTAGTTTTCCAGATCCCACATCACTCAACACGATCCCACATCACTAAACCTGACCCTCCATAGCTAAACCTGATCCCACATACCTAAACATGATTCCCCATCGCTAAACCTGATCCCCATCACTAAACCCCATCTCCCATGCTAAACCCGATCCCCCATCACTAAACCCGATCCCCCACCACTATACTCGAGCCCCAATAGCTAAACCAAATCCCCCATCACTAAACCCGATGCCCCAATGCTAAACACGTTCCCCCATCACTAAAGCCCATCACCCATCACTAAACCCGATCCCCCATCACTAAAATCGATCCCCCATCGCAAAACCTGATCCCACATCACTAAACCCGATCCCCCATAGCTAAACTCGATCCCCTGTCACTAAACATGATCCCCCATCATGAAACCCGATCCCCCAGAGCTACACCTGATCCCCCATCGCCTAAACAGACCCTGCATCACTAAACCCGATCCCCCATAGATAAACACGATGGCCTGTCACTAAACCCGATCCCCCATCACTAAGCCCCATCCCACAGAGCAAAAATGATCCTCCATCACTAAACCTAATCCCCCATCACCAGACCCAATGCTTCATAATTAAACCTGATCCCCATCACTAAACGTAATCCCTGATCGCTAAACACAATCCCCCATCACTAAACCCGATCCCCCAATGCTAAACATGATCGGCCATTGCTAAACCTGATGCTCCATCATTAAAACCCTTCTCCCATCGCTAAACCCGATCCCCCATCACTAAACCCGAGCCCCGATCACTAAACCGAATCCCCCATCACTAAACCTGCTCCCCCAATGCTAAACATGTTCCCCCATCACTAAACCCCTTCCCCCATCTCTAAACCAGATCCCCCATCACTAAACCCGATCCCCCATATCTAAACTTGAACCCCCGTCACTATATCTGATCCCCCATCACTAAACCCGATCCGCCAGACCTAAATGTGATACCCCATTGCTAAACCCGACTCCCCATCACTAAACCCGATGCCCCATAGCAAAACCTTACCCCCATGGATAAACCCGAAGTCGCATTGCTAAACCGGATCCCCATCACTAAACCCGATCTCACATCACTAAACATCATCCCCCATTGCTTAACTGGAACTGGCATCACTAAATCCGATCCCCCATAGCTAAACTCGATCCCCCATCACTAAACCTGATCCCCCAAAACTAAACCCGATCTCACATCACTAAACCCGATCCCCCATCACTAAACCCAATCCCCCATCACTAAACTTGATCTCCGATCGCTAAACACAATCCCCCATCGCTAGCCCGATCCCCCAATGCTAAACATGTTTCCCCCATTGCTATGCTGGATCCTGCATCACTGAACCCGATTGCCCATAGCTGAACTCGATCCCCCATCACTAAACCTGATCCCCCATCACTAAACCTGATTCCCCATCACTAGACTAGATCCCCCATCACTAAATCCGACACCCCAATGCTAAACATGATCCCCCATCGCTAAACCTGATCCCCCATCACTAAATGCGATCCCCCATCACTAAACCTGATCCACAATCGCTAACCCCAATCCCGCATCCCTAAACCTGATCCCAAAATGCTAAGCAGGTTCCGATCGCTAAACCGGATCCCACAAATCTAAACCCAATCCCTCATCAGGAAATCTGATCCCCCAATGCTAAACCCGATCCTCCATAGCTAAACCTGATCCCCCATGGCTAAACCCAATCTCCCATTAGTTTTCCAGATCCCACATCACTCAACACGATCCCACATCACTAAACCTGACCCTCCATAGCTAAACCTGATCCCCCATACCTAAATCCGATCCCCAATAGCTAAACACAATCCCCCATCAATAAACTGATCCACGATCACTAGACACGATCCCCCAATGCTAAACATGATCCCCCATCACTATACCCCATCTCCCAAGCTAAACCCGATCCCCCATCAGTAAACCTGATCCCCCACCACTATACTCGAGCCCCAATAGCTAAACCGCATCCCCCATCACTAAACTCGATGCCCCATCATTAAACCCGATCCCCCAGAGCTACACCTGATACCCCATCGCTTAACCGGACCCTGCATCACTAAACCCAATCCTCTAATCACTAAACCCAAAAATGATCCTGCATCGCTAAACCTAATCCCCCATCACCAGACACAATCCTTCCTAAGTAAACCTGATCCCCATCACTAAATGTAATCCCTGATCGCTAAACACAATCCCCCATCACTAAACCTGATCCCCCAATGCTAAACATGATCCGCCATCACTAAACCTGATGCCCCATCACTAAACCCCTTCCCCCATCGCTAAACCCGATCCCCCATCACTAAACCAGAGCCCCAATCGGTAAACAGAATCCTCCATCACTAAACCCGTTCCCGCAATGCTAAACATGTTCCCGCATCACTAAACCCCATCCCCCATCGCTAAACCCGATCCCCCAGAGCTTAAGATGGCACCCCATCGCTAAACCCAATTCCCCATCACTAAACCCGATCCCCTAGAGCTAAAAATGATCCTCCATCGCTAAACTTGATCCCCCATCACTAAACCCGATCCCCCAGAGCTTAAGATGGCACCCCATCACTAAACTCAATTCACCATCACTAAACCCGATCCCCCAGAGCTTAAGATGGCACCCCATCGCTAAACCCAGTTCCCCATCACTAAACCCGATCCCCCAGAGCTAAAAATGATCCTCCATCGCTAAACCTGATCCCCCATCACTAAACACGATCCCACATCACTAAACCCGATCCCACATCACTAAACTTGATCCCCGATTGCTAAACACAATACCCCATCGCTAGACCCGATCCCCCAATGCTAAACATGGTTCCCCCATCGCTATGCCGGATCCTGCATCACTGAACCCAATTGCCCATAGCTGAACTCGATCCCCCATCACTAAACTTGATCCCCCAACACTAAACATGATTCCCCATCACTAAATTAGATCCCCCATCACTAAATCCGACCCCCAATGCTAAACCTGATCCCCCATCGCTTAACCTGATCCCCCATCACTAAACCCGATCCCCCATCACTAAACCCGATCCACGATCGCTAACCCCAATCCCACATCCCTAAACCTGATCCCACAATGCTAAGCAGGTTCCGATCGCTAAACCACATCCCACAAAACGAAACCCAGTCCCTCATCAGGAAATCCGATCCCCCAATGCTAAACCCGATCCTCCATAGCTAAACCTGATCCCCCATGGCTAAACCCATCTCCCATTAGTAAACCGGATCCCACATCACTCAACACGATCCCACATCACTAAACCTGATCCCCCATAGCTAAACCTGATCCCCCATACCTAAATCCGATCCCCAATAGCTAAACACAATCCCCCATCACTAAACTGATCCACGATCACTAAACCCGATCCCCCAATGCTAAACATGATCCCCCATTGCTAAACCGAATCCCCCATCACTAAACCCGATCCCCCAATACTAAACATGTTCCCCCATCACTAAAGCCCATCACCCATCGCTAAACCTGATTCCCCATTACTAAACTCGATCCCCCATCACAAAACCTGATCCCCATCACTAAACCCGATCCCCCATAGCTAAACTCGATGCCCCGTCACTAAACCTGATCCCCCATCACGAAACCCGATGCCCCAGAGCTACACCTGATCCCCCATTGCTTAACCGGACCCTGCATCACTAAACCTTATCCCCCATATCTAAACTCGATGCCCTGTCACTAAACCCGATCCCCCATCACTAAACCCCATCACTGAGAGCAAAAATGATTCTCCATCGCTAAACCTAATCCCCCATCACCAGACCCGATCCTTCATAACTGAACCTGCTCCCCATCACTAAACGCAATCCATGATCGCTAAACACAATTCCCCATCACTAAACCCGATCCCCCAATGCTAAACATGATCCCCCATCGCTAAACCTGATGCCCCATCACTAAACCCCTTCCCCCATCGCTAAACCCGATCCCCCATCACTAAACCCGAGCCCCGATCGCTAAACAGAATCCTCCATCACTAAACCCGTTCCCGCAATGCTAAACATATTCCCGCATCACTAAACCCCATCCCCCATCGCTAAACCCGATCCCCCATCACTATACCTGATCCCCCATCACTAAACCCGATCCCCCAGAGCTTAGGATGAAACCCCGTCGCTAAACCCAATTCCCCATCATTAAACCCGATCCACCATAGCAAAACCTGATCCCCCATGGCTAAACCCGATCTCCCATTGCTAAACCGGATCCTCATCACTAAACCCCATCTCACATGACTAAACATGATCCCCCATCACTTAACCGGAAACTGCATCACTAAATCCGACCCCCCATAGCTAAACCCGATCCACCTTCAATAAACCTGATCCCCATCACTTAAGCCGATCCCACATCACTAAACCCGATCCCCCATCACTAAACCCATTCCCCCATCACTAAACTTGAACCCCGATCACTAAACACCATCCCCCATCACTAGACCCGATCCCCCAATGTTAAACATGGTTCCCCCATCGCTAAACCTGATCCTGCATCACTAAACCCGTTCGCCCATAGCTAAACTCGAACCCCATCACTAAAACTGATCCCCCATTGCTAAACCAGATCCCCCATCACTGAATCCGATAGCCCAATGCTAAACATGATCCCCCATCGCTAAACCTGATCCCCCATCACTGAAACTGATCCCCCATCACTAAACCCAATCCCCGATCGCTAAACCGAACCCCTCATCACTTATCACGATCCCGCAATGCTAAACAGGTTCCCCATCGCTAAACCGGATCCTGCATCACTAAACCCAATCCCTCATCACGAAACCCAATCCCCCAATGCTAAACCTGATCCCCCATGACTAAACCCGATCCCCCATCACTAAACCTCATCCTCCATTACAAAAGCCGATCCCACATCACTAAACCCGATCCCCATCACTAAACCCAATCCCCCATCACTAAACTTGATCCCTGATCACTAAACACAATCCCCCATCATTTGACCCGATCCCCCATTGCTAAACATGGTTCCCCCATCGCTAAACCAGATCCTGCATCACTAAACCCGATCGCCAATACCTAAACCCGATCCCCCATATCTAAACTCGATCCCCTGTCACTAAGCCTGATCCCCCATCACTAAATCCGATCCCCCAGAGCTAAAAGATATTCCTCCATCGCTAAAACCGTTCCCCCATCACCAGACCCGATCCCCCATCACTAAACCCCATCCCCCATCACTAAACGCATCCCTCCATCGCTAGACACAATCCCCCATCACTAAACCCGATTCCCCAATGCTAATCATAGTTCCCCCATCACTAAACCGGATCCTGCATCACTGAACCCGATCCCCCATCACTAAACCTGATCCCCCATCACTAAACCTGATACCCCATCACCAAACCAGATCCCACATCATTACATCCAATCCCCCATAGCTAAAGCCGACACCCCATCACTAAACCGGATCCCTCAATGCTAAACATGATCCCCCATCACTAAACCTGATCCCCCATCGCTAAACCCAATCCCCATCACTAAACCCGATACCACTTAACTAAACCTGACCGCCACGGCTAAACCCGATCTCCCAATGCTAAACCTTATCCCAATCAGTAAACCCGATCCCACATCACTAAACCCAATTCCCCATAGTTAAACCTGATCCCCCACGGCTAAACCCACTCTCCCATTGGTAAACCTGACCCCCATCACTAAACACGATTCCACAACACTAAACCTGATCCCCAATGCTAAACCTGATCGCCGATAGCTGAACCCAATCCCCAATAGCTAAACACAATCCCACATCACTGAACCCAATCCACAATCACTAAACCCGATCCCCAATGCTAAACATGATCCCCCATCGCTAAACCTGATGCCCCATCACTAAACCCCATCCCCCATCGCTAAACCCGAAGTCCCAACACTAAACCCGATCCCCCATAGCTAAACGTGATCCCCCGTCACTATACCTGATCCCCCATCACGAAACCCGATCCGCCAGAGCTAAAGATGATACCCCATCGCTAAACCCGGTCCCCCATCACTAAACCCAATCCCCCATAGCAAAAGCTGATCCCCCATGGCTAAACACGAACTCCCATTGCTAAACCGGTTCCCCATCACTAAACCTGATCTCACATCACTAAACATGATCCCCCATCACTTTAACCGGAACCTGCATCACTAAATCAGATCCCCCAAAGCTAAACTCGATCCCCCGTCACTAAACCCGATCCCCATCACTAAACCCGATCCCCCAGAGCTAAAAAAGATCCTCCATCCCTAAACCTGATCCCCCATCACTAAACCCGATCCCACATCACTAACCTGATCGCCCGTCACTAAACATGATTCCCCATCACTAAAACTGATTCCCCATCACTAAACCAGATCCCCCACCACTAAATCCGACCCCCCAATGCTAAACATGATCCCCCATCGCTAAACCTGATCCCCCATCACTAAACCCGATCCCCCATCACTAAACCCGATCCATGACCTCTAAACCCAATCCCTCATTCCTAAACCTGATCCCGCAATGTTAAACAGGTTCCCAATCGCTAAACCGGATCCCACATCACTGAACCCAATCCCTCATCACAAATCCCGATCCCCCAATGCTAAACCCGATCCCCCATAGCTAAACCTGATCCCCCATGGCTAAAGCCAATCTTCCATTAGTAAACCGGATCCCACATCACTCAACACGATCCCACATCACTAAACCCAAAACCCCATCAATAAACCCAATCTCCCATCACTAAACTTGATCCCTGATCGCTAAACACAATCCCCCATCACTAGACCCGATCCCCCCATGCTAAACATGGTTCCCCCATCGCTAAACCGGAGCCCCCATCGCTAAACCAGATCCCCATCACTAAACCCGATCCCCCATAGCTAAACTCGATCTCCTGTCACGATACCTGATCTCCCATCACTAAACCCAATCCCCCAGAGCTAAAGATGATACCCCATTGCTAAACCCGATCCACCATCACTAAACCCGATCTCACATCAATAAAGATCACCCCCATCGCTTAACCGGAACCTGCATCACTAAATCCGATCCCCCATAGCTAAACTCGACCCCCCGTCACTAAAGCTGCTTCCCCCATCACTAAACCCGATCCCCCAGAGCTAAAAATGATCCTCCATCGCTAAACCTGATCCCCCATCACTAAACACGATCCCACATCACTAGACCCGATCCCCCAATCACTAAGCACAATCCCCCATCAATAGACCCGATCCCCCAATGCTAAACATGGTTCTCCCATCGCTATGCCGGATCCTGCATCACTGAACCCGATTGCCCATAGTTAAACTCGATCCCCCGTCACTAAATTTGATCCCCCATCACTAAACCTGATTCCCCATCACTAAACTATATCCCCCATCGCTAAACCCGATTCCCCCATCACTAAACCCGATCCACGATCGCTAAACACAATCCCTCATCGCTAAACCTGATCCCGCAATGCTAAACAGGTTCCCAATTGCTAAACTGGATCCCCCAAAACTAAAACCAATTCCTCATCAGGAAATCTGATCCCCCCATGCTAAACCCCGTCCTCCATAGCTAAACCTGATCCCCCACGGCTAAACCCAATCTCCCATTAGTAAACCGGATCCCACATCACTCAGCACGATCCCACATCACTAAACCTGATCCTCCATAGCTAAACCTGATCCACCAAACCTAAATCCGATCCCCAATAGCTAAACACAATCCCCCATCAGTAAACCCGATCCATGATCACTAAACCCGATCCCCCAATGCTAAACATGATCCCCCATCGCTAAACCTGATCCTCCATCACTAAACCCCCATCTCCCATCACTAAACCCGATCGCCCAATGCTAAACATGTTCCCCCATCAGTAAAGTCCATCACCCATCGCTAAACCCGATCTCCCATCACTAAACCCGATCCCACATCACAAAACATGATCCCCCATCACTAAATCCGATCCCCCATAGCTAAACTCGATCCCCCATCACTAAACCTGATACCCCATCACTAAACCCGAACTGCCAGAGCTAAACCTGATACCCCATCGCTTAACCAGAACCTGCAAACTAACCCCGATCCCCATAGCTAAACTCGATGCCCTGTCACTAAACCCGATCCCCCATCTCTAAACCCGATCCCACAGAGCTCAAAATGATCCTCCATCGCTAAACCTGATCCCCCATCACCAGACCCGATCCTCCATCACTAAACCTGATCCCCCATCACTAAACCCGATCCCCCAGAGCTATAAATGATCCTCCATCGCTAAACCTGATCCCCCATTACTAAACTCGATCCCACATCACTAAACCCGATCCCCATCACTTAACCCAATCCCCCATCACTAAACTTGATCTCCGATTGCCAAACACAATCCCCCATCACTAGACCCGATCCCCCAATGCTAAACATGGTTCCCCCATCGCTAAGCCGGATCCTGCATCACTAATCCCGATTGCCCATAGTTAAATTCGATCCCCGTCACTAAACGTGATCCCCCATCACTAAATCTGATTCCCCATCACTAAATTAGATCCCCCATCACTAAATCCGACCCCCCAATTCTAAACATGATACCCCATCGCTAAACCTGATCCCCCATCACTAAACCCGAACCCCCATCACTAAACCCGATCCACGATCGCTAAACCCAATCCCTCAACCCTATACCTGATCCCGCAATGCTAAACAGGTTTCCGATCGCTAAACCGGATCCTGCAAAACTAAACCCAATCCCTCATCAGGAAATCCGATGCCCCCATGCTAAACCCGATCCCCCATAGCTTAACCTGGTCCCCCATGGCTAAACCCAATCTCCCATTAGTAAACGGGATCCCACATCACTCAACACAATCCCCCATCACTAAACCCGATCCACGATCACTAAACCCGATCCCCCAATGCTAAACATGATCCCTCTTCGCTAAACCTGAACGCCATCACTAAACCCCATCTCCCATCACTAAACGTGATCCCCCATCACTAAACCCGATCCCCCACCACTATACTCGAGCCCCGATTGCAAAACCGAATCCCCCATCACTAATCCCGATCCCCCAATGCTAAACATGTTTCCCCATCACTAAAGCCCATCACCCATCGCTAAACCCGAACCCTCATCACTAAACACGATCCCCCATCGCAAAACCTGATCCCCATCACTAAACCCGATCCCCCATAGCTAAGCTCGATCCCCAGTCACTAAACCTGATCCCCCATCACTAAACCTGATCCCCCATAGCTAAACTCGATGCTCTGTCACTAAACCCGATCCCCCATCACTAAACCCGATCGCACATCACGAAACCCAATCACCCAAGCTAAACCCAATCCCCCATCACTAAACCTGATCCCCCAATGCTAAACATGATCCCCATCACTAAACCTGATTCCCCATTGTTAAACCCGATCCCCATCACTAAACCCGATCCCACAGAGCTAAAAATGATCCTCCATCACTAAACCTGATCCCCCATCACCAGACCCGATCCTCCATCACTAAACCTGATTCCCCCATTAGTAAACCCAATCCCCCATCCCTAAATGCAATCCCCGATCGCTAAACACAATCCCCCATCACTAAACTCGATCTCCTAATGCTAAACATGGTTCCCCATTTATAAACCGGATCCTGCATCACTAAACCCGATTCACCATCACTAAACCTGATCCCCCAACGCTAAACCCGATACCCCATCACTAATCCTGATCGCACATCACGAAACCCAATCACCCAAGCTAAACCCAATCCCCCATCACTAAACCTGATCCCCCAATGCTAAACATGATTCCCATCACTAAACCTGATTCCCCATTGTTAAACCCGATCCCCATCACTAAACCCGATCCCACAGAGCTAAAAATGATCCTCCATCGCTAAACCTGATCCCCCATCACCAGACCCGATCCTCCATCACTAAACCCGATTCCCCCATCAGTAAACCCAATCCCCCATCCCTAAACGCAATCCCCGATCGCTAAACACAATCCCCCATCACTAAACTCGATATCCTAATGCTAAACATGGTTCCCCATTTCTAAACCGGATCCTGCACCACTAAACCCGATTCCCCATCACTAAACCTGATCCCCCAACACTAAACCCGATACCCCATCAGTAATCCTGATCACACATCACTAAACCCAATCACCCTAGCTAAACCCAATCCCCCATCACTAAACCTGATCCCCCAATGCTAAACATGATCCCCCATTACTAAACCTGATTCCCCATCGTTAAACCCGATCCCCATCACTAAACCCGACCCCCCATCACGAAACCCGATCCCACTTAGCTAAACCTGACCCCCATGGCCAAACCTGATCTCCCAATGCTAAACCTGATCACCCATCACTGAACCGGATCCCACATCACTAAACCCGATCCCCCATAGCTAAACCTGATCCCCCACGGCTACACCCACTCACCCATTGGTAAATCGGACCGCCATCACTAAACACGATCCCACAACACTAAACCTGATCCCCAATGCTAAACCTGATCCCCCATAGATAAACCCGATCCTCAATAGCTAAACACAATCCCCCATCACTAAACCCGATCCACGATCACTAAACCCGATCCCCCAATGATAAAAATGGTCCCTCATCGCTAAACCTGATGCCCCATCACTAAACCCCTTCCCCCATCGCTAAACCCGATCCCCCATCACTAAACCCGAGCCCTGATCGCTAAACTGAATCCCCCATCACTAAACCCGTTCCCACAATGCTAAACATTTTCCCCCATCCCTAACTCCGATCCCCCTTGCTAAACCCGATCCCCGTCACTAAACATGATCCCCCATCACTTAACCCGATCACACATCACTAAACCCGATCCCCCATCACTGAACCCATCCCCCATCACTAAACTTGATCCCCGATCGCTAAACACAATCCCCCATCACTAGAACCGCCCCCCCAATGCTAAACATGACTCCCCCATCGCTACACCGGATCCTGCATCACTAAACCCGATCGCCCATAGCTAAACTCGATCCCCCATCACTAAAACTGATCCCCCATCACTAAACTCGATCCCCCAGAGCTAAAGATGACACCCCATCAATAAACCGATCCCCCGTCACTAAACCCAATCCCCCATCACTAAAGCTGATCCCCGATCGCTAAACACAATCCCCCATCACTTGACCCGATCTCCCAATGCTAAAGATGGTTCCCCCATCGTGAAACCGGATCCTGCATCACTAAACTCGATCACCCATACCTAAACCCGATCCCCCATAACTAAACTCGATCCCTTGTCACTAAACCTGATTCCCCAACACTAAACCCGATCCCCCAGAGCAAAAAATGATCCTCAATCGCTAAACTTGTTTCCTCATCACCATACCCGATCCTCCATCACTAAACCCGATCCCCCATCACTAAACCCCATCCCCCATTACTAAAAGCATCCCCCGATCGCTAGACACATTCCCCCCATCACTAAACCCAATTCCCCAATGCTAAACATAGTTCCCCCATCACTAAACTGGATCCTGCATCACTGAACCCGATCCCCCATCACTAAACCTGATCCCCCATTACTAAACCCGATACCCCATCACAAATCCCGATCCCACATCATTAAACACAATTCCCCATAGCTAAACCCTATCCCCCATCGCTAAACCAAATCCCCATAGCTAAACCTGATCCCCCAAAGCTAAACCCACTCTCCCTTTGGAAAACCAGACCCCCATCACTAAACACAATCCCACAACACTAAACCTGATCCCCCAATGCTAAATCTGATCCCCCATAGCTAAACCCGATACCCAATAGCTAAACACAATCCCACATCACTGAACCCGATCCACAATCACTAAGCCTGATCCCCCAATTCTAAACATGATTGCCCCATCACTAAACCCCGTCCCCCATCGCTAAACCCGAAGTCCCAACACTAAACCCGATCGCCCATAGCTGAACTCGATCCCCCGTCACTATACCTGATCCCCCTTCACTAAACCCGATCTGCCAGAGCTAAAGATGGTACCCCATCACTAAACCCGATCCCCCATAGCAAAAGCTGATCCCCCATGGCTAAACCCGAACTCCCATTGCTAAACCGGAACCCCATCACAAAACCCGATCCCACATCATTAAACCCAATCCCCCATAGCTAAACCCGACCCCCCATCACTAAACCTGATCCCCCAATGCTAATCATGATTCCCCCATCGCTAAACCTGATGCCCCATCACTAAACCCAATCCCCGATCGCTAAACCCGAAGTCCCAACACTAAACCCGATCCCCCATCACTAAACCGGATCCCTCAATGCTAAACATGATCCCCATCACTAAACCTGATCCCCCATCGCTAAACCCGGTCACCATCACTAAACCCGACCCCCCATCACTAACCCCGATCCCATTTAGCTAAACCAGACCCCCATGGCTAAACCCACTCTCCCATTGGAAAACCGGACACCCATCACTAAACACAGTCCCACAACACTAAACCTGAACCCCCCATGCTAAATCTGATCCCCCATAGCTAAACCCGATACCCAATAGCTAAACACAATCCCACATCACTGAACCCGATCCACAATCACTAAACCCGATCGCCCAATGCTAAACATGATCCCCCATTGCTAAACCTGATGCCCCATCACTAAACCCAATCCCTGATTGCTAAACCCGAAGTCCCAACACTATACCTGATCCCCCTTCACTAAACCCGATCCGCCAGAGCTAAAGATGATACCCCATCGCTTAACCCTATCCCCCATCACTAATCCCGATTACCCATAGCAAAAGCTGATCCCCCAAGGCTAAACCCGAACTCCCATTGCTAAACCGGATCCCCATCACTAAACCCGATCTCACATCACTAAACATGATCCCCCCATCGCTTAACCGGAACCTGCATCACTAAACCCGATTGCCCATAGCTAAACCCAATCGCCCGTCACTAAACATGATCCCCATCACTAAACCCGATCCCCCAGAGCTAAAAATGATCCTCCATTGCAAAACCTGATCCCCCATCAATAAACACGATCCCACGTCACTAAACCCGATCCCCATCACTAAACCCAATCCCCCATCACTAAACTTGATCCCCGATCACTAAACACGATCCTCCATCACTAAACCGGAGCTCCGATCGCTAAACTGAATCCCCCATCACTAAACCCATTCCCGCAATGCTAAACATGTTCCCCCATCAATAATTCCTATCCCCCATAGCTATACCCGATCCCCATCAATAAACATGATCCCCCATCACTTAACCCGATCACACATCACTTAACCCGATTCCCCATCACTGAACCCAATCTCCCATCACTAAACTTGATCCCCGATCGCTAGACACAATCCCCCATCACTAGAACCGATCCCCCAATGCTAAACATGGTTCCTTCATGGCTAAGCCGGATCCTGCATCACTAAACCCGATCGCCCATACCTAAACCCGATCCCCCATAGCTAAACTCGATCCCCTGTCACTAAACCTGACCCCCCAACACTAAACCCGATCCCCCAGAGCAAACAATGATCCTCAATCGCTAAACTTGTTTCCCCATCACCATACCCGATCCTCCATCACTGAACCCGATCCCCCATCACTAAACCCCATCCCCCATTACTAAAAGCATTCCCCGATTGCTAGACACAATCCCCCATTGCTAAACCCGATTCCCCAATACTAAACATAGTTCCCCCATCACTAAACCGGATCCTGCATCACTGAACCCGATACCCCATCACAAAACCCGATCCCACATCATTAAACCCAATCCCCACTGCTAGACCCGATCCCCCATCACTAAACCGGATCCCCCAATGCTAAACATGATCCCCCATCACTAAACCCAATCCCCATAGCTAAACCTGATCCCCCACGGCTAAACCCACTCTCCCATTGGAAAACCGGACCCCCATCACTAAACACGATCTCACATCACTAAACATGATACCCCATCACTTAACCGGAACCCGCATCACTAAACCCGATCGCCCATAGCTAAACCCAATCACCCATCACTAAACATGATCCCCCAGAGCTAGAAAAGATCCTCCATCACTAAACCTGATCCCCCATCAATAAACATGATCCCACATCACTAAACCCGATCCCCATCACTAAACGTGATCCCCGATCGCTAAACACAATCCCCCATCACTTGACCCGATCTCCCCATGCTAAACATGGTTCCCCCATCACTAAACCGGATCCTGCATCACTAAACCCGCTCGCCCATACCTAAACCTTATCCCCCATAGCTAAACTCGATCCCCTGTCACTAAACCTGATCCCCCAACACTAAACCCAATCCCCCAGAGCAAACAATGATCCTCAATCGCTAAACCTATTCCCCCATCACCAGACCCGATCCTCCATCACTAAACCTGATCTCCCATCACTAAACCCCATCCCCCATCACTAAAAGCATTCCCCGATCGCTAGACACAATCCCCCATCACTAAACCCGATTCCCTAATGCTAAACATAGTTCCCCCATCACTGAACCGGATCCTGCATCACTGAAACCGATCCCCCATCACTAAACCTGAACCCCCATGGCTAAACCCACTCTCCCATTGGAAAACCGGACACCCATCACTAAACCCGATCCCCCAATGCTAAACATGATCCCCCATCGCTAAACCTGATGCCCCATCACTAAACCCCATCCCCCATCGCTAAACCCGAAGTCCCAACACTAAATCCGATCCCCCATAGCTAAACTCGATCCCCCGTCACTATATCTGATCCCCCTTCATTAAACCCGATCCACCAGAGCTAAAGATGATACCCCATTGCTAAACCCGATCCCCCATCACTAATCCCGATCCCCCATAGCAAAAGCTGATCTCCCAAGGCTAAACCCGAACTCCCATTGCTAAACCGGATCCACATCACTAAACCCGATCTCACATCACTAAACATGATACCGCATCGCTTAACCAGAACCTGCATCACTAAACCCGATTGCCCATAGCTAAACCCAATCACCCGTCACTAAACATGATCCCCATCACTAAACCCGATCCCCCAGAGCTAGAAATGATCCTCCATCGCTAAACCTGATCTCCCATCAATAAACACGATCCCACATCACTAAACCCGATCCCCATCACTAATCCCAATCCCACCTCACTAAACTTGATCCCCGATCGCTAAACACAATCCCCCATCAATAGACCCGATTCCTCACTGCTAAACATGGTTCCCCCATCGCTAAGCCGGATCCTGCATCACTAAATCCGATCGCCCATAGATAAACCCGATCGCCCGTCACTAAACTTGATTCCCCATCACTAAACATGATCCCCCATCGCTAAACCTGATCCTCCATCACTAAACCCGATCGCCCATCACTAAACCACATCCACGACCGCTAAACCCAATCCCTCATCCCTAAACCCAATCCCGCAACGCTAAACAGGTTCCCGATCGCTAAACCGTATCCCGCATCACTGAACCCAATCCCTCATCACAAAACCCGATCCCCCAATGCTAAACCCGATCCCCCATAGCTAAACCTGATCCCCCATGGCTAAACCCAATCTCCCTTTAGTAAACCGGATCCCACATCACTCAACACGATCCCACAACACTAAACCTGATCCTCCATAGCAAAACCTGATCCCCCATACCTAAATCCGATCCCCAATAGCTAAACAAATCCCCCATCACTAAACCCGATCCCCCATCAGTAAATTCGATCCCCCAATGCTAAACATGGTCCCCCATCACTAAACCTGATCGCCCATCACCAAGCCCGATCACCATCACTAAACCCAACCCCCCATCACTATCCCCAATCCCACTTAGCTAAACCTGACCCCCACGGCTAAACCCGATCTCCAAATGCTAAACCTGATCCCCCATCAATAAACCGGATCCCACATCACTTAACCCGATCACATATAGCTAAACCTGATCCCCCATGGCTAAACCCACTCTCCCATTGGTAAATCGGACCCCCATTACTAAACACGATCCCACAACACTAAACCTGATCCCCCAATGGTAAACCTGATTCCCCATAGCTAAACCCGATCCCCAATATCTAAACACAATCCCCATCACTAAACCCGATCCCCCAATGCTAAACATGTTCCCCATCACTAAAGCCCATCCCCCATAGCTAAACTCGATCCCCCGTCACTAAACCTGATCCCCCAACACTAAACCCGACCCCCCAGAGCTAAAGATGATACCCCATCGCTAAACCTGATCGCCCATCACTAAACCTGATCCCCCATCACTAAACCCAATTCTCCATAGCTAAACCTGATCCCCCATCGCTTAATCGGACCCTGCATCAATAAACCCGACCCCCCATAGCTAAAATCGATCCCCTGTCACTAGACCTGATCCCCCATCACTAAACCCGATCCCACAGACCTAAAAATGATGCTCCATCGCTAAACCTGATCCCCTATCACCGGACCCGATCCTCCATAACTAAACCCGATCCCACATCACTAAACCCAACCCCCCAGCACTAAACGCAATCCCCGATCTAACTAAACACAATCCCCCATCACTAAACTCGATCCCCCAATGCCAAAAATGGTTCGCCATCACTAAACCGGATCCTGCATCACTAAACCCGATCCCCCATCACTAAACTGATCCCCCTTCACTAAACCGGATCCCCAATGCTAAACATGATCGCCCATAACTAAACCTGATCCCCCATCGCTAAACCTGATCACCATCACTAAACCCGACACCCCATCACTAACCCCGATCCCCCATAGCTAAACCTGATCTCCCATTGCAAAACCCAATCTCCCATTAGTAAACCGGATCCCACATCACTCAACACGATCCCACATCACTAAACCTGATCCTCCATAGCTAAACTTGATCCCCCATACCTAAATCCGATCCCCAATAGCTAAACACAATCCCCCATCACTAAACCTGATCCACGATCACTAAACCCAATCCCCCAATGCTAAACATGATCCCCCATCACTTAACCTGATACCCCATCACTAAACCCCATCTCCCATCGCTAAACCCGCTCCCCCATCACTAAACCTGATCCCGCACCACTATACCCGAGCCCCGATCGCTAAAACGAATCCTCCATCACTAAACCCGATTCCCCAATGCTAAACATGTTCCCCATCACTAAAGCCCATCCCCCATCGCTAAGCTTGATCCCCCATCACTAAACCCGATCCCCCATTGCAAAACCTGATCCCCATAACTAAATCCGATCCCCCATAGCTAAACTCGATCCCCCGTCACTAAACCTGATCCCCCATCACTAAACCCAATTCCCCAGAGCTAAAGATGATAGCCCATTGCTAAACCTGATCGCCCATCACTAAACCCGATCCCCCATCACTAAACCCGATCCCCCGTCACTAAACCCGGTCCCCCATCGCTAAACCTGATCCCCCATCGCTTAACCGGACCCTGCATCACTAAACCCGACCCTCCATAGCTAAACTCGATCCCCTGTCACCAGACCTGATCCCCCATCACTAAACCCAATCCCACAGAGCTAAAAATGATGCTCCATCACTAAACCTGATCCCCCATCACCAAACCCGATCCTCCATAACTAAACCCAATCCTCCATCACTAAACCCAACCTCCCATCACTAAACGCAATACCCGATCGCTAAATACAATCCCCCATCACTAAACTCGATCCCCCAATGCTAAACATGGTTCCCCATCACTAAACCGGATCCTGCATCACTAAACCCGATCCCCCATCACTAAACCTGATCCCCCTTCACAAAACCGGATCCCCCAATGCTAAACATGATCTCCCATCACTAAACCTGATTCCCCTTCGCTAAACCCGATCACCATCACTAAACCCGACCCCCCATCACTAACCCCAATCCCACTTAGCTAAACCTGACCCCCACGCCAAACCCGATCTCCCAATGCTAAACCTGATCCCCATCACTAAACAGGATCCCACATCACTTAACCCGATCACCCATAGCTAAACCTGATCCCCCACAGCTAAACCCACTCTCCCATTGATAAATCGGACCTCCATCACTAAACACAATCCCACAACACTAAACCTGATCCCCCAATGGTAAACCTGATCCCCCATAGCTAAACCCGATCCCCAATAGCTAAACACAATCCCCCATCACTAAACCCGATCCACGATCACAAAACCTGATCCCCCAATGGTAAACATGATCCCCCATCGCTAAACCTGATGCCCCATCACTAAACCCCTTGCACCATCGCTAACCCCGATCCCCCATCACTAAACACGAGTCCCGATCGCTAAACCGAATCCCCCATCACTAAACCCGTTCCCCCATTGCTAAACATGTTCCCCCATCACTAAACCACATCCCCAATCGCTAAACCAGATCCCCATCACTAAACCCGATCCCCCATAGCTAAACCCATTCCCCGTCACTATACCTGATCCCCCATCACTAAACCCGACCCCCCAGAGCTAAAGATGATACCCCATAGCTAAACCCAATTCCCTATCACTTAACCCGATCGCCCTTAGCAAAACCTGATCCCCCATGGCTAAATCAGATCTCCAATTGCTAAACCAGATCCCCATCACTAAACCCGATCACACAACACTAAACATGATCCCCCATTGCTTAACTGGAACCAGCATCACTAAATCCAATCCCCCATAGCTAAACCCAATCCCCCGCCAATAAACCCAATCCCCCATCACTAAACACAATCCCCGATCGCTAAACACAACCCCCCTTCACTAAACTCGATCCCCCAATGCTAAACACGGTTCCCCATTTATAAACCGGATCCTGCATCACTAAACCCGATCCCCCATCACTAAACTTGATCCCCCATCACTTAATCCGATACCCCATCACTAAACCCGATCCCACATCACTAAACCCATTCCCCCATAGCTAAACCAGATCCTCCATCACTAAACTGGATCCCCCAATGCTAAACATGATTCCCCATCACTAAACCTGATCCCCCATCGTTAAACCCGATCCCCATCACTAAACCCGAACCCCCATCACTAAACCTGATCCCAGTTAGCTGAACCTGACCCCCACGGCTAAACCCGATCTCCCAATGCTAAACCTGATCCCCCATCACTAAACCGGATCCCACATCACTAAACCCGATCCCCCATAGCTAAACCTGATCCTCCACGGCTAAACCCACTCTCCCATTGGTAAATCAGACCCGCACCACTAAACACGATCCCACAACACTAAACCTGATCACCCAATGCTTAACCTGATCCCCCATAGCTAAACTCAATCCCCAATATCTAAACACAATCCCCCATCACTAAACCCAATCCACGATCACTAAACCCGATCCCCCAATGCTAAACATGATCCCCCATCGCTAAACCTGATGCCCCATCACGAAACCCCTTCCCCCATTGCTAAACCCGATCCCCCATCATTAAACCTGATCCCCAATCGCTAAACCGAATCCCCCATCATTAGACCCGTTCCCGCAATGCTAAACATGTTCCCCCATCAATAAACCCCTTCCCCCATCGCTAAACCCGATCCCTCATCACTATACCTGATCCCCCATCACTAAACCGGATCCCCCAGAGCTAAAAATGACACCCCATCGTAAACCCGATTCCCCATCACTAAAACCAATCCCCCATAGCAAAAACTGATCCCCCATGGCTAAACCCGATATCCCATTGCTAAACCAGATCCCCATCACGAAACGTAATCTCACATCACTAAACATGATCCCTCATCGCTTAACCAGAACCTGCATCACTAAAACCGATCACCCATAGCTAAACCCGATCCCCCGTCAGTAAACCTGATCCCCCATCACTTAACCCGATCCCACATCACTAAACCCGATCCCCCATCACTAAACCCAATCCCCCATCACTAAACTTGATCCCTGATCACTAAACACAATCCCCCATCACTAGACCCGATCCCCCCAATGCTAAACATTGTTCCCCCAGCGCATATCCGGATCCTGCATCACTAAACCCGATCGCCCATAGCTAAACTCGATCCCCCATCACTAAAACTGATCCCCATCACTAAACCCGATCCCCCGTCACTAAATCCGATACCCCAATGCTAAACCCAATCCCTCATCACTAAACCCGATCCCGCAATGCTAAACAGGTTCCCCATCACTAAACCGGATCCCACATCACTAAACCCAATCCCTCATCACAAAACCCAGACCCCCAATGCTAAGCCTGATCCCCCATGACTAAACCCCATCCCCGTCACTAAACCTGATCCCCCATCACTAAAACCGATCCTGCATCACTAAACCCGATCCCCCATCACTTAACCCAATCCCCCATCATTAAACCTGATCCCCGATTGCTAAACACAACCCCCCATCACTTGACCCGATCCCCCAATGCTAAACATGGTTCCCCCATTGCTAAACCGGATGCTGCATCACTAAACCCAATTGCCCATACCTAATCCCGATCCCCCATATCTAAACTCGATCCCATGTCACTAAACCTGATCCCCCATCACTAAACCCGATCCCCCAGAGCTAAAAATGATACTCCATCGCTAAACCTGTTACCCCAACACCAGACCCGATCCTCCATCACTAAACCCGATACCCCATCACTAAACCCAATCCCCCATCACTAAACGCATCCCCCGATCGCTAGACACAATCCCCCATCACTAAACCCGATTCCCCAATGCTAAACATAGTTCCCCCATCACTGAACCGGATCCTGCTTCACTGAACCCGATCCCCCATCACTAAACCTGATCCCCCTTCACTAAACCCGATACGCCATCACAAAACCCGATCCCAAAATCATTCAATTCAATCCCCCATAGCTAAACCCGATCCCCCATCACTAAACCGGATCCCCCAACGCTAAAAATGATCCCCCATCACTAAACCCGATCCCCCAGAGCTAGAAATGATCCTCCATCGCTAAACCTGATCCCGCATCACTAAACCTGATCCCACCTCACTAAACCCAATCCCCCATCACTAAACTTGATCCCCAATCGCTAAACACAATTCCCCATCACGAGACCCGAACCCCAATGCTAAACATGGTTCACCCATCACTAAACCGGATCCTGCATCACTAAACCCGATCGCCATAGCTAAACACAATCGCCCGTCACTAAACTTGATCCCCCATCACTAAACTTGATTCCCCATCACTTAACCAGATCCCCCACCTCTAAATCCGACCCCCAATGCTAAACATGATCCTCCATCACTAAACCTGATCCCACTTAGCTAAACCTGACCCCCACAGCTAAACCCGATCTCCCAATGCAAAACCTGATCCCAATCACCAAACCCGATCCCCCATCACTAAACCCGATCCCCCATAGCAAAAGCTGATCCCCCATGGCTAAACCTGAACTCCCATTGCTAAACCGGATGCCCATCACTAAACCCAATCTCACATCACTAAACATGATCCCCCATCGCTTAACCAGAACCTGCATCACTAAATCCGAACCCCCAAAGCTAAACCTGATCCCCCGTCAATAAACCCAATCCCCCATCACTAAACGCAATCCCCGATCGCTAAACACAATCCCCCATCACTAAACTTGATCCCCGAATGCTAAAAACGGTTCCCCATTTATAAACCGCATCCTGCATCACTAAACCCGATCCCCGATCACTAAACCTGATCCCCCATCACTTAACCCGATACCCCATCGCTAAATCTGATCCCCCATCACTATGCCCGAACCCCATAGCTAAACTCGATCCCCCATCACTATACCTGATCCCCCATCACTAAACCCGATCCCCCAGAGCTAAAGATGATACCCCATCGCTTAACCTGATTCCCTATCACTACACACGATCGCCCATAGCAAAACCTGATCCCCCATGGCTAAATCAGATCTCCCATTGCTAAATCGGATCCCCATCACTAAACCCGATCACACAACACTAAACATGATCCCCCATCGCTTAACCGGAACCAGCATCACTAAATCTGATCCCCCATAGCTAAACACAATCCCCCATCACTAAACTTGATCCCCCAATGCTAAACATGGTTCCCCATTTATAAAACAGATCCTGCATCACTAAAACCGATCCCCGATCACTAAACCTGATCCCCCATCACTTTACCCGATACCCCATCACTAAACCCGAGCCCACATCACTAAATCCTTACCCCCATAAATAAATCCGATCCCCATCACTAAAACGGATCCCCCAATGCTAAACATGATCCCCATCACTAAACCTGATCCCCCATCGTTAAACTCGATCCCCATCACTAAACCCGAACCCCCATCACTAAATCCGATCCCAGTTAACTAAACTTGACCCCCACGGCTAAACCCGATCTCCCAATGCTAAACCCGATCTCCCATTGCTAAACCGGATCCCAATCACTAAACGCGATCTCACATCACCAAACATGATCCCTCATCGCTCAACCTGACCCTGCATCACTAAATCCGATCCCCCATAGCTAAGCCCCATCCCCGTCACTAAACCTGATCCCCCATCACTAGACCCGATCCCGCAATGCTAAACATGGTTCCCCCATCGCTAAACCGGATCCTGCATCACTAAACCCGATCGCCCACAGCTAATCTCGATCCCCCATCACTAAAACTGATCCCCCATCACTCAACCAGATCCCCATCACTAAATCCGATACCCCAGAGCTAAATATGATCCTCCATCGCTAAACCTGTTCCCCCATCACCAGACCCGATCCTCCATCAATAAACCCAATCCCCCATCAGTAAACCCAATCCCCGATCACTAAACGCATCCCCCGATCGCTAGACACAATCCCCCATCACTAAACCCGATTCCCCAATGCTAAACATATCTCCCCCATCACTGAACCGGATCCTGCATCACTGAACCCGATCCCCCATCACTAAACGTGATTCCCCATCACTAAACCCGATACCCCATCACAAAACCCGATCCCACATTATTAAACACAATCCCCCATAGCTAAAGCCAACCCCCCATCACTAAACCGGATCCCCCAATGCTAAACATGATCCCCCATCACTAAACCTGATCCCCCACGGCTAAACCCAATCCCCATCACTAAACCCGACCCCCCCATCATTAAACCCGATCCCACTTAGCTAAACCTGACCCCCACGGCTAAACCCGATCTCCCAATGCTAAACCTGATCCCAATCACTAAACCCGATCCCCCATCACTAAACCCGATCCCCCATAGAAAAATCTGATCCCCCATGGCTAAACCCGAACTCCCATTTCTAAAGCGGATCCCCATCACTAAACCCGATCTTACATCACTAAATATGATCCCCCATCGCTTAACTGGAACCTGCATCAATAAATCCGATCCCCCATAGTTAATCTCGATCCCCCATCACTAAACCTGATCCCCCATCACTAAACACGATCCCCTAGAGCTAAAAAAGATCCTCCATCGCTAAACCTGATCCCGCATCACTAAACCTGATCCCACCTCACTAAACCCAATCCCCCATCACTAAACTTGATCCCCAATCGCTAAACACAATTCCCCATCACGAGACCCGAACCCCAATGCTAAACATGGTTCACCCATCACTAAACCGGATCCTGCATCACCAAACCCGATCGCCATAGCTAAACTCAATCGCCCGTCACTAAACTTGATCCCCCTTCACTAAACTTGATTCCCCATCACTTAACCAGATCCCCCACCTCTAAATCCGACCCCCCAATGCTAAACATGATCCCCCATCGCTAAAGCTGATCCCCCATCAATAAACCCGATCCCACTTCACTAAACCTGATCCACGACCACTAAACCCAAGCCCTCATCCCTAAACCTGATCCCGCAATGCTAAACAGGTTCCCGATGACTAAACCGGATCCCACATCACTGAACCCAGTCCCTCATCACAAAACCCAATCCCCCAACGCTATACCTGATCCCCCATAGCTAAACCTGATCCCCCACGGCTAAGCCCAATCTCCCATTAGTAAACCAGATCCCACATCACTTAACACGATCCTACATCACTAAACCTGATCCTCCATAGCTAAACCTGATCCCCCATACCTAAATCCGATCCCCAATAACTAAACGCAATCCCCCATCACTAAACCCGATCCACGATCACTAAACCCGATCCCCCAATGCTAAACATGATCCCCCATCGCTAAACCTGATCCCTCATCACTAAACCCCATCTCCCATCGCTAAATCCGATTCCTCATCACCAAACCCGATACCCCAACACTATACTCAAGCCACGATCGCTAAACCGAATCCCCCATCACTAAACCCGATCCCCCAAAGCTAACCATGTTCCCCATCACTAAAGCCCACCCCCATCACTAAACTTGATCCCCCATCACTAAACCCGATTGCAAAACCTGATCCCCATAACTAAACCTGATCCCCCATAGCTAAAATCGATCCCCCGTCACTAAACCTGTTCCCCCAACACTAAACCTGAACCCCCAGAGCTAAATATGATACCCCATCGCTAAACCTGATCGCCCATCACTAAACCCGATCCCCCATCACTAAACATGATCCCCCATCACTAAACCCGAATCCCCATAGCTAAACCTGATCCCCCATCGCTTAACCAGACCCTGCATCACTAAACCCGACCCCCCAGAGCTAAACTCGATCCCCTGTCACAAGACCTGATCACCCATCACTAAACCCGATCCCACAGAGCTAAAAATGTACCTCCATCGCTAACCCTGATCCCCCATCACCAGACCCGATCCTCCATAACCAAACCCGATCCCCCATCACTAAACCCAAACCCCATCACTAAACGCAACCCCCGATCGCTAAACACTATCCCCCATCACTAAACTCGATCCCTCAATGCTGAACATGGTTCCCCATCACTAAACCGGATCCTGCATCACTGAACCCGATCCCCATCACTAAACCTGATCCTCCATCACTAAACCCGATACACCATCACTAAATCCGATCCCACATCACTAAACCCAATGCCCCATAGCTAAACCCGATCCCCCATCAGTAAACCCGATCCCCATAGCTAAACCTGACCCCCACGGCTAAACCCACACTCCCATTGGTAAATCGGACCCCCATCACTAAACATGATCCCACAACACTAAACCTGATACCCCAATGCTAAACCTGAACCCCCATAGCTAAACCCGATCCCCATTAGATAAAGACAATCCCCCATCACTAAACCCGATCCACAATCACTAAATCCGATCCCCAATGCTAAACATGATCCCCCATCGCTAAACCCAATCCCCCATCACTAAACACGAGCCCCGATCGCTAAACCGACTCCCCCATCACTAAACCCGTTCCCCCAATGCTAAACATGTTCCCCCATCACTACACTACATCCCCCATCGCTAAACCTGATCCCCCATCATTAAGTCCGATCCCCCATAGCTAAACCCGATCGCCCGTCACTATACCTGATCCCCCATCACTAAACCCGAACCCCCAGAGCTGAAGATGATATCCAATCGCTAAACCTGATTCCCCATCACTAAACCCGATCGCCCATAGCAAAACCTGATCCCCCATGGCTAAATCCGATCTCCCATTGCTAAACCGGATCGCCATCACTTAACCCGATCTCACAACACTAAACATGATCCCCCATTGCTTAACCGGAACCTGCATCGCTAAATCCAACCCCCCATAGCAAAACCCCATCCCCCGTCACTAAACCTGATCCCCCATCACTAAACCCGATCCCACATCACTAAACTCGATCCCCCAACACTAAACCCAATCCCCCATCACTAAACTTGATCCCCGGTCGCTAAACACAGTCCCCCATCACTAGACACGATCCCCCAAAGCTAAACATGGTTCCACCAGCGATAAACCGGATCCTGCATCACTAAACCCGATCGCCCATCGCTAAACTCGATCGCCCGTCACTAAACTTGATCCCCCATCACTAAACCAGATCCGTCATCACTAAATCCGATACCCCAATGCTAAACATGATCCCCCATCGCTAAACATGATACCCCATCACTAATCCCGATCTCACATCAATAAACTCGATCCACGACCACTAAAAGCAACCCCTCATCCCTAAACCTGATCCCACAATGCTAAACAGGTTCCTGATCGCTAAACCGGATCCCAAATCACTGAACCCAATCCCTCATCACAAAACCCGATCCCCCAACGCTATACCCGATCCCCCATAACTAAACCTGATCCCCCACGGCTAAGCCCAATCTCCCATTAGTAAAACGGATCCCACATCACTCAACATGATCCCACATCGCTAAACCTGATCCTCCATAGCTAAACCTGATCCCCCATACCTAAATCCGATCCCCAATAACTAAACACATTCCCCCATCACTAAACCCGAACCACGATCACTAAACCCGATTCCCCAATGCTAAACATGATCCCCCATCGCTAAACCTGATCCCCATCACTATTCCCCATCTCCCATCGCTAAACCCGATGCCCCATCACTAAAGCCGATCCTCCACCACTATACTTGAGCCCCGATCGCTAAACCGAATCCCCCATCACTAAACCCGATCCCCCAATGCTAATCATGATCCCCCATCGCTAAACCTGATCCCCCATCACTATTCCCCATCTCCCATCGCTAAACCCGATCCCCCATCACTAAAGCCGATCCCCCACCACTATACTTGAGCCCCAATCGCTAAACCGAATCCCTCATCACTAAACCCGTTCCTGCAATGCTAAACAGGTTCCCCATCGCTAAACCGGATCCCCCATCATTAAACCCAATCCCTCATCATGAAACTCGATCCCCCAATGGTAAACATGGGCCCCAATTGCTAAACCGGATCCGCAACTCTAAATCCGATCCCCCTTAGCTCAACCCGACCCCCCATCACTAAACCCAATCCCCTATCACTAAACCTGATCCCCCATCACTAAACCCGATCCCCCATCACCAAACCCAATCCCCCATCACTAAACGTGATCTCCGATTGCAAAACACTATCCCCCATCACTAAACCCGATCCCCCAGTGACAAACATGGATCCCCCATCGCTAATCCGGGACCTGTATCACTAAACCTGTTCGTCCATAACTAAACTCGATCCCCCATCACTAAACCCGATCCCGCAATGATAAACATGGATCCCCTATCGCTAAACCGGGACCTGCATCACTAAAACTGTTCGTCCATAAGTAAACTCGATCCCCCATCACTAAACCCGATCCCCCATCACTAAAACGGATCCGGCAATGATAAACATGATTCCGCATCACTAAACCCCATGCCCCATCGCTAAACCCGATCCCCCATCCCTAAACCCGACCCCCCATCACTAAACCCGATCCCACATAGCTAAACCTGACCTCCACGGCTAAACCCAATCTCCCATTGGTAAACCGGATCGCCCATCACTAAACACGATCCCACATCACTAAACCTGATCCATCCTGGCTAAACCTGATCCGCCATAGCTAAACCCGATCCCCCATCACTAAATCTGATCCCCCATTACTAAACCCCATCCCACATCGCTAAACCCGATACCCCATCACTATACACAATCCCAAATCACTAAATTCGAGCCCCGATCGCTAAACCCAATCCCCCATCACTAAACCCGATCCCCATCACTAAACCCAGTCCCACATCACTAAACCCGATCCCCCATAGCTAAACCCGATCCCTGTCACTATACCTGATCCCCCATCACTAAACCCGAACCCCCAGAGCTAAAGATGATACCCCATCTCTAAACCCGATTCCCCATCACTAAACCCGATCCCCCATAGCAAAACCTGATCCCCCATGGCTAAATCCGATCTGCCATTGCTAAACCAGATCACCATCACTAAACCCGATCACACATCACTAAACATGATCCCCCATTGCTTAACCGGAACCTGCATCGCTAAATCCAACCCCGCAGTGCTAAACCCCATCCCCTGTCACTAAACCTGATCCCCCATCACTAAACCCGATCCCACAAAACTAAACACGATCCCCTATCACTAAACCTAATCCCCCATCACTAAACTTGATCCCCGATCATTAAACACAATCCCCCATCAGTAGACCCGATCCCCCATTGCTAAACATGGTTCCCCCAGCGCTAAACCGGATACTGCATCACTAAACCCGATCGCCCATATCTAAACTCGATTCCCCATCACTAAACCTGATCCCCCATCACTAAACCAGATCCCCCATCACTAAATCCGATACCCCAATGCTAAACATGTTCCCCCATCGCTAAACCTGATCCCCCATACCTAAATCCGATCCCCAATAACTAAATACAACCCCCCATCACTAAACCCGATCCACGATCACTAAACCCGATCCCCCAATGCTAAACATGATCCGCCATCGCTAAACCTGATCCCCCATCACTATTCCCCATCTCCCATCGCTAAACCCGATCCCCCATCACTAAAGCCGATCCCCCACCACTATACTTGAGCCCCAATCGCTAAACCGAATCCCTCATCACTAAACCCGTTCCTGCAATGCTAAACAGGTTCCCCATCGCTAAACCGGATCCCCCATCATTAAACCCAATCCCTCATCATGAAACTCGATCCCCCAATGGTAAACATGGGCCCCAATTGCTAAACCGGATCCGCAACTCTAAATCCGATCCCCCTTAGCTCAACCCGACCCCCCATCACTAAACCCAATCCCCTATCACTAAACCTGATCCCCCATCACTAAACCCGATCCCCCATCACCAAACCCAATCCCCCATCACTAAACGTGATCTCCGATTGCAAAACACTATCCCCCATCACTAAACCCGATCCCCCAGTGACAAACATGGATCCCCCATCGCTAATCCGGGACCTGTATCACTAAACCTGTTCGTCCATAACTAAACTCGATCCCCCATCACTAAACCCGATCCCGCAATGATAAACATGGATCCCCTATCGCTAAACCGGGACCTGCATCACTAAAACTGTTCGTCCATAAGTAAACTCGATCCCCCATCACTAAACCCGATCCCCCATCACTAAAACGGATCCGGCAATGATAAACATGATTCCGCATCACTAAACCCCATGCCCCATCGCTAAACCCGATCCCCCATCCCTAAACCCGACCCCCCATCACTAAACCCGATCCCACATAGCTAAACCTGACCTCCACGGCTAAACCCAATCTCCCATTGGTAAACCGGATCGCCCATCACTAAACACGATCCCACATCACTAAACCTGATCCATCCTGGCTAAACCTGATCCGCCATAGCTAAACCCGATCCCCCATCACTAAATCTGATCCCCCATTACTAAACCCCATCCCACATCGCTAAACCCGATACCCCATCACTATACACAATCCCAAATCACTAAATTCGAGCCCCGATCGCTAAACCCAATCCCCCATCACTAAACCCGATCCCCATCACTAAACCCAGTCCCACATCACTAAACCCGATCCCCCATAGCTAAACCCGATCCCTGTCACTATACCTGATCCCCCATCACTAAACCCGAACCCCCAGAGCTAAAGATGATACCCCATCTCTAAACCCGATTCCCCATCACTAAACCCGATCCCCCATAGCAAAACCTGATCCCCCATGGCTAAATCCGATCTGCCATTGCTAAACCAGATCACCATCACTAAACCCGATCACACATCACTAAACATGATCCCCCATTGCTTAACCGGAACCTGCATCGCTAAATCCAACCCCGCAGTGCTAAACCCCATCCCCTGTCACTAAACCTGATCCCCCATCACTAAACCCGATCCCACAAAACTAAACACGATCCCCTATCACTAAACCTAATCCCCCATCACTAAACTTGATCCCCGATCATTAAACACAATCCCCCATCAGTAGACCCGATCCCCCATTGCTAAACATGGTTCCCCCAGCGCTAAACCGGATACTGCATCACTAAACCCGATCGCCCATATCTAAACTCGATTCCCCATCACTAAACCTGATCCCCCATCACTAAACCAGATCCCCCATCACTAAATCCGATACCCCAATGCTAAACATGTTCCCCCATCGCTAAACCTGATCCCCCATACCTAAATCCGATCCCCAATAACTAAATACAACCCCCCATCACTAAACCCGATCCACGATCACTAAACCCGATCCCCCAATGCTAAACATGATCCGCCATCGCTAAACCTGATCCCCCATCACTATTCCCCATCTCCCATCGCTAAACCCGATCCCCCATCACTAAAGCCGATCCCCCACCACTATACTTGAGCCCCAATCGCTAAACCGAATCCCCCATCACTAAATCCGATCCCCCAATGCTAAACAAGTTCCCCATCACTAAAGCCCATCCCCCATCACTAAACTTGATCCCCCATCACTAAATCCGATCCCCGATTGCAAAACCTGATCCCCATCACTAAACCCAATCCCCCATAGCTAAACTCGACCCCCCGTCACTAAACCTGATCCCCCATTACTAAATCCGATCCCCCAGAGCTAAAGATGGTACCCCATCGCTAAACCTGATCGCCCATCACTAAACCTGATCCACCATCACTAAACCCGAACCCCCATAGCTAAACCTGATCCCCCATCGCTTAACCAGACCCTGCATCACTAAACCCGACCCCCCAGAGCTAAACCCGATCCCCTGTCACAAGACCTGTTCCCCCATCACTAAACCAAATCCCACAGAGCTAAAAATGTACCTCCATCGCTAAACCTGATCCCCCATCACCAGACCCGATCCTCCATAACTAAACCCAATCCGCCATCACTAAACCCAATCCCCCATCACTAAACGCAATCCCCAATCGCTAAACACAATCCCCCATCACTAAACCGGATCCCCCAATGCTAAACATGATCCCCCATCTCTAAACCTGTTCCCCCACGGCTAAACCCGATGTCCCAATTCTAAACATGATCCCCCATCACTAAACCCGATCCCACATCAGTAAACCCAATCCCCATAGCTAAACGTGATCCCCCACAGCTAAACCCACTCTCCCATTGGTAAATCGGACCCCCATCACTAAACACGATCCCACAACACTAAACCTGATACCCCAATGCTAAACCTGATCCCCATAGCTAAACCCGATCCCCAATAGCTAAATACAATCCCCCATCACTAAACCCGATCCACGATCACTAAACCCGAGCCCCCAATGCTAAACATGATCCCCCATTACTAAGCCCAATCCCCCATAGCTAAACCCGATCCCCCAACACTATACCTGATCCCCCATCACTAAACCCGAACCCCCAGAGCTAAAGATGATACCCCATCTCTAAACCCGATTCCCCATCACTAAACCCGATCGCCCATAGCGAAACCTGATCCCCCATGGCTAAATCCGATCTCCCATTGCTAAACCGGATCCCCCTCACTAAACCCGATCACTAAACATGATCCCCTATTGCTTAACCGGAACCTGCATCACGAAATCCGACACCCCATAGCTAAACCCCACCCCCCGTCACTAAACCTGATCCCCATCACTAAACCCGATCCCCCATCACTAAACCCAATCCCCCATCACTGAACTTGATCCCCGATCGCTAAATACAATCCCCCATTAGTAGACCCGATCCCCCAATGCTAAACATGGTTCCCCCAGTGCTAAACCGGATCCTGCATCACTAAACCCGATTACCCATAGCTAAACTCGATCCCCCATCACAAAACCCTGATCCCCCATCAATAAACCAGATCCCCCATCACTTAATACGATACCCCAATGCTAAACATGAGCCCCCATCGCTAAACGTGATCCCCCATCACTAAACGCGATCCCCCATCACTAAACCCGATTCCCGATAACTAAACCCAATCCCTCATCACTAAACCCGTTCCTGCAATGCTAAACAGGTTCCCCATCGCTAAACCGGATCCCCCATCATTAAACCCAATCCCTCATCATGAAACTCGATCCCCCAATGGTAAACATGGGCCCCAATTGCTAAACCGGATCCGCAACTCTAGATCCGATCCCCCTTAGCTCAACCCGACCCCCCATCACTAAACCCAATCCCCTATCACTAAACCTGATCCCCCATCACTAAACCCGATCCCCCATCACCAAACCCAATCCCCCATCACTAAACGTGATCTCCGATCGCAAAACACTATCCCCCATCACTAAACCCGATCCCCCAGTGACAAACATGGATCCCCCATCGCTAATCCGGGACCTGTATCACTAAACCTGTTCGTCCATAACTAAACTCGATCCCCCATCACTAAACCCGATCCCGCAATGATAAACATGGATCCCCTATCGCTAAACCGGGACCTGCATCACTAAAACTGTTCGTCCATAAGTAAACTCGATCCCCCATCACTAAACCCGATCCCCCATCACTAAAACGGATCCGGCAATGATAAACATGATTCCGCATCACTAAACCCCATGCCCCATCGCTAAACCCGATCCCCCATCACTAAACCCGACCCCCCATCACTAAACCCGATCCCACATAGCTAAACCTGACCTCCACGGCTAAACCCAATCTCCCATTGGTAAACCGGATCGCCCATCACTAAACACGATCCCACATCACTAAACCTGATCCATCCTGGCTAAACCTGATCCGCCATAGCTAAACCCGATCCCCCATCACTAAATCTGATCCCCCATTACTAAACCCCATCCCACATCGCTAAACCCGATCCCCCATCACTATACACAATCCCAAATCACTAAATTCGAGCCCCGATCGCTAAACCCAATCCCCCATCACCAAACCCGATCCCCATCACTAAACCCAGTCCCACATCACTAAACCCGATCCCCCATAGCTAAACCCGATCCCTGTCACTATACCTGATCCCCCATCACTAAACCCGAACCCCCAGAGCTAAAGATGATACCCCATCTCTAAACCCGATTCCCCATCACTAAACCCGATCCCCCATAGCAAAACCTGATCCCCCTTGGCTAAATCCGATCTGCCATTGCTAAACCAGATCACCATCACTAAACCCGATCACACATCACTAAACATGATCCCCCATTGCTTAACCGGAACCTGCATCGCTAAATCCAACCCCGCAGAGCTAAACCCCATCCCCTGTCACTAAACCTGATCCCCCATCACTAAACCCGATCCCACAAAACTAAACTCGATCCCCTATCACTAAACCTAATCCCCCATCACTAAACTTGATCCCCGATCATTAAACACAATCCCCCATCAGTAGACCCGATCCCCCATTGCTAAACATGGTTCCCCCAGCGCTAAACCGGATACTGCATCACTAAACCCGATCGCCCATATCTAAACTCGATTCCCCATCACTAAACCTGATCCCCCATCACTAAACCAGATCCCCCATCACTAAATCCGATACCCCAATGCTAAACATGTTCCCCCATCGCTAAACCTGATCCCCCATACCTAAATCCGATCCCCAATAACTAAATACAACCCCCCATCACTAAACCCGATCCACGATCACTAAACCCGATCCCCCAATGCTAAACATGATCCGCCATCGCTAAACCTGATCCCCCATCACTATTCCCCATCTCCCATCGCTAGATCCGATCCCCCATCACTAAAGCCAATTCCCCACCACTATACTTGAGCCCCGATCGCTAAACCGAATCCCCCATAACCTATCCCGATCCCCCAATGCCAACCATGTTCCCCATCACTAAAGTCCATCCCCCATCACTAACTGTGATCCCCCATCACTAAACCCGATCCCCCATTGCAAAACCTGATCCCCATCACTAAACCCGATCCCCCATAGATAAACTCGATCCCCCGTCACTAAACCTGATCCCCCATCACTAAACCCGATCCCCCAGAGCTAAAGATGGTACACCATCGATAAACCTGATCGCCCATCACTAAACCCGATCCCCCATCACTAAACCTGATCCCCCATCACTAAACCCGACCCCCCAGAGCTAAACTCGATCCCCTGTCACAAGATCTGATCCCCCATCACTAAACCCGATCCCACAGAGCTAAAAATGTACCTCCATCGTTAAACCTGATCCCCCATCACCAGACCCGATCCTCCATAACTAAACCCGATCCCCCATCACTAAACCCAATCCCCCATCACTAAACGCATTCCCCGATCGCTAAACACAATCCCCCATCACTAAACTCGATCCCCCATGCTAAACATGGTTCCACATCACTAAACCGGATCCTGCATCACAAAACCCGATCCCCCTCACTAAACCTGATCCCCCATCGCTAAACCCGATACCCCATCACTAAACCCAATCCCCCATAGCTAAACCCGATCCCCCATCACTAAACCAGATCCCCCAATGCTAAACATGATCCCCCATCTCTAAACCTGTTCCCCCATGGCTAAACCTGATCTCCCAATGTTAAACATGATCCCCCATCATTAAACCCGATCCCACATCAGTAAACCCAATCCCCATAGCTAAACCTGATCCCCCGCGACTAAACCCACTCTCCCATTGGTAAATCGGACCCCCATCACTAAACACGATCCCACAACACTAAACCTGATACCCAAAGGCTAAACCTGATCCCCCATAGCTAAACCCGATCCCCAATAGCTAAACACAATCCCCCATCACTAATCCCGATCCACGATCACTTAACCCGAGCTCCCAATGCTAAACATGATCCTCCATCGCTAAACCTGATGCCCCATCACTAAACCCCTTCCCCCATCGCTAAACCCGATCCCCCATCACTAAACATGAGCCCCGATCACTAAACCAAATCCCCCATCACTAAAGCTGTTCCCCCAATGCTAAACATGTTCCCCATCACTAAGCCCAATCCACCATAGCTAAACTCGATCCCCCGTCACTATACCTGATCCCCCATCACTAAAACCGAACCCCCAGAGCTAAAGATGATACCCCATCGCTAAACCCGATTCCCCATAACTAAACCCGATCGCCCATAGCAAAACCTGATCCCCATGGCTACATCCGATCTCCCATTGCTAAACCGGATCCCCATCACTAAACCCAATCACACATCACTAAACATGATCCCCTATTGCTTAACCGGAACCTGCATCACTAAATCCGACACCCCATAGCTAAACCCCCTGTCACTAAACCTGATCCCCAACACTAAACCCGATCCCACATCACTAAACTCGATCCCCCATCACTAAACCCAATCCCCCATCACTAAAGCTGATCCCCGATCGCTAAACACAATCCCCCATCAGTAGACCCGATCCCCCAATGCTAAACATTGTTCCCCCAGTGCTAAACCGGATCCTGCATCACTAAACCCGAACGCCCATAGCTAAACACGATCCCCCATCACTAAACCCTGATCCCCCATCACTAAACATGATCCCCCATCACTAAACCCGATTCCTGATAACTGAACCCAATCCCTCGTCACTAAAGCTGATCCCACAATGCTAAACAGGTTCCCCATCGCTAAACCGGATCCCACATCACTAAACCCAATCCCTCATCATGAAACCCGATCCCCCAATGGTAAACATGGTCCACAATCGCTAAACCGGATCCGCAACTCTAAACCCGATCCCCCTTAGCTAAACCCGATCACCCATCACTAAACACGATCCCCCATCACTAAAGCCAATCCCCCATCACTAAACGCGATCCCCGATCTCAAAACACAATCCCCCATCACTAAACCCGATCCCCCAATGATAAACATGGATCCCCCATCGTTAAACCGGGACCTGCATCACTAAACCTGTTCGTCCATAACTAAACTCGATCCCCCATCACTAAACCCAATCCCGATCACTAAACCTGATCCCCCACCACTAAACCCGATACCCCATCACTAAACCCAATCCCCCAATACCAAACCTGATCCCCGATCACTAACCACAATCCCCCATCACTACACCCGATCCCACAATGCTAAACATGGTTCCACCATCGCTAAACAGGATCCTGCATCACTAAACAAAAACAGAATTACTTGGAAAAACTCAGCAGGTCTGGCAGCATCAGCGGAGAAGAAAAGAATTGACGTTTCGAGTCCTCATGACCCTTCGACAGAACTTGAGTTCGAGTCCAGGAAAGAGCTGAAATATAAACTGGTTCAAGGTGTGTGTGTGGGGGGCAGAGAGATAGAGAGACAGAGAGGTGGAGGGGGGGGGGGGGTGTGGTCTGTTTGTAGGGACAAACAAGCAGTGATAGAAGCAGATCATCAAAAGATGTCAACGACAATAGTACAATAGAACACATAGGTGTTAAAGTTAAAGTTGGTGATATTATCTAAATGAATGTGCTAATTAAGAATGGATGGTAGGGCACTCAAGGTATAGCTCTAGTGGGTTTTTTTTTTATATAATGGAAATAGGTGGGAAAAGTAAAATCTTTATAATTTATTGGGAAAAAAAAGGATGGGGGAAGCAGAAAGGGGGTGGGGATGGGGGAGGGAGCTCACGACCTAAAGTTGTTGAATTCAATATTCAGTCCGGAAGGCTGCAAAGTCCCTAGTCGGAAGATGAGGTGTTGTTCCTCCAGTTTGCTTTGGGCTTCACTGGAACAATGCAGCAAGCCAAGGACAGGCATGTGGGCAAGAGAGCAGGGTGGAGTGTTAAAATGGCAAGCGACAGGGAGGTTTGGGTCATTCTTGCGGACAGACCACAGGTGTTCTGCAAAGCAGTCGCCCAGTTTACGTTTGGTCTCTCCAATGTAGAGGAGACCACATTGGGAGCAACGAATGCAGTAGACTAAGTTGGGGGAAATGCAAGTGAAATGCTGCTTCACTTGAAAGGAGTGTTTGGGTCCTTGGACGGTGAGGAGAGAGGAAGTGAAGGGGCAGGTGTTGCATCTTTTGCGTGGGCATGGCGTTGTGCCATAGGAGGGGGTTGAGGAGTAGGGGGTGATGGAGGAGTGGACCAGGGTGTCCCGGAGGGAGCGATCCCTATGGAATGCCGATAAGGGGGGTGAAGGGAAGATGTATTTGGTGGTGGCATCATGCTGGAGTTGGCAGAAATGGTGGAGGATGATCCTTTGAATGCGGAGGCTGGTGGGGTGATAAGTGAGGACAAGGGGTCCCTATCATGTTTCTGGGAGGGAGGAGAAGGCGTGAGGGCGGCTGCGCGGGAGATGGGCTGGACACGGTTGAGGGCCCTGTCAACGACCGTGGGTGGAAAACCTGGGTTAAGGAAGAAGGAGGACATGTCAGAGGAACTGTTTTTGAATGTAGCATCATCGGAACAGATGAGACGGAGGCGAAGGAACTGATCCCCACCCCCTTTCTGTTTCCCCCTTCCTTTTTTTTCCCAATAAATTAGAAAGATTTTCCTTTTCCCACCTATTTCCATTATATTTGAAAGAAAACCCCACTAGAGCTATACCTTGAGTGCCCTGCCATCCATTCTTAATTAGCACATTCGTTTAGATAATATCACCAACTTTAACTTTAACACCTATGTGTTCTATTGTACTATTGTCGTTGACATCTTTTGATGATCTGCTTCTATCACTGCTTGTTTGTCCCTACAACCACACCCCCCCTCCACCTCTCTCTCTCTATCTCTCCGCCCCCCACACACACACCTTAAACCAGCTTGTATTTCAGCTCTTTCCTGAACTCGAACTCAAGTTCTGTCAAAGGGTCATGAGGAGTCGAAACGTCAACTCTTTTCTTCTCCGCCGATGCTGCCAGACCTGCTGAGTTTTTCCAGGTAATTCTGTTTTTGTTTTGGATTTCCAGCATCAGCAGTTTTTTTGTTTTTATTCCTGCATCACTAAACCTGATCTCCCATAGCTAAACTCGATCCCCCATCACTAAACTTGATCCCCCATCACTAAACCAGATCCCCGATCACTAAATCCGGTACCCCAAAGAAAAACATGATCCCCCATCGCTAAACCTGATCTTCCATCACTAAACCCGATCCCCCATCACTAACGCCGATCGCTAAACCCAATCCCTCATCACTAAACCAGATCCCGCAATGCTAAACAGGTTCCCCATCGCTAAACCGGATCCCGCATCACTAAACCCAATCCCTCATAATGAAATCCGATCCCCCAAAGCTAAACCTGATCACCCATGACTAAACTGGATCCAGCATCACTAAACCCAATCCCCCATCAATAAACACGATCCCCCAATGCTAAACACGGTCCCCAATCGCAAAACCGGATCTGCAACATTGAACCCGATCCCCCATCACTAAACGCAATCCCCCATCACTAAAGCCGATCCCCCAATGCTAAATATGGTTCCCCCATCGCTAAACGGGAACCTGCATCATCCACCCGATCGCCCATAGCTAAACTCGATCCCCCATCACTAAACTTGATCCCCCATCACTATACCTGATCCCGCAACACTAAACCCGTTCCCCCATAGCTAAACCCGATCACCCATCACTAAAACGAATCCGCCCATGATAATCATGATCCCGCATCACTAAACTTGATCCCCCATTGCTAAACCCGATCCCTCATCACTAAACGCGACCCCCCATCACTAAACTCGATCCCACATACCTAAACCTGACCTCCATGGCTAAACCCAATCACCCATTGGTAAACCAGATCGCCCATCACTAAACATGATCCCACATCACTGAACACGATCCACCCTGGCTAAACCTGATCCGCCACAGCTAAACCCGATTCCCCATCACTAAACCCCATCCCCCATCGCTAAACCCGATCCCCCATTACTGAACCCGATCCCCCATCACTAAACCCGATCCCACATAGCTAAACCTGACCCCCATGGCTAAACCCAATCTCCCATTGGTAAACAAGATCCCCCATCACTAAACACGATCCCACATCACTAAACCTGATCCATCCTGGCTAAACCTCATCCGTCATAGATAAACCCGATCCCCCATCGCTAAACCTGATCCCCCATTACTAAACCCCATTTCCCATTGCTAAACCCGATCCACCATCACTAAATCCGATCCCCCATACCTAAACCTGACCTCCATGGCTAAACCCAATCACCCATTGGTAAACCGGATCCCCCATCACTAAACACGATCCCACATCAAAGAACACGATCCATCCTGGCTAAACCTGCTCCGCCATAGCTAAACCCGATTCACCATCACTAAACCCCATCCCCCATCGCTAAACCCGATCCCCCATTACTAAACCCGATCCCCCATCACTAAACCCGATCCCACATAGCTAAACCTGACCCCCATGGCTAAACCCAATCTCCCATTGGTAAACAAGATCCCCCATCACTAAACACGATCCCACATCACTAAACCTGATCCATCTTGGCTAAACCTCATCCGTCATAGATAAACCCGATCCCCCATCGCTAAACCTGATCCCCCATTACTAAACCCCATTTCCCATTGCTAAACCCGATCCCCCATCACTAAATCCGATCCCCCATACCTAAACCTGACCTCCCTGGCTAAACCCAATCACCCATTGGTAAACCGGATCCCCCATCACTAAACACAATCCCACATAAAAGAACACGATCCATCCTGGCTAAACCTGCTCCGCCATAGCTAAACCCGATTCACCATCACTAAACCCCATCCCCCATCGCTAAACCCGATCCCCCATCACTAAACCCGATCCTAGATAGCTAAACCTGACCCCCATGGCTAAACCCAATCTCCCATTGGTAAACCGGATCCCACACGATCCCACATCACTAAACCTGATCCATCCTTGCTAAACCTGATCCGCCTTAGATAAACCCAATCCCCCATCGCGAAATCTGATCCCCCATCACTAAACCAGATTCCCGATCACTAAATCCGATACCCCAATGCTAAACATGATCCCCCATCGCTAAACCTGACCTTCCATCACTAACCCCGATCCCCCATCACTAAACCCGATTGCTAAACCCAATCCCTCATCACTAAACCAGATCCCGCAATGCTAAACAAGTTCCCCATCGCTAAACCGGATCGCGCATCACTAAACCCAATCCCTCATCACGAAACCTGATCCCCCAATGCTAAAGCTGATCACCCATGACTAAACCGGATCCAGCATCACTAAACCCAATCCCCCATCAATAAACACGATCCCCCAATGCTAAACATGGTCCCCAATCGCAAAACCGGATCCGCAACATTAAACCCGATCCCCCAGCACTAAACGCAATCCCCCATCACTAAAGCCAATCCCCCAATGCTAAATATGGTTCCCCCATTGCTAAACGGGAAACTGCATCATACACCCGATTGCCCATAGCTAAACTCGATCCCCCATCACTAAACATGATCCAACATCACTAAACCTGATCCCGCAACACTAAATCCGCTCCCCATAGCTAAACCCGACCACCCATCACTAAAACGGATCCGCCCATGATAATCATGATCCCACCTCATTAAACTTGATCCCCCATTGCTAAACCCGATCCCACATCACTAAACCCGATCCCCCATCAGTAAACCCAATCCCCCATCACTAAACCTGATTCCCGATCGCTAAACACAATCCCCCATCAATAAACCCGAACCCCCAATGCTAAACATGGTCCCCCCATCGCTAAACCGGAACCTGCATCATACACCCGATCGCCCATAGCTAAACTCAATCCCCATCACTAAACTTGATCCCCCATCACTAAACCTGATCCCGCAACACTAAATCCGTTCCCCATAGCTAAACCCGATCCCCCATCACTAAAACGGATCCGCCCATGATAATCATGATCCCGCATCACTAATCTTGATGCCCCATCGCTACACATGATCCCCCATCACTAAAACTGACCCCCCATCACTAAACCCAATCCCACATAGCTAAACCTGACCCCCATGGCTAAACCCAATCTCCCATTGGTAAACCGGATCCCCCATCACTAAACACGATCCCACATTACTGAACATGATCCATCCTGGCTAAACCTCATCCGCCATAGCTTAACCCGATTCCCCATCACTAAACCCCATCCCCCATCGCTAAACACGTTCCCCCATCAATAAACCCGATAGCCCATCACTAAATTCGAGTTCCGATCGCTAAACCCAATCCCCCATAATTAAAACCGATCCCACAATGCTAAACATGATCCCCCATCACTAAACCCCATCCCGCATCGCTAAACATGATCCCCCATCACTAAACCCGATCCCACATAGCTAAAGCTGACCCCCACGGCTAAACCCAATCTCCCATTGGTAAACAGGATCCCCCATCACTAAACACGATCCCACATCACTAAACCTGATCCATCCTGGCTAAACCTGATCCACCATAGCTAAGCCCGATCCCCCATCGCTAAACATGATCCCCCATTACTAAACACCATCGCCCATTGCTAAACCCGATCCCAAATCACTAAAAACAATCCCCCATCACTACATTCAAGCCCCGATCGCTAAACCCAATCCCCCATCGCTAAACCCGATTCCCCAATGCTAATCATGTTCCCCCATCACTAAACCCCATCCCCCATCACTAAGCCCGATCCCCCATCACTAATCCCGATCCCCCATCGCAAAACCTGGTCCCCCATCTCAATTCCGATCCTCCATCACTATACCCGATTCCCCATCAGCAAACATGATTCCTGATCGCTAATCCCAATCCCTCATCACTAAACACGATCCCCCATGGCTAAGTACGATCCCCCAGCACTAAACCTGATCCGCGTCACTTAACCCAATCCCCCCTCACTAAATCCAAACCCACATCACTAAACCCGATCCCCCAATACTAAACATGGTCCCCCATCACTAAACCCGATCCCACAACACTAAACCCAATCCCCCATATCTAAACCCGATCCCCAATCACTAAACCCGATCCCCCAATGCTAAACATGACCCCCTATCACGAAACCTGATCACCATCACTAAAAACGATCCCCCATTACAAAACCCGATCCCACATCACTAAACCCGATCCCCTATCACTTAATCCAATCCCGAATCACTAAACCCAATCCCCCATCACTAAACGTGATCCCCTATCGCTAAACACAATCCCCCATCACTAAAGCCGATCCCCCAATGCTAAACATGGTTCCCCAATCGCTAAACCTGCATCATACACCCGATCGCCCATAGCTAAATTAAATCCCCTATCACTAAACCTGATCCCACAACAGTAAACTTGTTCCCCCATAGCTAAACCCGATCCCCATCAGTAAAACGGATCCACCCATGATAAACATGATCCCGCATCACTAAACTTGATCCCCCATCGCTAAACTCCAATCCCCCATCACTAAACACGACCCCCCATCACTAAACCCGATCCCACATAGCTAAACCTGACCCCCATGGCTAAACCCAATCTCCCATTGGTAAACCAAATCCCCAGCACTAAACACGATCCCATATCACTGAACACGATCCATCCTGGCTAAACCTGATCTGCCATAGCTAAACCCGATTCCCATCACTAAACACCATCCCCCATTGCTAAACTCGATCCCCCTTCACTAAACCCGATCCCCCATCACTAAACGTGATCCCACATAACTATACCTGACCCCCACGGCTAAACCCAATCTCCCATTGGTAAAACGGATCCCCATCACTAAACACGATCCCACATCAATAAACCTGATCCATCCTGGCTAAACCTGATCCGCCATAGCTAAACCCGATCCCCCATCGCTAAACCTGATCCCCCATTACTAAACCCCATCCCCCATTGCTAAACCCGATCCCCCATCACTAAACCCGATCCCCCATCACAAAATTCGAGGCCCGATCACTAAACCCAATCCTCCATCACTAAACCTGATCCCCCAAGGCTAATCATGTTCCCCCATCACTAAACCCCATCCCCCATCGCTAAACCTGAATCCCATCACTGAACCCGATCCCTCATCACTAAACCCAAACCTACATCACTAAACCCGATCCCCCAATACTAAACATGGTCCCCCATCGCTAAACCCGATCCCACAACACTAAACCCAATCCACCATATCTAAACCCGATCCCCAATCACTAAACCCGATCCCCCAATGCTAAACATGACCCCCCATCACTAAACCTGATCACCATCACTAAAAACGATCCCCCATTACAAAACCCGATCCCACATCACTAACCCCGATCCCCTATCACTAAATCCAATCCCGAATCACTAAACCCAATCCCCCATCACTAAACGTGATCCCCTATCGCTAAACACAATCCCCCATCACTAAAGCCGATCCCCCAATGCTAAACATGGTTCCCCAATCGCTAAACCGGAACCTGCATCATACACCCGATCGCCCATAGCTAAATTAAATCCGCTATCACTAAACCTGATCCCGCAACAGTAAACCTGATCCCTCATCGCTAAACCCAATCCCCCATCACTAAACACGACCCCCCATCACTAAACCCGATCCCACATAGCTAAACCTGAGCCCCACGGCTAAACCCAATCTCCCATTGGTAAACCGGATCCCCCATCACTAATCACGATCCCACATCACTAAACCTTATCCATCCTGGCTAAACCTGATCCGCCATAGCTAAACCCGATCCCCCATCGCTAAACCCGATCCCCCATCACTAAACCCGACCCCCCATCACTAAACCCGCTCCCACATAGGTAAAGCTGAATCCCACGGCTGAACCCAATCTCCCATTTGTAAACGGGATCCCCCATCACTAAACACGATCCCACATCACAGAACATGATCCATCCTGGCTAAACCTGATCCACCATAGCTAAACCCGATCCCCCATCGCTAAACCTGATCCCCCATCACTAAACCCGACCCCCCATCACTAAACCCGGTCCCACATAGGTAAAGCTGAATCCCACGGCTGAACCCAATCTCCCATTTGTAAACGGGATCCCCCATCACTAAACACGATCCCACATCACAGAACATGATCCATCCTGGCTAAACCTGATCTGCCATAGCTAAACCCGATCCCCCAATGCTAAACATGATCCCGCATCGCTAAACCTGATCCCCCATCACTAAACCACTTCCCCCATCGCTAAACCCAATCCCCCATCACTAAGACCGATCGCCCATCACTAAATTCGAGCTCCGATCGCTAAACCCAATCCCCCATAACTAAACCCAATCCCGCAATGCTAAACATGATCACCCATCAATAACCCCCATCCCCATCGCTAAAGCTGATCCCCCATCACTAAGCCCAACCCCCCATTACTAAACCCGATCCCACATAGCTAAACCTGACCCCCACGGCTAAACCCAATCTACAATTGGTAAACCGGATCCCCCATCACTAAACACGATCCCACATCACTAAACCTGATCCATCCTGGCTAAACCTGATCCGCCATAGCTAAACCCGATCCCCCATCGCTAAACCTGATCCCCCATTACTAAACCCCATTCCCAATTGCTAAACCCGATCCCCCATCGCTAAACCCGATTCCCCATCACTAAACCCGACCCCCATCACTAAACCCGGTCCCACATAGGTAAAGCTGAATCCCACGGCTGAACCCAATCTCCCATTTGTTAACGGGATCCCCCATCACTAAACACGATCCCACATCACAGAACATGATCTATCCTGGCTAAACCTGATCTGCCATAGCTAAACCCGATCCCCCAATGCTAAACATGATCCCGCATCGCTAAACCTGATCCCCCATCACTAAACCACTTCCCCCATCGCTAAACCCAATCCCCCATCACTAAGACCGATCGCCCATCACTAAATTCGAGCTCCGATCGCTAAACCCAATCCCCCATAACTAAACCCAATCCCGCAATGCTAAACATGATCACCCATCAATAACCCCCATCCCCATCGCTAAAGCTGATCCCCCATCACTAAGCCCAACCCCCCATTACTAAACCCGATCCCACATAGCTAAACCTGACCCCCACGGCTAAACCCAATCTACAATTGGTAAACCGGATCCCCCATCACTAAACACGATCCCACATCGCTAAACCTGATCCATCCTGGCTAAACCTGATCCGCCATAGCTAAACCCAATCCCCCATCGCTAAACCTGATCCCCCATTACTAAACCCCATTCCCAATTGCTAAACCCGATCCCCCATCACTAAACCCGATCCCCATCACTAAGTTCGAGCCCCGATCGCTAAACCCAATCCCCCATCACTAAACCCAATTCCCCAATGCTAATAATGTTCCCCCATCACTAAACCCCACCCCCCATCGCTAAGCCCAATCACCCATCACTAATCCCGATCCCCCATCGCAAAACCTGGTCCCCATCTCAAATTCGATCCTCCATCACTATACCCGATTCCCCATCAGCAAACACGATTCCTGATCGTTAATCCCAATCACTCATCACTAAACCCTATCCCCCTGGCTAAACATGGTCACCTATCGCTCAACCCGATCGCACAACACTAAACCCAATCCCCCATATCTAAACCCGATCCCCAATGAGTAAACCTGATCCCCCCATGCTAAACATGACCCCCCATCACTAACCCTGATCGGCATCACTAATAACGATCCCCCATTACTAAGCCCGATCCCACATCACTAAACCCGATCCCCTATCACTAAACCCGATCCCCTATCACTAAACCCGATCCCCCATCACTAAACATGATCCCCGATCGCTAAACACAATCCCCCATCACTAAAGCCGATCCCCCAATGCTAAACATGGTTCCCCCATCGCTAACCCGGAACCTGCATCATACACCCGATTGCCCATAGCTAAACTCGATCCCCCATCACTCAACTTGATCCCCCATCACTAAACCTGATCCTGCATCACTAAACTTGATCCCCCATCGCTAAACCCGATCCCCCATCACTAAACCCGACCCCCATCACTAAACCCGATCCCACAAAGCTAAACCTGGCCTCCATGGCTAAACCCAATCTCCCATTGGTAAACCGGATCCCCCATCACTAAACACGATCCCACATTGCTGAACACGATCCATCCTGGCTAAACCTGATCTGCCTTAGCTAAACCCGATTCCCCATCACTAAACCCCATCCCCCATCGCTAAACCCGATCCCTCATCACTAAACCCGATCGCCAATCACTAAATTCGAGCTCCGACTGCTAAACCCACCCGCCATAACTAAACCCGATCCCACAATGCTAAACATGATCCCCCATCATAAACCCCATCCCACATCACTAAACCACATCCCCCATCGCTAAGCCCGATCCCCTATCACTAATCCCGTTCCCCATCGCAAAACCTGGTCCCCCATCTCAAATCCGATCCTCCATCACTATACCCGAATCCCCATCATCAAACACGATTCCTGATCGCTAATTCTAATCCCCCATCACTAAGCCTGATCCCCATCACTAAACCCGATCCCCCATCACTAAACACAAACCCACAACACTAAACCCGATCCCCCAATACTAAACATGGTCCCCCATCGCTAAACCTGATCCCACAACACTAAACAAAATCCCCCATATCTAAACCCGATCCCCAATCACTAAACCCAATCCCCCAATGCTAAACATGACCCCCCATCACTAAACCTGATCACCATCACTAAAACGATCCCCCATTACTAAACCCGATCCCACAGCACTAATTCCGATCCCGTATCACTAAATCCGATCCCCCATCACTAAAGCCGATCCCCCAATGCTAAACATGGTTCCCCCATCGCTAAACCGGAACCTGTATCATACACCCGATTGCCATAGCTAAATTAAATCCCCTATCACTAAAGCTGATCCCGCAACACTAAACACGTTCCCCCATAGCTAAACCCGATCCACATCACTAAAACGGATCCACCCATGATAAACATGATCCCGCATCACTAAACTTGATCCCCCATCGCTAAACCCGATCCCCCATGACTAAACCCAATCCCCCATCACAAAATTCGAGCCCCGATCACTAAACCAAATCCCCCATCACTAAACCTGATCCCCCAAGGCTAATAATGATCCCCCATCCCAAAACCCCATCCCCCATCACTAAACCCGATCCCCCATCACTAAACCTGATCCCCATTACTAAACCCCATCTCCCATTGCTAAACCCGATCCCACATCACTGAACCCGACCCCCCATCACAAAACCCGAGCCCACATAGCTAAACCTGACCCCCACGGCTGAACCCAATCTCCCATTGGTAAACGGGATCCCCCATCACTAAACACGTTCCCCCATCACTAAACCCCTTCCCCCATGGCTAATCCCGATCCCCCATCACTAAAACAGATCGCCCATCACTAAATCCGAGCTCAATTGCTAAACCCAATCCCCCATAATTAAACCCGATCCTGCAATGCTAAACATGATCCCCCATCACTAAACCCCATCCCCCATCACTAAACCTGATCACCATCACTAAAAACAATCCCCCATTACTAAACCTGATCCCACATCACTAAACCAGAACCCCTCTCACTAAATCCGATCCTCCATCACTAAACCCAATCCCCCATCACTAAACGTGATCCCCGATCGCTAAACACAATCCCCCATCACTAAAGCCGATCCCCCAATGCTAAACATGGTTCCCCCATCGCTAAACCGGAACCTGCATCATACACCCGATTGCCCATAGCTAAATTAAATCCCCTATCACTAAACCTGATCCTGCAACACTAAACCCGTTCCCCCATAAATAAACCCGATCCCCATCACTAAAACGGATCCACCCATGATAAACATGATCCCGCATCACTAAACTTGATCCCCCATCACTAAACCCGATCCCCCATCACTAAACACGACCCCCCATCACTAACCCCGATCCCACATAGCTAAACCAGACACCCATGGCTAACCCCAATCTCCCTTTGGTAAACCAGACCCCAAGCACTAAACACGATCCCATATCACTGAACACGATCCATCCTGGCTAAACCTGATCCGCCATAGCTAAACCCAATTCCCCATCACTAAACCCCATCCCCCATCGCTAAACCCGATCCCCCATCACTAAACCCGATCCCCCATCACTAAATATGAGCCCCGATCACTAAACACAATCCCCCATCAATAAAACTGAGCCCCATTAATAAACCCATCCCTCATTGCTAAAGCCAATCCCCCATCACTAAACCCGAACCCCCATCACTAAACCCGATCCCACATAGCTAAACCTGACCCCCACAGCTGAACCCAATCTCCCATTGGTAAACCGAATCCCCCATCACTAAACACGATCCCAAATCACTGAAAACGATCCATCCTGGCTAAACCTGATCCGCCATAGCTAAACCCGATCCCCCAATGCTAAACATGATCCCCCATTGCTAAACCTGATGCCCCATCACTAAACCCCTTCCCCCATCGCTAAACCCGATCCCCCATCACTAAATCCGATCGCACATCACTAAATTCGTGCTACGATCGCTAAACCCAATCCCCCATAACTAAACCCGATCCTGCAATGCTAAACATGATCCCCCATCACTAAACCCCATCCCCCATCGCTAAACCCGATCCCCCATCACTAAGACCGACCCCCCATCACTAAACCCGATCCCACATAGCTAAACCTGGCCCCCCCCCGGCTAAACCCAATCTCCCATTGGTAAACCAGATCCCCCATCACTAAACACCATCCCACATCTCTAAACCTGATCCATCCTGTCTAAACCTGAGCTTCCATAGCTAAACCCGATCCCCCATCGTTAAACCTGATCCCCCATTAATAAACCCCATCCCCTATTGCTAAACCCAATCCCCCATCACTAAACGCAATCCCCCATCACTAAATTCGAGCCCCGATCGCTAAACCCAATCCCCAATCAACAAAACCCGATTCCCCAATGTTAATTATGTTCCCCAATCACTGAACCCCATCCCCCATCGCTAAGCCCGATCCCCCATACTAATCCCGATCCCCCGTCGCAAAATTTGGTCCCCCATCTCAAATCCGATCCTCCATCACTATACCCGATTCCCCATCAGCAAACACGATTCCTGATCGCTAATCCCAATCCCTCATCACTAAACCCGATCCCCCATGGCTAAACATGATCCCGCAGCACTAACCTGGTCCCCCATCACTAAACCAGATCCCCCATCACTAAACCCAAACCCACATCACTAAACCCGATCCCACAATGGTAAACATGGTCCTTCATCGCAAAACCCGATCCCAAAACACTAAACCCAATCCCCCATATCTAAACCCGATCCCCAATTACTAAACCCGATCGCCCAATGCTAAGCATGACCCCCCATCACTAAACCTGATCGCCATCACTAAAATCGATCCCCATTACTAAACCCGATCCCACATCACTAATCCCAATCCACTATCACTAAACCCGATCCCCCATCACTAAACCCAATCCCCCATCACTAAACGTGATCCCCGAACGCTAAACACAATCCCCCAACACTAAAGCCGATCCCCCAATGATAAACATGGTTCCCCCATCGCTAAACCGGAACCTGCATCATACACCCGATCGCCCATAGCTAAATTAAATCCCCTATCACTAAACCTGATCCCGCAACACTAAACCCGTTCCCCCATAGATAAACCCGATCCCCATCACTAAAACGGATCCGCCCATGATAAACTTGATCCCGCATCACTAAACTTGATCCCCCATCGCTAAAACCGATCCCCCATCACTAAACACGACCCCCCCATCACTAAACCCGATCCCACATAGCTAAACCTGACCCCCATGGCTAAACCCAATCTCCCATTGGTAAACCAGATCCCCCATCACTAAACACGATCCCACATCTCTGAACATGATCCATCCTGGCTAAATCTGATTCCCCATCATTAAACTGCATCCCCATCGCTAAACCCGATCCCCCATCACTAAACCCGATCCCCCATCACTAAACATGATCCCACATAGCTAAACCTGACCCCCACGGATAAACCCAATTTCCCTGTGGTAAACCGGATCCCCCATCACTAAACATGATCCCACATCACTAAACGTGATCCATCCTGGCTAAACCTGATCCGCCATAGCTAAACCCAATCCCCCATCGCTAAACCTGATCCCCCTTTACTAAACCCCATCCCCCATCACTAAAAACGATCCCCCATCACTACACGTGATCCCACATCACTAAACCTGATCCATCCTGGCTAAACATGATCCGCCATAACTAAACCCGATCCCCCATCGCTAAACCTGATCCCCCATCACTAAACCCGATCCCCCATCACTAAATACGAGCCCCGATCACTAAACACATTCCCCCATCAATAAAACTGAGCCCCATTACTAAACCCATCCCCCATTGCTAAACCCGATCCCCCATCACTAAACCCGAACCCCCATCACTAAACCCGATCCCACATAGCTAAACCTGACCCCCACGGCTGAACCCAATCTCTCATTGGTAAACCGTATCCCCCATCATTAAACACGATCCCAAATCACTGAAAACGATCCATCCTGGCTAAACCTGATCCGCCATAGCTAAACCCAATCCCCCAATGCTAAACATGATCCCCCATTGCTAAACCTGATCCCCCATCACAAAACCCCTTCCCCCATCGCTAAACCCGATCCCCCATCACTAAATCCGATCGCACATCACTAAATTCGTGCTACGATTGCTAAATCCAATCCCCCATAACTAAACCCGATCCCGCAATGCTAAACATGATCCCCCATCACTAAACCCCATCCCCCATCGCTAAACCCGATCCCCCATCACTACGACAGACCCCCCATCACTAAACCCGATCCCACATAGCTAAACCTGACCCCCCCCGGGCTAAACCCAATCTCCCATTGGTAAACCAGATCCCCCATCACTAAACACCATCCCACATCTCTAAACCTGATCCATCCTGTCTACACCTGAGCCACCATAGCTAAACCCGATCCCCCATCGTTAAACCTGATCCCCCATTAATAAACCCCATCCCCTATTGCTAAACCCGATCCCCCATCACTAAACGCAATCCCCCATCACTAAATTCGAGCCCCGATCGCTAAACCCAATCCCCCATCACTAAACCCGATTCCCCAATTCTAATCATGTTCCCCAATCACTGAACCCCATCCCCCATCGCTAAGCCCGATCCCCCATACTAATCCCGATCCCCCATCGCAAAATTTGGTCCCCCATCTCAAATCCGATCCTCCATCACTATACCCGATTCCCCATCAGCAAACACGATTCCTGATCGCTAATCCCAATCCCTCATCACTAAACCCGATCCCCCATGGCTAAACACGATCCCCCAGCACTAATCCTGATCCCCCATCACTAAACCAGATCCCCCATCACTAAACCCAAACCCACATCACTAAACCCGATCCCCCATATCTAAACCCGATCCCCAATTACTAAACCCGATCACCCAATGCTAAAGATGACCCCCCATCACTAAACCTGATCGCCATCACTAAAAACGATCCCCCATTACTAAACCCGGTCCCACATCACTAATCCCAATCCACTCTCACTAAACCCGATCCCCCATCACTAAACCCAATCCCCCATCACTAAACGTGATCCCCGATCGCTAAACACAATCCCCCATACTAAAGCCGATCCCCCAATGATAAACATGGTTCCCCCATCGCTAAACCGGAACCTGCATCATACACCCGATCGCCCATAGCTAAATTCGATCCCCTATCAATAAACCTGATCCCGCAACACTAAACCCGTTCCCCCATAGATAAACCCGATCCCCATCACTAAAACAGATCCGCCCATGATAAACTTGATCCCGCATCACTAAACTTGATCCCCCATCGCTAAACCCGATCCCACATAGCTAAACCTGACCCCCATGGCTAAACCCAATCTCCCATTGGTAAACCAGATCCCCAAGCACTAAACACGATCCCCCATCACTAAACCCCTTCCCCCATCGCTAAACCCGATCCCCCATCACTAAATCCGATCGCACATCACTAAATTCGTGCTACGATCGCTAAACCCAAACTCCCATAACTAAACCCGATCCTGCAATGCTAAACATGATCCCCCATCACTAAACCACATCCCCCATCGCTAAACATGATCCCCCATCACTACACCCGATCCCACATAGCTAAAGCTGACCCCAACGGCTAAACCCAATCTCCCATTGGTAAACAGGATCCCCCATCACTAAACACGATCCCACATCACTAAACCTGATCCATCCTGGCTAAACCTGATCCGCCATAACTAAACCCGATCCCCCATCGCTAAACCTGATCCCCCATCACTAAACCCGAACCCCCATCACTAACTACGAGCCCCGATCTCTAAACACAATCCCCCATCAATAAAACTGAGCCCCATTACTAAACCCATCCCCCATTGCTAAACCCGATCCCCCATCACTAAACCCGAACCCCCATCACTAAACCCGATCCCACATAGCTAAACCTGACCCCCACGGCTGAACCCAATCTCCCATTGGAAAACCGGATCCCCCATCACTAAACACGATCCCAAATCACTGAAAACGATCCATCCTGTCTAAATCTGATCCGCCATAGCTAAACCCGATCCCCCAATGCTAAACATGATCCCCCATTGCTAAACCTGATCCCCCATCACTAAACCCCTTCCCCTATCGCTAAACCCGATCCCCCATCACTAAATCCGATCGCACATCACTAAATTCGTGCTACGATCGCTAAACCCAATCCCCCATAACTAAACCCAATCCCGCAATGCTAAACATGATCCCCCATCACTGAACCCCATCCCCCATCACTAAACCCGATCCCCCATCACTAACACTGACCCCCCATCACTAAACCCGATCCCACATATTTAAACCTGGCCCCCCCCCGGCTAAACCCAATCTCCCATTGGTAAACCAGATCCCCCATCACTAAACACCATCCCACATCTCTAAACCTGATCCATCCTGTCTAAACCTGAGCCACCATAGCTAAACCCGATCCCCCATCATTAAACCTGATCCCCCATTAATAAACCCCATCCCCTATTGCTAAACCCGATCCCCCATCACTAAACGCAATCCCCCATCACTAAATTCGAGCCCCGATCGCTAAACCCAATCCCCCATCACTAAACCCGATTCCCCAATGCTAATCATGTTCCCCAATCACTGAACCCCATCCCCCATCGCTAAGCCCGATCCCCCATCACTAATCCCGATCCCCCATCGCAAAATTTGGTCCCCCATCTCAAATCCGATCCTCCATCACTATACCCGATTCCCCATCAGCAAACACGATTCCTGATCGCTAATCCCAATCCCTCATCACTAGACCCGATCCCCCATGGCTAAACACGATCCCCCAGCACTAAACCTGATCCCCCATCACTAAACCAGATCCCCCATCACTAAACCCAAACCCACATCACTAAACCCGATCCCCCAATGGTAAACATGGTCCTTCATCGCAAAACCCGATCCCACAACACTAAACCCAATCCCCCATATCTAAACCCGATCCCCAATTACTAAACCCGATCACCCAATGCTAAACATGACCCCCCATCACTAAACCTGATTGGCTTCACTAAAAACGATCCCCCATTACTAAACCCGGTCCCACATCACTAATCCAAATCCACTATCACTAAATCCGATCCCCCATCACTAAACCCGATCCCCCATCACTAAACGTGATCCCCGATCGCTAAACACAATCCCCCATCACTAAAGCCGATCCCCCAATGATAAACATGGTTCCCCCATCGCTAAACCGGAACCTGCATCATACAGCTGATCGCCCATAGCTAAATTAAATCCCCTATCACTAAACCTGATCCCGCAACACTAAACCCGTTCCCCCATAGATAAACCCGATCCCCATCACTAAAACAGATCCGCCCATGATAAACTTGATCCCGCATCACTAAACTTGATCCCCCATCGCTAAACCCGATCCCCCATCACTAAACACGACCCCCCATCACTAAACCCGATCCCACATAGCTAAACCTGACACCAATGACTAAACCCAATCTCCCATTGGTAAACCAGATCCCCAAGCACTAAACACGATCCCACATCACTGAACACGATCCATCCTGGCTAAATCTGATCCGCCATAGCTATACCCGATTCCCCATCACTAAACTCCATCCCCATTGCTAAACCCGATCCCCCATCACTAAACCGGATCTCCCATCACTAAACATGATCCCACATAGCTAAACCTGACCACCACGGCTAAACCCAATTTCCCTGTGGTAAACCGGATCCCCCATCACTAAACACGATCCCACATCACTAAACTTGATCCATCCTGGCTAAACCTGATCTGCCATAGCTAAACCCGATCCCCCATCGCTAAACCTGATCCCCCTTTACTAAACCCCATCCCCCATCACTAAGCCCGATCCCCCATCACTAAACGTGATCCCACATAGCTCAACCTGACAGACACGGCTAAACCCAATTTCCCTGTGGTAAACCCGATCCCCCATCACTAATCCCGATCCCACATCGCTAAACCTGGTCCCCCATCTCAAATGCGATCACTCATCACTAAACCCAAACCCTCATCACTAAACCCGATTCCCCAATGCTAAACATGGTCCCTCATCGCTAAACCCGATCCCAGAACACTAAACCCAATCCCACATATCTAAACCCGATCCCAATCACTAAACGCGATCCCCCAATGCTAAACATGACCCCCCATCACTAAACCTGATCGCCATCACTAAAGCGATCCCCTATCACTAAACCAGATCCGCCATCACTGAACCCGATCCACCATCACTAAATGTGATCCCCAATCGCTAAACACAATCCCCCATCACTAAACCCGATCCCCTAATGCTAAATATGGTTCCCCCATAGGTAAACCGGAACCTGCATCATACACCCGATCGCCCATAGCTAAACTCGATCCCCCATCACTAAACCTGATGCTTCGAAACAAAACCCGTTCCCCCATTGCTAAACCCAATCCCCATCACTAAAACGGATCTGCCCATGATAAACATGATCCCTCATCACTAAACTTGATCCCCCATCGCTAAACCCGATTCCCCATCACTAAACCCAAGCCCCATCACTAAACCCGATCCCACATAGCTAAACCTAACCCCCAAGACTAAACCCAATCTCCCATTGGTAAACCGGATCCCCAATCACTAAACCCGATCCCACATCACTAAACCTGATCCCCTATCACTAAACCCGATCCCCATCACTAAACCCAATCCCCTATAAGTAAACATGATCCCCGATCGCTAAACACAATCCCCCATCAGTAAAGCCGATCCCCCAATGCTAAACATGGTTCCCCCATCGCTAAACCGGAACCTGCATCATACACCCGATCGCCCATAGCTAAATTTGATCCCCCATCACTAAAACGGATCCGCCCATGATAAACATGATCCAGCATCACTTAAATTGATCTCCCATCGCTAAACCCGATCCCCCATCTCTAAACCCTGCCCTCCATCACTAAACCCGATCCCACATAGCTAAACCAGACCCCCGTGGCTAAACCCAATCTCCCATTGGTAAACCGGATCCCCCATCACTAAACACGATCCCACATCACTGAACACGATCTATCCTGGCTAAACCTGATCCGCCATAGTTAAACCCGATTCCCCATCACTAAACCCCATCCCCCATCGCTAAACCGATTCCCCATTTCTAAACCCGATCCCCCATCACAACGCGATCCCACATAGCTAAACCTGACCCCCACGGCTAAACCCAATCCCCCATCACTAAACCCGATCCCCCAATGCTAATCACTTTCCCCCATTACTAAACCCTATTCCCCCATTGCTAAAACCGATCCCCCATCACTAATCTCGATCCCGCATCGCAAAACCTGGTCCCCCATCTCAAATCCGATTCTCCATCACTATACCCGATTCCCCATTAGCAAACAAGATTCCTAATCCCAATCCCTCATTACTAAACCCGATCCCCCATGGCTAAACACGATCCCCCATCACTCAACCTGATCCCCCATCACTAAACCCGATCCCCCATCACTAAACGCAAACCCACATCACTAAATCCGATCCCACAATGCTAAACATGTTCCCTCATCGCTAAACCCGATCCCACAACACTAAACCCAATCCCCATATATAAACCCGATCCACAATCAGTAAACCCGATCCCCCAATGATAAACATGACCCCCCATCACTAAACCTGATCGCCATCACTAAACCCGATCCCCCATTACTAAACCCGATCACACATCACTAAACCCGATCCCCTGTCACTAGACCCGATCCCCCATCACTAAACCCAATCCCCCATCACTAAACGTGATCACCGATCGCTAAACGCAAACCCACATCACTAAACCCGATCCACCAATGCTAAACATGGTTCCCCCACTGCTAAACCGGAACCTCCATCATAGACCCGATCGCCCATAGATAAACACGATCCCCCATCACTAAACTTGATCCCCCCCATCACCAATCCTGATCCCGCAAAACTAAACTCGTCCCCACATAGCTAAACCCGATCCCCATCAGTGAAACGGATCCACCCATGATAAACATGATCCCACATATCTAAATTTGATCCCCCATCGCTAAACCCGACACCCCATCACTAAACCCGACCCCCCCATCACTAAACCCGATCCCACATAGCTAAACCTGAGCCCCATGGCTAAACCCCATCTCCCATTGGTAAACCGGATCCACCATCACTAAACACGATCCCACATCACTGAACATGATCCATCCTGGCTAAACCTGATCCACCATAGCTAAACCCGATCCCCCATATCCAAACCGATCCCCAATCACTAAACCCAATCCCCAAAAGCTAAACGTGATCCCCCATCACTAAACCTGATCAGCATCACTAAACCCGATCCCCCATTACTATTACCGACCCCCATCATAAACCCGATCCCACATCACTAAACCGGTCCCCCAAAGCTACACCCAATTCCCCGTCACTATACCTGATCCCCCATCACTAAACCCGATCCGCCAGTGCTAAAGATGATACCCCATTGCTAAACCCGTTCCCCCATCACTAAACCCGATCCCCTGTAGCAAAACCTGATCCCCCATGGTTAAACCCGATCTCCCATTGCTAAACCGGATTCTGATCACTAAACCAGATCTTACATCACTAGACATGATCCCCCATCACTTAACCGGAACCTGCATCACTAAACCCGATCCCCCCTAGCTAAACCCAATCCCCCGTCACTAAAACTGATCCCCCATCACTAAACCCGATCCCACATAGCTAAACCTGACCCCCACGGCTAAACCCAATCTCCCATTGGTAAACCGGATCCCCCATCACTAAACACGATCCCACATCACTAAACCTGACCCATCCTGGCTAAACCTGATCCACCATAGCTAAACCCGATTCCCCATCGCTAAACCTGATCCCCCATTACTAAACCCCACCCCCCATTGCTAAACCCGATCCCCAATCACTAAACCCGATCCCCATCAATAAATTCAAACCCGGATCGCTAAAACCAATCCGCCATCACTAAACCCTATCCCCCATCGCAAAACCTGGTCCCCCATCACATTTCCGATCCTCCATCACTATACCCGATTCCCCATCAGCGAACACGATTCCTGATCGCTGATCCCAATCCCTCATCATTACACCTGACCCCCCATGGCTAAACGGGATCCCCCATCACTAAACCCAATCCCTCATCACTAAACCCGATCCCCCGTCACTAAACTCAATCCCACATCACTAAACCCGATCCCCCAATGCTAAACATGGTCCCCCATCGCTAAACCCGATCCCACAACACTAAACCCAATCCCCTACATCTAAACCCGATCCCCAATCACTAAACCCGATCCCCCAATGCTAAACTTGATCCCCCATCACTAAACCTGATCGCCAGCACTAAACCCAACCCCACATCACTAAACCCAATCCCCCATATCTAAACCTGATCCCCAATCACTGAACCCTGTACTCCAATGCTAAACATGATCCCCCATTGCTAAACCTGATCCCCCATCACTACTACCGATCCCCCATCACTAAACTCGATCGCTAAAACCAATCCTTCATCACTAAACCCGATCCCACAATGCTAAGCAGGTTCCCCATCGCTAAACTGGATCCAGCATCACTAAATCCAATCGCTCATCACGAAACCCGATCCCCCAATGCTAAACCTGATCCCCCATTACTAAATCTGATCCCCCATCACTAAACCCAATCCCCCATTACTCAACCCGTTCCCCCAATGCTAAACATGGTCCCCAATCGCTAAACCCGATCCCCCGTTGCTAAACCCGATCCCACATCACTGAACCCGATCACCTATCACTCAATCCGATCCCCCAATGCTAAACCTGATCCCCCATTACTAAATCTGATCCCCCATCACTAAACCCAATCCCCCATTACTCAACCCGATCCCCCAATGCTAAACATGGTCCCCAATCACTAAACCCGATCCCCCATTGCTAAACCCGATCCCACATCACTGAACCCGATCACCTATCACTCAACCCGATCCCCTATCACTAAACCTGATCCCAATCACTAAACCCAATCCCCCATCACTAAACGTGATCGCCGATCACTAAACACAATCCCCCATCACTAAAGCTGATCCCCCAATGCTAAACATGGTTCCCCCATCGCTAAACCGGGACTTGCATCATATACCCCATCGCCCATAGCTAAATTCGATCCCCTATCACTAAACCTGATCCCGCAACACTAAACCCTTTCCCCCATTGCAAAACCCGATCCCCATCACTAAAAAGGATCCGCCCATGATAAACATGATCCTGCATCACTAAACTTGATCCCCCATCGCTAAACCCGATCCCCCATCACTAAACACGACCCCCCCATCATTAAACCCGATCCCACATAGCTAAACCTGACCCCCACGGCTAAACCCAATCTCCCAATGGTAAACCAGATCCCCCATCACTAAACACGATCCCACATCACTGAACACGATCCATCCTGGCTAAACCTGATCCGCCATAGCTAAACCCGATTCACCATCACTAAATCCCATCCCCCATCGCTAACCCATCCCCCATCACTAAGCCCGATCCCCCATCACTAAATTCGAGCCCCGATTGCTAAACCCAATCCCCCAATCACTAAACCTGGTCCCCCAATGCTAATCATGTTTCCCCATCACTAAACCCCATTCCCCATCGCTAAACCCGATCCCCCATCACTAATCCTGATCCCCCATCACAAACCCTGGTCCCCCATCTCAAATCCGATCCTCCATCACTATACCTGATTCCCCATCAGCAAACACGATTACTGATCGCTAATCCCAATCCCTCATCACTAAACCCGAACCCCAATGGCTAAACACGATCCCCCATCACTCAACCTGATCCCCCATCACTAAACCCTATCCCCCATCACTAAACCCAAACCCACATCACTAAACCCGATACCCCAATGCTAAGCATGGTCCTTCATCGCTAAACCCGATCCCACAACACTAAACCAAATCCCCCATATCTAAACCCGATCCCCAATCAATAAACCCGATCCCCCCATGCTAAACATGACCCCCATCACTAAACCAAATCACCATCACTAAACCCGATCCCCCATTACTAAACCCGATCCCACATCACTAAAACCGATCCCCTATCACTAAACCCAATCCCCCATCACTAAACCCAATCCCCCATCACTAAACGTGAACCGCGATCACTAAACACAATCCCCCATCACTAAAACCGATCCCCCAATGCTAAATATGGTTCCCCCATCGCTAAACCGGAACCTGCATCATAGACCCGATTGCCCATAGCTAAACTTGATCCCCCATCACTCAACTTGATCCCCCATCACTAAACCTGATCCCGCAACACTAAATCCGTTCCCCCATAGCTAAACCCGATCCCCCATCACTAAAACGGATCTGCCCATGATAAACATGATCCTGCATCACTAAACTTGATCCCCCATCACTAAACCCGATCCCGCATAGCTAAACCAGACCCACATGGCTAAACCCAATCTCCCATTGGTAAACTGGATCCCCCATCACTAAACACGATCCCACATCACTGAACACGATCCATCCTGGCTAAACCTGATCCACCATAGCTAAAGCCGATTTCCCATCACTAAACCCCATCCCCATCGCTAAACACGATCCCCCATCACTGAACCCGATCCCCCATCACTGAACCCGATCCCTTATCACTAATCCTGATCATCTATCACTAAACCTGATCCCCCATCACTAAACCCAATCCCCCATCACTAAACATGATCCCCGATTGCTAAACACAACCCCCCATCTCTAAAGGCGATCCCCCAATGCTACACATGGTTCCCCCATCGCTAAACCGGAACCTGCATGATACACCCGATCGCCCATAGCTAAATTCGATCCCCCATCACTAAACCTGATCTCGCAACACTAAACCCGTTCCCCGATAGATAAACCCGATCCCCATCACAAAAAAGGATCTGCCCATGATAAACATGATCCCGCATCACTAAACTTGATCCCCCATCGCTAAACCCAATCCCCATCACTAAACACGACGCCACATCACAAAACCCGATCCCACATAGCTAAACCTGACCCCCATGGCTAAACCAAATCTCCCATTGGTAAACCAGATCCCCCATCACTAAACATGATCCCACATCACTGAACACGATCCATCCTGGCTAAACCTGATCCGCCATAGCTAAACCCGAATACCCATCACTAAATCCCATCTCCCATCGCTAAACCCGATCCCCCATCACTAAACCCAATCCCCCATCACTAAACGTGATCCCACATAGCTAAACCTCACCCCCACGGCTAAACCCAATCTCCCATTGGTAAACACGATACCCCATCACTAAACCAAATCCCACATCACTAAACCCGATCCCCCAATGCTAAACATGGTCCCCCATCTCTAAACCCGATCCCACAACACTAAACTCAATCCCCCATATCTAAACACAATCCCCAATCACTAAACCCAATTCCCCAATGCTAAACATGATCCCCTATCTCTTAACCTGATCGCCATCACTAAACCCGATCCCCAATTACTAAAACTGACCCCCATCACTAAACCCGATCCCACATAGCTAAACCTGACCCCCATGGCTAAACCCAATCACCCATTGGTAAACCGGATCCCCCATCACTAAACCCGATCCCACATAACTGAACCTGATCCCCTATCACTAAACCCTATCCACCATCACTAAACCCAATCCCCCATCACTAAACGTGAACCCCGATCGCTAAACACAATCCCGCATCACTAAAGCCGATCCCCCAATGCTAATCATGGTTCCCCCATCGCTGAAGCGGAACCTGCATTATACACCTGATCGGCCATAGCTAAACTCGATCCCCCATCACTAAACTTGATCCCCCATCACTAAAACCGATTCCGCAACACTAAACCCGTTCCCCCATAGCTAAACCTGATCCCCCATCAGTAAAACGGACCCGCCCATGATAAACATGATCCCGCATCACTAAACTTGATCCCCCATCGCTAAACCCGATTCCCCATCACTAAACCCGACCCCCCATCACTAAACCCGATCCCATATAGCTAAACCAGACCCCCATGGCTAAACACAATCTGCCATTGGTAAACCGGATCCCCATCACTAAACACGATCCCACATCACTGAACATGATCTATCCTGGCTAAACCTGATCCACCATACCTAAACCGTATTCCCCATCACTAAACCCCATCCCCATCGCTAAACCCGTTCCCCCATCACTAAACCCGATCCCCCATCACTAAACACGATCCCACATAGCTAAACCTGACCCCCACGGCTAAAAACAATCTCCCATTGGTAAACCGGATCCCCCATTACCTAACACGATCCCACATCACTGAACATGATCTATCCTGGCTAAACCTGATCCGCAATAGCTAAACACGATCCCCCATGCTAAACCTGATCCCCCAATGCTAATCATGTTCCCCCATTACTAAACCCCATTCCCCATCGCTAAAAGCGATCCCCCATCACTAATCCCGATCCCGCATCGCAAATCCTGGTCCCCCATCTCAAATCCGATCCTCCATCACTATACCCGATTCCCCATCAGCAAACACGATTCCTGATCGCTAATCCCACTCCCTCATCACTAAACCCGATCCCCCATGGCTAAACCCAATCACCCATTGGTAAACCGGATCCACCATCACTTAACACGATCCCACATCACTGAACACGATCCATCCTGGCTAAACCTGATCCGCCATAGCTAAACCCGATCCCCCATCGCTAAACCTGATCTCCCATTACTAAACCCCATCCCCCATCGCTAAACCCGATCCCCCATCACTAAACCCAATCCCCCATCACTAAAGTCGAGCCCCGATCACTAAACCCAAACCGCCATCACTAAACCCGTTCCCCCATCGCAAAACCTGGTCCCCCATCACATATCCGATCCTCCATCACTATACCAGATTCCCCATCAGCAAACACGATTCCTGATCGCTGATCCCAATCCCTCATCACTAAACCCGACCCCCCATGGCTAAACACGATCCACCATCACTAAACCTGATCCCCCATCACTAAACCTGATCCCCCATCACTAAACCCGATCCCCCAATGCTAAACATGTTCCCACATCGCTAAACCCGATCCCACAACACTAAACCCAATCCCCCATATCTAAACCCGATCGCCAATCACTAAACGCGATCCCCCAATGCTAAACATGATCCCCCATCACTAAACATGATCGCCATCACTAAACCCGATCCCAAATCACTAAATCCAATCCCCCATATCTAAACCCGATTCCCAATCACTAAACCCAATACCCCAATGCTAAACATGATCCCCCATTGCTAAACCTGATCCCCCATCACTACTACCGATCCCCCATCACTAAACCCGATTGCTAAACCCAATCCCTCATCACTAAACCCGATCCTGCAATTCTAAACAGGTTCCCCATCGCTAAACCGGATCCCGCATCACTAAACCCAATCGCTCATCACGAAACCCGAGCCCCTAATGCTAAAACTGATCCCCCATGACTAAACCCGATCCCCAATCACTAAACCCAATCCCCCATCACTCAACCCGATCCCCCAATGCTAAACACGGTCCCCAATCGCTAAACCCGATCCCCCATTGCTAAAACGGATCCCACAACACTGAACCCGATCCCGTATCACTAGACCCAATCCCCCATCACTAAACCCAAACCCCCATCACTAAACGTGATCCCCGATCGCTAAACACAATCCCCCATCACTAAACCCGATCCACCAATGCTAAACATGGTTCCCCCACCGCTAAACTGGAACCTGCATCATAGACCCGATCGCCCATAGCTAAACTCGATCCCCCATCACTAACCTTGATCCCCCATCACTAAACCTGATCCCGCAAAACTAAACCTGCTCCCCCATAGCTAACCCAACCCCCCATCACTAAAACGGATCCACCCATGATAAACATGATCCCGCATCTCTAAACCTGATCCCCCATCGCTAAACTCGATCCCCCATCACTAAACCCGAGCCCCCATCACTAAACCCGATCCCACATAGCTAAACCTGACCCCCATGGCTAAACCCAATCTCCCATTGGTAAACCGGATCCACCATCACTAAACACGATCCCAAATCACTGAACACGATCCATCCTGGCTGAACCTGATCCGCCATAGCTAAACCCGATCCCCCATCGCTAAACCTGATCTTCCATTACTAAACACCATCCCCCATCGCTAAACCCGATCCCCCATCACTAAACCCGATCCCCCATCACTAAAGTCAAGCCCTGATCACTAAACCCAATCCGCCATCACTAAACCCGTTCCCCCATCGCAAAACCTGGTCCCCCATCACATTTCCGATCTTCCATCACTATACCAGATTCCCCATCAGCAAACACGATTCCTGATCGCTGATCCCAATCCCTCATCACTAAACCCGACCCCCCATGGCTAAACACGACCCCCCATCACTAAACCTGATCCCCCATCACTAAACCCGATTCCCCATCACTAAACCCAATCCCCCAATGCTAAACATGTTCCCCCATCGCTAAACCCGATCCCACAACACTAAACCCAATCCCCCATATCTAAACCCGATCCCCAATCACTAAACGCGATCCCCCAATGCTAAACATGATCCCCCATCACTAAACATGATCGCCATCACTAAACCCGATTCCACATCACTAAACCCAATCCGCAATATCTAAACCTGATTCCCAATCACTAAACAAATACCCCAATGCTAAACATGATCCCCCATTGCTAGACCTGATCCCCCATCACTACTACCGATCCCCCATCACTAAACCCGATTGCTAAACCCAATCCCTCATCACTAAACCCGATCCCGCAATTCTAAACAGGTTCCCCATCGCTAAACCGGATCCCGCATCACCAAACCCAATCGATCATCACGAAACCAGAGCCCCTAATGCTAAACCTGATCCCCCATGACTAGACCCGATCCCCAATCACTCAACCCGATCCCCCAATGCTAAACACGGTCCCCAATCGCTAAACCCGATCCCCCATTGCTAAAACGGATCCCACATCACTGAACCCGATCCCCTATCACTAAACGCGATCCCCTGTCACTAAATCTGTTCCCCCATCACTAAACCCAATCCCCCATCACTAAACGTGATCCCCGATCACTAAACACAATCCCCCATCTCTAAAGCCGATCCCCCAATGCTAAACATGGTTCCACCATCGCTAAACCGGAACCTGCAGCATACACCCGATCACCCAGAGCTAAATTCGATCCCCTATCACTAAACCTCATCCCACAACACTAAACCCGTTCCCCCATAGCTAAACCCGATCCCCATCACTAAAACGGATCCGCCCATGATAAACATGATCCCGCATCACTAAACTTGATCCCCATCACTAAACCCGATCCCCCATAACTAAACATGACCCCCCATCACTAAACCCGATCCCACATAGCTAAACCTGACCCCCATGGCTAAACCAATCTCCCATTGGTAAACCAGATCCCCCATCACTAAACACGATCGCACATCACTGAACATGATCCATCCTGACTAAACCTCATCCGCCATCGCTAAACCCGATCCCCTATCGCTAAACCTGATCTCCCATTACTAAACCACATCCCCCATCGCTAAACCCGATCCCCCATCACTGAACCCAATCCCCCATCACTAAATTCGAGCCCCGATCACTAAACCCAATCCGCCATCACTAAACCCGATCCCCCATCGCAAAACCTGGTCCCCATCACATTTCCGATCCTCCATCACTATACCCGATACCCCATCACTAAACCCAATCCCACATCACTAAACCCGATCCCCCAATGCTAAACATGTTCCCCCATCGCTAAACTGGGAAATGCATCATACACCCGATCGCCCATAGTTAAACTCGATCCCGCATCACTAAACCCGACCCCACATCACTAAACACGTTCCCACATAGCGAAACCAGAACCGATGGCTAAACCCAATCTCCCATTGGTAAACCGGATCCCCCATCACCTAACATGATCCCATATCACTGAACATGATCCATCCTGGCTAAACCTGATCCGCCATAGGTAAACCCAATCCCCCATCGCTAAACCTGATCCCCCATTACTAAACCCCATCCCCCATTGCTAAGCCCGATCCCCTATCACTAAACCCGAACCCCCATCACTAAATTCGAGCCCCGATCGCTAAACCCCATCCCCCATCGCTAAAACCGATCCCCCATCACTAATCCCGATCCCGCATCGCAAAACCTGGTCCCCTATCTCAAATCCGATCCTCCATCACTATACCCGATTCCCCATCAGCAAACACAATTCCTGAACGCTAATCCCAATCCCTCATCACTAAACCCGATCCCCCATGGCTAAACACGATCCCCCATCACTCAACCTGATCCCCCATCACTCAACCCGATTCCCCATCACTAAACCCAAACCCACATCACTAAACCCGATCCCACAATGCTAAATATGGTCCCCCATCACTAAACCCATTCCCCCAATGCTAAACATGTTCCCCGTTACTAAACCCCACCCCCCCATTGCTAAACCCAATCCCCCATCACTAAACCCGATCCCCCATAGCTAAACTCGATCCCCCATCACTACAACCGATCCCCCATAGCAAAACGTGATCCCCCATGGCTAAACCTGATCTCCCATTGCTAAACCGGATGCCCATCACTAAACACGATCTCACATCACTAAACATGATCCCCCATCGCTTAACCGTAACCTGCAACACTAAATCCGATCCCCCATAGCTAAACATGATCTCCCTTCACTAAACCTGATCCCCCATCACTAAACCCGATCCCATATCACTAAACCCGATCACCCATCACTAAACCTGATCCCTGATCGCTAAACACAATTCCCCATCACTAGACCCGATCCCCCAATGCTAAACATTGTTCCCCCATGGCTAAACCGGATCCTGCATCACGAAACCCGATCGCCCATAGCTAAACCCGATCACCCATCACTAAACTTTATCCCCATCACTAAATCAGATCCCCATCACTAAATCCGATACCCCAGTGCTAAACATGATCCACCAACGCTAAACCTGACCCGCCATAACTAAACCCAATCCCCCATCACTAAACCCCCGATCGTTAAACCCAATCCTTCATCACTAAACCCGATCCCGCTTTGCTAAACAGGTTCCCCATCGCTAAACCGGATCCCGCATCACGAACCCCGATTCCCCAAAGCTAAACCTGATCCCCCATGACTAAACCCGATCCCCCATCACTAAACCCAATCCCCCATCAGTAAACCCGATCCCCCAATGCTAAACACGGTCCCCAATTGCTAAACCGGATCCGCAACACTAAACCCAATCCCCCATAGCTAAACCCGATCCCACATCACTAAACATGATCCCCTATCAGTAAACCCGATCCCCCATCACTAAACCCATTCCCCCATCTCTAAACGTGATCCCTGATTGCTAAACACAATCCACCATCACTAAACCCGATCCCCCATGACTATGCCCGATCCCCCATAGCTAAAACTTATCCCTCACGGCTAAAACCGATCTCCCTTTGCTAAACCGGATCCCCATCACTAAACCCGATCTCACATCACTAAACCTGATCCCCCAATGCATAACTGGAACCTGCATCAATAAACGCGTTCGCCCATAGCTAAATTCGATCCCCTGTCACTAAACCTGATCCCCATCACTAAACCCGATCTGACAGAGCTAAAAATGATCCTCCATCGCTAAACCTGATCCCCCATCACCAGACCCGATCCTCCATCACTAAACCCGATCCCCCATCACTAAACCCAACCCCCCATCACTAAACGCAATCCCTGATCGCTAAACACAATCCTCCAACACATAACCCGATCCCCCAATGCTAAACATGGTTCCCCATCACTAAACCGGATCCTGCAACACTAAACCCGATCCGCCATCACTAAACCTGATCCCCCATAGCTTGACCTGATCCCCATCACTAAACCCGACCCCCCATCACTAAACCTGATCCCACTTAGCTAAACCTGACCCCATGGCTAAACCTGATCCCCCACCACTAAACCTGATCCCACATCACTAAACCCGATCCCCCAAAGCTAAACCTGATCGCCCACAGCTAAATCCACTCTCCCATTGGTAAATAGGACCCCCATCACTAAACAGGATCCCAGAACACTAAAGCTGATCCCCAAATGCTAAACATGATCCCCCATAGCTAAACCTGATCCCCAATAGCTAAACTCAATCCCCCATCACTAAACCCGATCCACGATCACTGAACGCGATCCCCCAATGCTAAACATGATCCCCCATCGCTAAACCTGAAGCCCCATCACTAAAACCCTTCCCCCATCGCTAAAACCGATGCCCCATCACTAAAGCCGAGACCCGAGCGCTAGACCGAATCCCCCATCACTAAACCCATTCCCCCAATGCTAAACTAGATCCCCCATCACTAAACCCGATCCCCCATAGCAAAACCTGATTACCCATGGCTAAAGCTGATCTCCCAAAGCTAAACCGGATCCCCATCACTAAACCCAATCTCACATCACTAAACATGATCGCCATTACTTAACCAGAACCTGCACCAATAAATCTGATCCCGCATAGCTAAACACAATCCCCCGTCACTAAACCTGATCCCCATCACTAAACCCGATCCCACATCACTAAACCCGATCCCCCATCACTAAAACCAATCCCCCATCATGAAAGCTGATCCCCGATCGCTAAACACAATGCCCAATCACTAGACCCAATCCCCCAATGCTAAACATGGTTCCCCCATGGCTAAACCGGATCCTGCATCACTAGACCCGATCGCCCATAGCTAAACTCGATCACCCATCACTAAACTAGATCCCCATCACTAAACCAGATCCCCATCACTAAATCCGATACCCCAATGCTAAACATGATCCACCATCGCTAAACCTGATCCTCCATCACTAAACCCGATCCCCCATCACTATATCCCTGATCTCTAAATCCAATCCTTCATCACTAAACCCGATCCCGCAATGCTAAACTGGTTCCACATCGCTAAACCTGATCCCGCATCACTAAACCCAATCACTCATCATGAATACCGATCCCCCAATGCTAAACCTGATCCCCCATGACTAAACCCGATCCCCCATCACTAAACCAGATCCCCATCACTAAATCCGATACCCCATCACTATACCCCCGATCGCTAAACCCAATCCTTCATCACTAAACCCGATGCCGCATCACTAAACTTGATCCCCCATCGCTAAACCCGATCCCCCATCACTAAACCCGACCCCACATCACTAAGCCCGTTCCCACATAGCTAAACCAGACCCCCATGTCTAAACCCAATCTCCCATTGGTAAACCGGATCCCCCATCACCTAACACGATCCCACATCACTGAACATGATCCATCCTGGCTAAACCTGATCCACCATAGCTAAACCCGCTCCCCCATCGCTAAACCTGATCCCCCATTACTAAACCCCATCCCCCATTGCTAAACCCGATCCCCTATCACTAAACCCGAACCCCCATCACTAAATTCGAGCCCCGATCGCTAAACCCCATCCCCCATCGCTAAAACCGATCCCCCATCACTAATCCCAATCCCGCATCGCAAAACCTGGTCCCCTATCTCAAATCCGATCCTCCATCACTATACCCGATTCCCCATCAGCAAACACGATTCCTGAACGCTAATCCCAATCCCTCATCACTAAACCCGATCCCCCATGGCTAAACACGATCCCCCATCACTCAACCTGATCCCCCATCACTCAACACGATTCCCTATCACTAAACCCAAACCCACATCACTAAACCCGATCCCACAATGCTAAATATGGTCCCCCATCACTAAACCCATTCCCCCAATGCTAAACATGTTCCCCATCAATAAACCCCATCCCCCATTGCTAAACCCAATCCCCCATCACTAAAACCGATCCCCCATAGCTAAACTCGATCCCCATCACTAAAACCGACCCCCCATAGCAAAACGTGATCCCCCATGGCTAAACCTGATCTCCCATTGCTAAACCGGATGCCCATCACTAAACCCGATCTCACATCACTAAACATGATCCCCCATCGCTTAACCGGAACCTGCAACACTAAATCCGATCCCCCATAGCTAAACACGATCCCCCATCGCTAAACCCGATCCCCCATCACTAAAACCGACCCCACATCACTAAACCCGTTCCCACATAGCTAAACCAGACCCCCATGGCTAAACCAAATCTCCCATTGGTAAACCAGATCCCCCAGCACCTAACACGATCCCACATCACTGAACATGATCCATCCTGGCTAAACCTGATCCGCCATAGCTAAACCCGCTCCCCCATCGCTAAACCTGATCCCCCATTACTAAACCAGATCCCGCATTACCAAACCCGATCCCCTATCACTAAACCCGAACCCCCATCACTAAATTCGAGCCCCGATCGCTAAACCCCATCCCCCATCGCTAAAATCGATCCCCCATCACTAATCCCGATCCCGCATCGAAAAACCTGGTCCCGTATCTCAAATCCGATCGTCCATCACTATACCCGATTCCCAATCAGCAAACACGATTCCAGAACACTAATCCCAATCCCTCATCACTAGACCCGATCCCCCATGGCTAAACAAGATCCCCCATCACTCAACCTGATCCCCCATCACTCAACCAGATTCCCCATCACTAAACCCAAACCCACGTCACTAAACCCGATCCCACAATGCTAAATATGGTCCCCCATCACTAAACCCATTCCCCCAATGCTAAACATGTCCCCCATCACTAAACCTCATCCCCCTTTGCAAAACCCAATCCCCCATCACTAAACCCGATCCCCCATAGCTAAACTCGATCCCCCATCACTAAAACCGATCCCCCATAGCAAAACGTGATCCCCCATGGCTAAACCTGATCTCCCATTGCTAAACCGGATGCCCATCATTAAACCCGATCTCACATCACTAAACATGATCCCCCATCGATTAACCGGAACCTGCAACACTAAATCCGATCCCCCATAGCTAAACATGATCCCCCTTCACTAAACCTGATCCCATATCACTAAACCCGATCCCATATCACTAAACCCGATCCCCCATCAATAAACCTTATCCCTGATCGCTAAACACAATCCCTCATCACTAGACCCGATCCCCCAATGCTAAACATTGTTCCCCCAAGGCTAAACCGGATCCTGCATCACGAAACCCGATCGCCCATAGCTAAACTCGATCACCCATCACTAAACTTGATCCCCATCACTAAACCAGATCCCCATCACTAAATCCGATACCCCAGTGCTAACCATGATCCACTAACGCTAAACCTGATCCCCCATAACTAAACCCGATCCCCCATCAATAAACCCCCGATCGCTAAACCCAATCCTTCATCACTAAACCCGATCCCGCTTTGCTAAACAGGTTCCCCATCGCTAAACCGGATCCCGCATTAATAAACCAAATCCCTCATCACGAACCCCGATTCCCCAATGCTAAACCTGATCCCCCATGACTAAACCCGATCCCCCATCACTAAACCCAATCCCCCATCAGTAAACCCAAGCCCCCAATGCTAAACACAGTCTCCAATTGCTAAACCGGATCCGCAACACTAAACCCAATCCCGCATAGCTACACCCGATCCCACATCACTAAACATGATCCCCTAACAGTAAACCCGATCCCCCATCACTAAACCCAATCCCCCATCTCTAAACGTGATCCCTGATCGCTAAACACAATCCACCATCACTAAACCCGATCCCCCATGACTATGCCCGATCCCCCATAGCTAAAACTTATCCCCCATGGCTAAAACCGATCTCCCATTGCTAAACCGGATCCCCTTCACTAAACCCGATCTCACATCACTAAACCTGATCCCACAATGCTTAACCGGAACCTGCATCAATAAACGCGATCGCCCATAGCTAAAGTCGATCCCCTGTCACTAAACCTGATCCCCATCACTAAACCCGATCTGACAGAGCTAAAAATGATCCTCCATCGCTAAACCTGATCCCCCATCACCAGACCGGATCCTCCATCACTAAACCCTATCCCCCATCACTAAACCCAACTCCCCATCACTAAACGCAATCCCTGATCGCTAAACACAATCCTCCAACACAAAACCCGATCCCCCAATGCTAAACATGGTTCCCCATCACTAAACCGGATCCTGCAACACTAAACCCAATCCCCCATCACTAAACCTGATCCCCCATAGCTAGACCTGATCCCCATCACTAAACCCGTCCCCCCATCACTAAACCTGATCCCACTTAGCTAACCCTGACCCCATGGCTAAACCTGATCTCTCAATGCTAAACCTGATCCCCCACCACTAAACCTGATCCCACATCACTAAACCCGATCCCCCAAAGCTAAACCTGATCGCCCACAGCTAAATCCACTCTCCCATTGGTAAATAGGACCCCCATCACTAAACAGGAACCCACAACACTAAAGCTGATCCCCAAATGCTAAACATGATCCCCCATAGCTAAACCTGATCCCCAATAGCTAAACACAATCCCCCATCACTAAACCCGATTCACGATCACTGAACACAATCCCCCAATGCTAAACATGATCCCCCATCGCTAAACCTGACACCCCATCACTAAAACACTTCCCCCATCGCTAAAACCGATGACATATCATTAAAGCCGAGACCCGAGCACTAGACCGCATCCCCCATCACTAAACCCATTCCCCCAATGCGAAACCAGATCCCCCATCACTAAACCTGATCTCCCATAGCAAAACCTGATCCCCCATGGCTAAAGCTGATCTCCCAAAGCTAAACCGGATCCCCATCACTAAATTAAATCTCACATCACTAAACATGATCGCCATCACTTAACCAGAACCTGCACCACTAAATCCGATTCCGCATAGCTAAACACAATCCCCCTTCACTAAACCTGATCCCCATCACTAAACCCGATCCCAATTCACTAAACCCGATCCCCCATCACTAAAACCAATCCCCCATCACGAAAGCTGATCCCCGATCGCTAAACACTATCCCCAATCACTAAACCCAATCCCCCAATGCTAAACATGGTTCCCCCATGGCTAAACCGGATCCTGCATCACTAGACCCGATCGCCCATAGCTAAACTCGATCACCCATCACTAAACTTGATCCCCCATCTCTAAACCAGATCCCCATCACTAAATCCGATAGCCCAATGCTAAACATGATCCACCATCGCTAAACCTGATCCCCCATCACTAAACCCGATCCCCCATCACTATACCCCCGATCGCTAAACCCAATCCTTCATCACTAAACGCGATCCCGCAATGCTAAACAGGTTCCCCATCGCTAAACCGGATCCTGCATCACTAAACCCAATCCCTCATCACGAATCCCGATACCCCAATGCTAATCCTGATCCCCATGACTAAACCCGATCCCCCATCACTAAACCAGATCCCCCATCACTAAATCCGATACCCCAATGCTAAACATGATCCACCATCGCTAAACCTGTTCCTCCACCACAAAACCCGATCCCACATAACTAAACCAGACCCCCAAGGCTAAACCCAATCTCACATTGGTAAACCGGTTCCGCCATCACAAAACACGATCCCAAACCACTGAACACGATCCATCCTGGCTAAACCTGATCCACCGTAGCTAAACCTGATCCCCCAATGCTAAACATGATGCCCCATCGCTAAACCTGATACCCCATCACTAAGCCCCATCCCCCATCGCTAAAACCTATCCCCCATCACTAAACCCGATCCCGCAATGCTAAACAGGTTCCCTATCGCTAAACCGGATCCTGCATCACTAAACCCAATCCCTCATCACGAATCCCGATCCCCCAATGCTAAACCTGATCCCCCATGACTTAACCCGATCCCCCATCACTAAACCAGATCCCCCATCAGTAAACCTGATCCCGCAACACTAAACCCATTCCCCCAAAACTAAACCCGACCCCCCATCACTAAACCCGATCCCCCTATGCTAAGCATGATCCCCCATCGCTAAACCCAATGTGCCATCACTAAACCCGAGCCCCGAGCGCTAGACCGAATCCCCCATCACTAAACCCATTCCCCCAATGCTAAACTCGATCCCCCATCACTAAACCCGATCCCCCAAAGCAAAACCTGATCCCCCATGGCAAAAGCTGATCTCCCATTGCTAAACCGGAACCCCATCACTAAACCTGATCCCCGATCGCTAAACACTATCCCCAATCACTAGACCCAATCCCCCAATGCTAAACATGGTTCCCCCAAGGCTAAACCGGATCCTGCATCACTAGACCCGATCGCCCATAGCTAAACTCGATCACCCATCACTAAACTTGATCCCCATCACTAAACCAGATCCCCCATCACTAAATCCAATAACCCAATGCTAAACATGATCCACCAACGCTAAACCTGAACACCCATCACTAAACCCGATCCCCCATCACTAAACCCCCGATCTCTAAACCCAATCCTTCATCACTAAACCCGATTCAGCAATGCTAAACAGGTTCCCCATCGCTAAACCGGTTCCCGCATCACTAAACCCAATGACTCATCACGAATACCGATCCCCCAATGCTAAACCTGATCCCCCATGAATAAACCCGATCCCCCATCACTAAAACAGATCCCCATCACTAAATCCAATACCCCAATGCTAAACATGATCCACCATCGCTAAACCTGATCCCCCATCACTAAACCCGATCCCCCATCACTTTACCCCCGATCGCTAAACTCAATCCTTCATCACTAAACCCGATCCCGCAATGTAAAACAGGTTCCCCATCGCTAAACCGGATCCTGCATCACTAAAACCAATCCCTCATCACGAATCCCGATCCCCCAATGCTAAACCTGATCCCCATGACTAAACCCGATTCCCCATCACTAAACCAGATCTCCCATCACTAAATCCGATACCCCAATGCTAAACATGATCCACCATCGCTAAACCTGATCCCCCATCACTCAACCCGATCCCCCATCACTATACCACCGATCGCTAAACCCAATCCTTCATCACTAAACCCGATCCCACAATGCTAAACAGGTTCCCCATCACTAAACCGGATCCCGCATCACTAAACCCAATCCCTCATCACGAATCCCGATCCCCCAATGCTTAACCTGATCCCCCATGAATAAACCTGATCCCCCATCACTAAACCCAATCCCCCAATGCAAAACATGGTCCCCAATTGCTAAACCGGATCCGCAACACTAAACCCGATCCCCCATAGCTAAACCCGATCCCACATCACTAAACCCGATCCCCTATCAGTAAACCCGATCCCCCATCACTAAACCCAATCCCCAATCACTAAACGTGATCCCCGATCGCTAAACACACACCCCCATCACTAAAACCGATCCCCCAATGCTAAACATGGTTCCCCCACCGCTAAACAGGAACCTGCATCATACACCCGATTCCCAAAGCTAAACTCGATCCCCATCACTTAACTTGATCCCCCATCACTAAACCTGATCCCGCAACACTAAACCCGTTCGTCCATAGCTAAAGCTGACCCCCCATCACTAAAACAGATCCGCCAATGATAAACATGATCTCGCATCACTAAACCTGATCCTCCATCGCTAAACCTGATCCCCCATCACTAAACCCGACACCCCACCACAAAACCCGATCCCACATAACTAAACCAGACCCCCACGGCTAAACCCAATCACACATTGGTAAACCGGTTCCCCCATCACAAAACACGATCCCAAACCACTGAACACTATCCATCCTGGCTAAACCTGATCCACCGTAGCTGAACCCGATCCCCCAATGCTAAACATGATCCCCCATCGCTAAACCTGATACCCCATCACTAAGACCCATCCCCCATCGCTAAACCCTATCCCCCATCAATAAACCCGATCCCGCAATGCTAAACAGGTTCCGCATCGCTAAACCAGATCCTGCATCACTAAAACCCAATCCCTCATCACGAATCCCGATCCCCCAATGCTAAACCTGATTCCCCATGACTAAACCCGATCACCCATCACTAAACCACATCTCCCATCAGTAAACCTGATCCCACAACACTAAACCCATTCCCCCATAGCTAAACCCGACCCCCCATCACTAAACCCGATCCCCCAATGCTAAGCATGATCCCCCACCGCTAAACCCGATGCCCCATCACTAAACCCGAGCCCCGAGCGCTAGACTGAAACCCCCATCACTAAACCAATTCCCCCAAAGCTATTCTCGATCCCCCATCACTAAACCCGATCCCCCATAGCAAAACCTGATCCCCCATGGCTAAAGCTGATCTCCCATTGCTAAACCGGAACCCCATCACTAAACCCAATCTCACATCAGTAAACATGATCCCCATCACTTAACCAGAAACTGCACCTTTAAATCCGATCCCGCATAGCTAAACACGATCCCCCATCACTAAAACGAATCCCCCATCATGAAACCATATCCCCGATCGCTAAACACTATCCCCAATCACTAGACCCAATCCTCCAATGCTAAACATGGTTCCCCCATGGCTAAACCGGATCCTGCATCACTAGACCCGATTGCCCATAGCTAAACTCGATCACCCATCACTAAACTTGATCCCCCATCAATGAACCAGATCCCCCATCACTAAATCCGATACCCCAAAGCTAAATATGATCCACCACCGCTAAACCTGATCCCCCATCACTATACCCCCGATCTCTAAACCCAATCCTTCATCGCTAAACCTGATCCCACAATGCTAAACAGGTTCCCCATCGCTAAACCGGATTCCACATCACTAAACCCAATCCCTCATCATGAATCCCGATCCCCCAATGCTAAACCTGATCCCCCATGACTAAACCCGATCCCCCATCACTTAAACAGATCCCCATCACTAAATCCGATACCCCAATGCTAAACATGATCCACCATCGCTAAACCTGATCCCCCATCACAAAAACCGGATCCCCCATCACTATACCCCCGATCGCTAAACCCAATCCTTCATCACTAAACCCGATCCCGCAATGCAAAACAGGTTCCCCATCGCTAAACCGGATCCTGCATCACTAATCTCAATCCCTCATCAGGAATCCCGATCCCCCAATGCTAAACCTGATCCCCATGACTAAACCTGATCCTCCATCACTAAACCAGATCCCCCATCACTAAATCCGATACCCCAATGCTAAACATGATCCACCATCGCTAATTCTGATCCCCCATCACTAAACCCGATCCCCCATCACTATACCCCCTTTCGCTAAACCCAATCCTTCATCACTGAACCCGATCCCGCAATGCTAAACAGGTTCCCCATCGCTAAACATGATCCCGCATCACTAAACCCAATCCCCCAATGCAAAACACGGTCCCCAATTGCTAAACCGGATCCGCAACACTAAACCCGATCGCCCATAGCTAAACCCGATCCCACATCACTAAACCCGATCCCTTATCATTAATTCTGATCCCCCATCACTAAACCCAATCCCACATCACTAAACGTGATCCCCGATCGCTAAAAACAATCCCCCATCACTAAACCCGATCCTCCATTGCTAAACATGCTTCCTCCACCGCTAAACCTGATGCCCCATCACTAAACCCCTTCCAGCATCGCTAAACCCGATGCCCCATCACTAAACCCTAGCCCCGAGCGCTAGACGGAATCCCCCATCACTAAACCCATTCCCCCAATGCTAAACTCGACCCCCATCACTAAACCCGATCCCCCATAACAAAACCTCATCCCCCATGGCTAAAGCTGATCTCCCATTGCTAAAACGGATCCCTATCAGTGAACCCAATCTCACATCACTAAACATGATCCCGTATCGCTTAACCAGAACCTGCACCACTAAATCCGATCCCCCATAGCTACACATGATCCCCCGTCACTAAACCTGATCCCCCATCACTAAACCCGATCCCACATCACTAAACCCGATCCCCCATCAGTAAAACCAATCCCCCATCACAAAACCTGATCCCTGATCGCTAAACACTTTCCCCCATCACTAGACCCAATCCCCCAATGCTAAACATGGTTCCCCCAATGCTAAATCGGATCCTGCATCACTTGACCCGATCGCCCATAGCTACCTCGATCACCCATCACTAAACCTGATCCCCCATCACTAAACCAGATCCCCCATCATTAAATCCGATACCCCAATGCTAAACATGATCCACCATCGCTAAACCTGATCCCCCATCACTAAACCCGATCCACCATCACTATACCCCCGATCGCTAAACCCAATCCTTCATCACTAAACCCGATCCCGCAATGCTAAGCAGGTACCCCATCGATAAACCGGATCCTGCATCACTAAACCCAATCCCTCATCACGAATCCCGATCCCCCAATGCTAAACCTGATGCCCCATGAGTAAACCCAATCCCCCATCACTATACCCCCGATCGCTAAACCCAATCCTTCACCACTAAACCCGATCCCGCAATGCTAAACAGGTTCCCCATCGCTAAACCGGATCCCGCATCACTAAACTCAATCCCTCATCACGAATCCCGATCCCCCAATGCTAAACCTGATCCCCCATGACTGAACCCGATCCCCCATCACTAAACCCAATCCCCCATCACTAAACCCAATCCCCCAATGCAAAACACGGTCCCCGATTGCTAAACCGGATCCGCAACACTAAACTCGATCTCCCATAGCTAAACCCGATCCCACTTCACTAAATCCAATCCCCTATCAGTAAACCCAATCCCCCATCACTAAACCCAATCCCCCATCACTAAACGTGATCCCCGATCGCTAATCACAATCCCCCATCACTAAAACCGATCCCCCAATGCTAAACATGGTTCCCCCACCGCTAAACCGTAAGCTGCATCATACACCCGATTGCCTATAGCTAAACTCGATCCGCATCACTAAACTTGATCCCCCATCACTAAACCTGATCCCGCAACACTAAACCAGTTCCTCCATAGCTAAAGCCGACCCCCCATCACTAAAACGGATCCGCCAATGATAAACATGATCCCGCATCACTAAACCTGATCCCCCATCGCTAAACCCGATCCCCCATCACTAAACCCGACACCCCACCACGAAACCCGATCCCAAATAGCTAAACCAGACCCCCACGGCTAAACGCAATCTCACATTGGTAAACCGGTTCCCCCTTCACAAAACACGATCCCACACCACTGAACACAATCCATCCTAGCTAAACCTGATCTGTCATAGCTAAACCCGATCCCCCAATGCTAAGCACAGTCCCCAATTGCTAAACCTGACCCGCAACACTAAACCCAATCCCCCATAGCTAAACCCGGTCCCACATAACTAAACCCGATCCCCTGTCAGTAAATCCGATCCCCCATCACTAAACTTGATCCCCCATCAGTAAACCTGATCCCGCAACACTAAACACATTCCCCCAAAGCTAAACCCGACCCCCCATCACTAAACCTGATCCCCCAATGCTAAGCATGATCCCCCATCGGTAAACCCGATGCCCCATCACTAAACCCGAGCCCCGAGCGCTAGACCGAATCCCCCATAACTAAACCCATTCCCCCATTGCTAAACTCGATCCCCCATCACTAAACCCGATCCCCCATAGCAAAACTTGATCTCCCATGGCTAAAGCTGATCTCCCATTGCTAAACCTGAACCCCATCACTAAGCCCTTCCCCTATTGCTAAACCCGATCCCCCATCACTAAACCCGATCCCCCAATGCTAAACACGGTCCCCAATTGCTAAACTGGATTCGCAACACTAAACCCAAACCCCCATAGCTAAACCCGGTCCCACATCACTAAAACCGATCCCCTGTCATTAAATCCGATCCCCCATCACTAAATCTGATCCCCCATCAGCAAACCTGATCCCACAACACTAAACCCATTCCCCCATAGCAAAACCCGACCCCCCATCACTAAACCCGATCCCCCAATGCTAAGCATGATCCCCCATCGCTAAACCCGATGCCCATTCACTAAACCCGAGCCCCGAGCGCTAGACCAAATCCCCCATCACTAAAACCAGTCCCCCAATGCTAAACTCGATCCCCCATCACTAAACCCGATCCCCCATAGCAAAACCTGATCCCCCATGGCTAAAGCTGATCTCCCATTGCTAAACCGGAACCCCATCACTAAACCCAATCTCACATCAGTAAACATGATCCCCATCACTTAACCAGAACCTGCACCACTAAATCCGATCCCGCATAGCTAAACACGATCCCCCGTCACTAAACCTGATCCCCCATCATTAAACCCGATCCCACAACACTAAACCCGATCCCCCATCACCAAAACCAATCCCCCTTCACAAAACCTGATCCCCGATCGCTAAACACAATCCCCCATTACTAGACCCAATCCCCCAATGCTAAACATGGTTCCCCATTGGCTAAACCGGATCCTGCATCACTAGACCCGATCCCCCATAGCTAAACTCGATCACCCATCACTAAACTTGATCCCCCATCACTAAACCAGATCCCACATCACTACATCCGATACCCCAATGCTAAACATGATCCACCATCGCTAAACCTGATCCGCCATCACTAAACCAGATCCCCCATCACTATACCCCCGATCGTTAAACCCAATCGTTCATCACTAAACCCGATCCAGCAATGCTAAACAGGTTCCCCATTGCTAAACCGGATCCCGCATCACTAAACCCAATCCCTCATCACGAAACCCGATCACCCAATGCTAAACCTGATCACCCATGACTTAACCCCATCCCCCATCTCTATACACCCGATCGCTAAACCAAATCCTTCACCACAAATCCCGATCCGGCAATGCTAAACAGGTTCCCCATCGCTAAACCGGATCCCGCATCACTAAAACCAATCCCTCATCACGAATCCCCATCCCCCAATGCTAAACCTGATCCCCCATGACTAAACCCGATCCCCCATCACTAAACCCAATCCCCCATCTCTAAACCCAATCCCCCAATGCAAAACACGGTCCCCGATTGCTATACCGGATCCGCAACACTAAACCCGATCCCCCATAGCTAAACCAGATCCCACTTCACTAAATCCAATCCCCTATCAGTAAACCCGAACCCCCATCACTAAACCCAATCCCCCATCACTAAACGTGATCCCCGATCGCTAATCACAATCCCCCATCACTAAAACCGATCCCCCAATGCTAAACATGGTTCACCCACCGCTCAACCGTAAGCTGCATCATACACCCGATTGCCTATAGCTAAACTCGATCCGCATCACTAAACTTGATCCCCCATCACTAAACCTGATCCCGCAACACTAAACCAGTTCCTCCATAGCTAAAGCCGACCCCCCATCACTAAAACGGATCCGCCAATGATAAACATGATCCCGCATCACTAAACCTGATCCCCCATCGCTAAACCCGATCCCCCATCACTAAACCCGACACCCCACCACGAAACCCGATCCCAAATAGCTAAACCAGACCCCCACGGCTAAACGCAATCTCACATTGGTAAACCGGTTCCCCCTTCACAAAACACGATCCCACACCACTGAACACAATCCATCCTAGCTAAACCTGATCCGCCATAGCTAAACCCGATCCCCCAATGCTAAGCACAGTCCCCAATTGCTAAACCTGACCCGCAACACTAAACCCAATCCCCCATAGCTAAACCCGGTCCCACATAACTAAACCCGATCCCCTGTCAGTAAATCCGATCCCCCATCACTAAACTTGATCCCCCATCAGTAAACCTGATCCCGCAACACTAAACACATTCCCCCAAAGCTAAACCCGACCCCCCATCACTAAACCTGATCCCCCAATGCTAAGCATGATCCCCCATCGGTAAACCCGATGCCCCATCACTAAACCCGAGCCCCGAGCGCTAGACCGAATCCCCCATAACTAAACCCATTCCCCCAATGCTAAACTCGATCCCCCATCACTAAACCCGATCCCCCATAGCAAAACTTGATCTCCCATGGCTAAAGCTGATCTCCCATTGCTAAACCTGAACCCCATCACTAAGCCCTTCCCCTATTGCTAAACCCGATCCCCCATCACTAAACCCGATCCCCCAATGCTAAACACGGTCCCCAATTGCTAAACTGGATTCGCAACACTAAACCCAAACCCCCATAGCTAAACCCGGTCCCACATCACTAAAACCGATCCCCTGTCATTAAATCCGATCCCCCATCACTAAATCTGATCCCCCATCAGCAAACCTGATCCCACAACACTAAACCCATTCCCCCATAGCAAAACCCGACCCCCCATCACTAAACCCGATCCCCCAATGCTAAGCATGATCCCCCATCGCTAAACCCGATGCCCCATCACTAAACCAGAGCCCCGAGCACTAGACCGAATCCCCCATCACTAAACCCATTCCCCCGATGCTAAACTCGATCCCCCATCACTAAACCCGATCGCCCATAGCATAACCTGATCCCCCATGGCTAAATCTGATCTCCCATTGCTAAACCGGAACCCCATCACTAAACCCAATCTCACATCAGTAAACATGATCCCCATCACTTAACCAGAACCTGCACCACTAAATCCGATCCCGCATAGCTAAAAACGATACCCCGTCACTAAACCTGATCCCCCATCACTAAACCCAATCCCATAACACTAAACCTGATCCCCCATCACTAAAACCAATCCCCCATCACAAAACCTGATCCCCGATCGCTAAACACTATCCCCCATCACTAGACCCAATCCCCCAATGCTAGACATGGTTCCCCCATGGCTAAACCGGATCCTGCATCACTAGACCCGATCGCCCATAGCTAAACTCGATCACCCATCACTAAACTTGATCCCCCATCACTAAACCAGATCCCCCATCACTAAATCCGATACCCCAATGCTAAACATGATACAACATCGCTAAACCTGACCCGCCATCACTAAACTCAATCCCCCATCACTATACCCCCGATCGCTAAACCCAATCCTTCATCACTAAACCCGATCCCGCAATGCTAAACAGGTTCCCCATTGCTAAACCGGATCCCGCATCACTAAACCCAATCCCTCATCACGAAACCAGATCACCCAATGCTAAACCTGATCCCCATGACTAAACCCGATCCCCCATCAGTAAACCAGATCCCCCATCAGTAAATCCGATACCCCAATGCTAAACATGATCCACCATCGCTAAACCTGATCCCCCATCACTAAACCCGATCCCCCATCACTATACCCCCGATCGCTAAACCCAGTCCTTCATCACTAAACCCGATCCCGCAATGCGAAACAGGTTCCCCATCGCTAAACCAGATCCCGCATCACTAAACCCAATCCCTCATCACGAATCCCGATCCCCCAGTGCTAAACCTGATCCCCCATGACTAAACCCGATCCCCCATCACTAAACCCAATCCCCCATCACTAAACCCAATTCCCCAATGCAAAACACGGTCCCCAATTGCTAAACCGGATCCGCAACACTAAACCCGATCCCCTATCAGTAAACCCGATCCTCCTTCACTAAACCCAATCCCCCATCACTAAACGTGATCCCCGATCGCTCAACACAATCCCCCATCACTAAACCCGATCCCCCAATGCTAAACATGGTTCCCCCAAGCTAGACCTGATGCCCCATCACTAAACCCCTTCCCCCATCGCTAAACCTGATGCCCCATCACTAAACCCGAGCCCCGAGCGCTACACGGAATCCCCCATCACTAAACCCATTCCCCCAATGCTAAACTCGATCCCCCATCACTAAACCCGATCCCCCATAGCAAAACCTGATCCCCCATGGCTAAAGCTGATCTCCCATTGCTAAAATGGATCCCCATCACTGAACCCAATCTCACATCACTAAACATGATCCCGTATCACTGAACCAGAAACTGCACCACTAAATCCGATCAACCATAGCTAAACATGATCCCCCGTCACTAAACCTGATCAACCATCACTAACCCCGATCCCACATCACTAAACCCGAAGCCCCATCACTAAAACCAATCCCCCATCACAAAACCTGATCCCTGATCGCTAAACACTTTCCCCCATCACTAGACCCAATCCCCCAATGCTAAACATGCTTCCCCCATGGATAAACCGGATCCTGCATCACTAGACCCGATCGCCCATAGCTAAACTCCATCACCCATCACTAAACTTGATCCCCCATCACTAAACCAGATCCCCCATCACTAAATCCGATACCCCAATTCTAAACATGATCCACCATCGCTAAACCTGATCACCCATCACTAAACCCGATCAACCATCACTATACCCCCGATCGCTAAACCCAATCCTTCACCACTAAACCCGATCGCCCAATGCTAAACACGGTCCCCAATTTCTAAACTGGATTTGCAACACTAAACCCAATCCCCCATAGCTAAACCCGGTCCCACATCACTAAAACCGATCCCCTGTCATTAAATCCGATCCCCCATCACTAAATCTGATCCCCCATCAGTAAACCTGATCCCACAACACTAAACCCATTCCCCCATAGCTAAACCCGACCCCCCATCACTAACCCCGATCCCCCAATGCTTAGCATGATCCCCCATCGCTAAACCCGATGCCCCATCACTAAACCAGAGCCCCGAGCGCTAGACCGAATCCCCAATCACTAAAACCATTCCCCCAATGCTAAACTCGATCCCCCATCACTAAACCCGATCCCCCATAGCAAAACCTGATTCCCCATGGCTAAAGCTGATCTCCCATTGCTAAACCGGAACCCCATCACTAAACCCAATCTCACATCAGTAAAAATGATCCCCATCACTTAACCAGAACCTGCACCACTAAATCCGAAACCCGCATAGCTAAGCACGATCCCACGTCACTAAACCTGATCCCCCATCACTAAACCCGATCCCACAACACTAAACCCGATCCCACATCACTAAAACCAATCCTCCATCACAAAACCTGATCCCCGATCGCTAAACACTATCCCCCATCACTAGACACAATCCCCCAATGCTAAACATGGTTCCCCCATGGCTAAACCGGATCCTGCATCACTAGACCCGATCGCCCATAGCTAAACTCGATCACCCATCACTAAACTTGATCCCCCATCACGAAACCCGATCCCCCATCACTAAATCCGATACCCCAATGCTAAACATGATCCAACATCGCTACACCTGACCCGCCATCACTAAACCCGATCCCCCATCACTATACCCCCGATCGCTAAACCCAATCCTTCATCACTAAAACCGATCCCGCAATGCTAAACAGGTTCCCCATTGCTAAACCGGATCCCGCATCACTAAACCCAATCCCTCATCACGAAACCTGATCACCCAATGCTAAACCTGATCCCCAAGACTAAACCCGATCCCCCATCACTAAACCAGATCCCCCATCACTAAATCCGATACCCCAATGCTAAACATGATCCACCATCGCTAAACCTGATCCCCCATCACTAAGCCCGATCCCCCATCACTATACCCCCAATCGCTAAACCCAATCCTTCATCACTAAACCCGATCCCGCAATGCTAAACCGGTTCCCCAAAGCTAAACCGGATCCCGCATAACTAAACCCAATCCCTCATCACGAAACCAGATCACCCAATGCTAAACCTGATCCCCATGACTAAACCCGATCCCCCATCACTAAACCAGATCCCCCATCAGTAAATCCGATACCCCAATGCTAAACATGATCCACCATTGCTAAACCTGATCCCCCATCACTAAACCCGATCCCCCATCACTATACCCCCGATCGCTAAACCCAGTCCTTCATCACTAAACCCGATCCCGCAATGCGAAACAGGTTCCCCATCGCTAAACCAGATCCCGCATCACTAAACCCAATCCCTCATCACGAATCCCGATCCCCCAGTGCTAAACCTGATCCCCCATGACTAAACCCGATCCCCCATCACTAAACCCAATCCCCCATCACTAAACCCAATTCCCCAATGCAAAACACGATCCCCAATTGCTAAACCGGATCCGCAACACTAAACCCGATCCCCTATCAGTAAACCCGATCCTCCTTCACTAAACCCAATCCCCCATCACTAAACGTGATCCCCGATCGCTCAACACAATCCCCCATCACTAAACCCGATCCCCCAATGCTAAACATGGTTCCCCCAAGCTAGACCTGATGCCCCATCACTAAACCCCTTCCCCCATCGCTAAACCTGATGCCCCATCACTAAACCCGAGCCCCGAGCGCTACACGGAATCCCCCATCACTAAACCCATTCCCCCAATGCTAAATTCGATCCCCATCACTAAACCCGATCCCCCATAGCAAAACCTGATCACCCATGGCTAAAGCTGATCTCCCATTGCTAAAATGGATCCCCATCACTGAACCCAATCTCACATCACTAAACATGATCCCGTATCACTGAACCAGAAACTGCACCACTAAATCCGATCAACCATAGCTAAACATGATTCCCCGTCACTAAACCTGATCAACCATCAATAACCCCGATCCCAAATCACTAAACCCGAAGCCCCATCACTAAAACCAATCCCCCATCACAAAACCTGATCCCTGATCGCTAAACACTTTCCCCCATCACTAGACCCAATCCCCCAATGCTAAACATGCTTCCCCCATGGATAAACCGGATCCTGCATCACTAGACCCGATCGCCCATAGCTAAACTCCATCACCCATCACTAAACTTGATCCCCCATCACTAAACCAGATCCCCCATCACTAAATCCAATACCCCAATGCTAAACATGATCCACCATCGCTAAACCTGATCACCCATCACTAAACCCGATCAACCATCACTATACCCCCGATCGCTAAACCCAATCCTTCACCACTAAACCCGATCCCCCAATGCTAAACACGGTCCCCAATTTCTAAACTGGATTTGCAACACTAAACCCAATCCCCCATAGCTAAACCCGGTCCCACATCACTAAAACCGATCCCCGTCATTAAATCCGATCCCCCATCACTAAATCTGATCCCCCATCAGTAAACCTGATCCCACAACACTAAACCCATTCCCCCATAGCTAAACCCGACCCCCCATCACTAACCCCGATCCCCCAATGCTTAGCATGATCCCCCATCGCTAAACCCGATGCCCCATCACTAAACCAGAGCCCCGAGCGCTAGACCGAATCCCCAATCACTAAAACCATTCCCCAATGCTAAACTCGATCCCCCATCACTAAACCCGATCCCCCATAGCAAAACCTGATTCCCCATGGCTAAAGCTGATCTCCCATTGCTAAACCGGAACCCCATCACTAAACCCAATCTCACATCAGTAAAAATGATCCCCATCACTTAACCAGAACCTGCACCACTAAATCCGAAACCCGCATAGCTAAGCACGATCCCACGTCACTAAACCTGATCCCCCATCACTAAACCCGATCCCACAACACTAAACCCGATCCCACATCACTAAAACCAATCCTCCATCACAAAACCTGATCCCCGATCGCTAAACACTATCCCCCATCACTAGACACAATCCCCCAATGCTAAACATGGTTCCCCCATGGCTAAACCGGATCCTGCATCACTAGACCCGATCGCCCATAGCTAAACCCGATCACCCATCACTAAACTTGATCCCCCATCACGAAACCCGATCCCCCATCACTAAATCCGATACCCCAATGCTAAACATGATCCAACATCGCTACACCTGACCCGCCATCACTAAACCCGATCCCCCATCACTATACCCCCGATCGCTAAACCCAATCCTTCATCACTAAACCCGATCCCGCAATGCTAAACAGGTTCCCCATTGCTAAACCGGATCCCGCATCACTAAACCCAATCCCTCATCACGAAACCTGATCACCCAATGCTAAACCTGATCCCCAAGACTAAACCCGATCCCCCATCACTAAACCAGATCCCCCATCACTAAATCCGATACCCCAATGCTAAACATGATCCACCATCGCTAAACCTGATCCCCCATCACTAAGCCCGATCCCCCATCACTATACCCCCGATCGCTAAACCCAATCCTTCATCACTAAACCCGATCCCGCAATGCTAAACCGGTTCCCCATTGCTAAACCGGATCCCGCATAACTAAACCCAATCCCTCATCACGAAACCAGATCACCCAATGGTAAACCTGATCCCCATGACTAAACCCGATCCCCCATCACTAAACCAGATCCCCCATCAGTAAATCCGATACCCCAATGCTAAACATGATCCACCATTGCTAAACCTGATCCCCCATCACTAAACCCGATCCCCCATCACTATACCCCCGATCGCTAAACCCAGTCCTTCATCACTAAACCCGATCCCGCAATGCGAAACAGGTTCCCCATCGCTAAACCAGATCCCGCATCACTAAACCCAATCCCTCATCACGAATCCCGATCCCCCAGTGCTAAACCTGATCCCCCATGACTAAACCCGATCCCCCATCACTAAACCCAATCCCCCATCACTAAACCCAATTCCCCAATGCAAAACACGGTCCCCAATTGCTAAACCGGATCCGCAACACTAAACCCGATCCCCTATCAGTAAACCCGATCCTCCTTCACTAAACCCAATCCCCCATCACTAAACGTGATCCCCGATCGCTCAACACAATCCCCCATCACTAAACCCGATCCCCCAATGCTAAACATGGTTCCCCCAAGCTAGACCTGATGCCCCATCACTAAACCCCTTCCCCCATCGCTAAACCTGATGCCCCATCACTAAACCCGAGCCCCGAGCGCTACACGGAATCCCCCATCACTAAACCCATTCCCCCAATGCTAAACTCGATCCCCCATCACTAAACCCGATCCCCCATAGCAAAACCTGATCCCCCATGGCTAAAGCTGATCTCCCATTGCTAAAATGGATCCCCATCACTGAACCCAATCTCACATCACTAAACATGATCCCGTATCACTGAACCAGAAACTGCACCACTAAATCCGATCAACCATAGCTAAACATGATTCCCCGTCACTAAACCTGATCAACCATCAATAACCCCGATCCCAAATCACTAAACCCGAAGCCCCATCACTAAAACCAATCCCCCATCACAAAACCTGATCCCTGATCGCTAAACACTTTCCCCCATCACTAGACCCAATCCCCCAATGCTAAACATGCTTCCCCCATGGATAAACCGGATCCTGCATCACTAGACCCGATCGCCCATAGCTAAACTCGATCACCCATCACTAAACTTGATCCCCCATCACTAAACCAGATCCCCCATCACTAAATCCGATACCCCAATGCTAAACATGATCCACCATCGCTAAACCTGATCACCCATCACTAAACCCGATCAACCATCACTATACCCCCGATCGCTAAACCCAATCCTTCACCACTAAACCCGATCCCCCAATGCTAAACACGGTCCCCAATTTCTAAACTGGATTTGCAACACTAAACCCAATCCCCCATAGCTAAACCCGGTCCCACATCACTAAAACCGATCCCCTGTCATTAAATCCGATCCCCCATCACTAAATCTGATCCCCCATCAGTAAACCTGATCCCACAACACTAAACCCATTCCCCCATAGCTAAACCCGACCCCCCATCACTAACCCCGATCCCCCAATGCTTAGCATGATCCCCCATCGCTAAACCCGATGCCCCATCACTAAACCAGAGCCCCGAGCGCTAGACCGAATCCCCAATCACTAAAACCATTCCCCAATGCTAAACTCGATCCCCCATCACTAAACCCGATCCCCCATAGCAAAACCTGATTCCCCATGGCTAAAGCTGATCTCCCATTGCTAAACCGGAACCCCATCACTAAACCCAATCTCACATCAGTAAAAATGATCCCCATCACTTAACCAGAACCTGCACCACTAAATCCGAAACCCGCATAGCTAAGCACGATCCCACGTCACTAAACCTGATCCCCCATCACTAAACCCGATCCCACAACACTAAACCCGATCCCACATCACTAAAACCAATCCTCCACCACAAAACCTGATCCCCGATCGCTAAACACTATCCCCCATCACTAGACACAATCCCCCAATGCTAAACATGGTTCCCCCATGGCTAAACCGGATCCTGCATCACTAGACCCGATCGCCCATAGCTAAACTCGATCACCCATCACTAAACTTGATCCCCCATCACGAAACCCGATCCCCCATCACTAAACCCGATACCCCAATGCTAAACATGATCCAACATCGCTACACCTGACCCGCCATCACTAAACCCGATCCCCCATCACTATACCCCCGATCGCTAAACCCAATCCTTCATCACTAAACCCGATCCCGCAATGCTAAACAGGTTCCCCATTGCTAAACCGGATCCCGCATCACTAAACCCAATCCCTCATCACGAAACCTGATCACCCAATGCTAAACCTGATCCCCAAGACTAAACCCGATCCCCCATCACTAAACCAGATCCCCCATCACTAAATCCGATACCCCAATGCTAAACATGATCCACCATCGCTAAACCTGATCCCCCATCACTAAGCCCGATCCCCCATCACTATACCCCCGATCGCTAAACCCAATCCTTCATCACTAAACACGATCCTGCAATGCTAAACAGGTTCCCCATCGCTAAACCAGATCCCGCATCACTAAACCCAATCCCTCATCACGAATTCCGATCCCCCAGTGCTAAACCTGATCCCCCATGACTAAACCCGATCCCCCATCACTAAACCCAATCCCCCATCACTAAACCCAATTCCCCAATGCTAAACACGGTCCCCAATTGCTTAACCGGATCCGCAACACTAAACCCGATCCCCTATCAGTAAACCCGATCCCCCTACACTAAACCCATTCCCCCTTCACTAAACGTGATCCCCGATCGCTCAACACAATCCCCCATAACTAAACCCGATCCCCAAATGCTAAACATGGTTCCCCCAAGCTAAACCTGATGCCCCATCACTAAACCCTTTCCCCCATCGCTAAACCCGATGCCCCATTACTAAACCCGAGCCCCGAGCGCTACACAGAATCCCCCATCACTAAACCCATTCCCCCAATGCTAAACTCGATCCCCCATCACTAAACCCGATCCCCCATAGCAAAACCTGATCCCCCATGGCTAAAGCTGATCTCCCATTGCTAAAACGGATCCCCATCACTGAACCCAATCTCACATCACTAAACATGATCCCGTATCACTAAACCCGATCCCACATCACTAAACCCGAAACCCCATCACTAAAACCAATCCCCCATCACAAAACCTGATCCCTGATCGCTAAACACTTTCCCCATTCACAAGACCCAATCCCCCAATGCTAAACATGGTTCCCCCAACTTTAAAACGGATCCTGCATCACTATTCCCGATCGCCCATAGCTAAACTCGATTACCCATCACTAAACTTGATCCCCATCACTAAATCAGATCCCGCATCACTAAATCCGATACCCCAATGCTAAACATGATCCGCCATCGCTAAACCTGATCCCCCATCACTAAACCCGATCCCCCATCACTATACCCCCGATCGCTAAACCCAATCCTTCACCACTAAACCCGATCCCGCAATGCTAAGCAGGTTCCCCATCGCTAAACCGAATCCCGCATCACTAAACCCAATCCCTCATCACGAATCCCGATCCCCCAATGCTAAACCTGATCCCCCATGACTAAACCCGATCCCCCATCACTAAACCCGATCCCCCATCACTAAAACCAATCCCCCATCACAAAACCTGATCCCTGATCGCTAAACACATTCCCCCATCACAAGACCCAATCCCCCAATGCTAAACATGGTTCCCCCAAGGCTAAACCGGATCCTGCATCACTAAACCCAATCCTTCATCAAGAATCCCGATCCCACAATGCAAAACCTGATCCCCCATGACTAAACCAAATCCCCCATCACAATACCCCCGATCGCTAAACCCAATCCTTCACCACTAAACCCGATCCCGCAATGCTAAACAGGTTCCCCATCGCTAAACCGTATCCCGCATCACTAAACCCAATCCCTCATCACGGATCCCGATCCCCCAATGCTAAACCTGATCCCCCATGACTAAACCCGATCCCCCATCACTAAACCCAATCCCCCATCTCTAAACCCAATCCCCCAATGCAAAACACGGTCCCCGATTGCTATACCGGATCCGCAACACTAAACCCGATCCCCCATAGCTAAACCAGATCCCACTTCACTAAATCCAATCCCCTATCAGTAAACCCGAACCCCCATCACTAAACCCAATCCCCCATCACTAAACGTGATCCCCGATCGCTAATCACAATCCCCCATCACTAAAACCGATCCCCAATGCTAAACATGGTTCCCCCACCGCTAAACCGTAAGCTGCATCATACACCCGATTGCCTATAGCTAAACTCGATCCGCATCACTAAACTTGATCCCCCATCACTAAACCTGATCCCGCAACACTAAACCAGTTCCTCCATAGCTAAAGCCGACCCCCCATCACTAAAACGGATCCGCCAATGATAAACATGATCCCGCATCACTAAACCTGATCCCCCATCGCTAAACCCGATCCCCCATCACTAAACCCGACACCCCACCACGAAACCCGATCCCAAATAGCTAAACCAGACCCCCACGGCTAAACGCAATCTCACATTGGTAAACCGGTTCCCCCTTCACAAAACACGATCCCACACCACTGAACACAATCCATCCTAGCTAAACCTGATCCGCCATAGCTAAACCCGATCCCCCAATGCTAAGCACAGTCCCCAATTGCTAAACCTGACCCGCAACACTAAACCCAATCCCCCATAGCTAAACCCGGTCCCACATAACTAAACCCGATCCCCTGTCAGTAAATCCGATCCCCCATCACGAAACTTGATCCCCCATCAGTAAACCTGATCCCGCAACACTAAACACATTCCCCCAAAGCTAAACCCGACCCCCCATCACTAAACCTGATCCCCCAATGCTAAGCATGATCCCCCATCGGTAAACCCGATGCCCCATCACTAAACCCGAGCCCCTAGCGCTAGACCGAATCCCCCATAACTAAACCCATTCCCCCAATGCTAAACTCGATCCCCCATCACTAAACCCGATCCCCCATAGCAAAACTTGATCTCCCATGGCTAAAGCTGATCTCCCATTGCTAAACCTGAACCCCATCACTAAGCCCTTCCCCTATTGCTAAACCCGATCCCCCATCACTAAACCCGATCCCCCAATGCTAAACACGGTCCCCAATTGCTAAACTGGATTCGCAACACTAAACCCAAACCCCCATAGCTAAACCCGGTCCCACATCACTAAAACCGATCCTCTGTCATTAAATCCGATCCCCCATCACTAAATCTGATCCCCCATCAGCAAACCTGATCCCACAACACTAAACCCATTCCCCCATAGCAAAACCCGACCCCCCATCACTAAACCCGATCCCCCAATGCTAAGCATGATCCCCCATCGCTAAACCCGATGCCCCATCACTAAACCAGAGCCCCGAGCACTAGACCGAATCCCCCATCACTAAACCCATTCCCCCGATGCTAAACTCGATCCCCCATCACTAAACCCGATCGCCCATAGCATAACCTGATCCCCCATGGCTAAATCTGATCTCCTATTGCTAAACCGGAACCCCATCACTAAACCCAATCTCACATCAGTAAACATGATCCCCATCACTTAACCAGGACCTGCACCACTAAATCCGATCCCGCATAGCTAAACACGATACCCCGTCACTAAACCTGATCCCCCATCACTAAACCCAATCCCACAACACTAAACCCGATCCCCCATCACTAAAACCAATCCCCCATCAGAAAACCTGATCCCCGATCGCTAAACACTATCCCCCATCACTAGACCCAATCCCCCAATGCTAGACATGGTTCCCCCATGGCTAAACCGGATCCTGCATCACTAGACCCAATCGCCCATAGCTAAACTCGATCACCCATCACTAAACTTGATCCCCCATCACTAAACCAGATCCCCCATCACTAAATCCGATACCCCAATGCTAAACATGATACAACATCGCTAAACCTGACCCGCCATCACTAAACTCAATCCCCCATCACTATACCCCCGATCGCTAAACCCAATCCTTCATCACTAAACCCGATCCCGCAATGCTAAACAGGTTCCCCATTGCTAAACCGGATCCCGCATCACTAAACCCAATCCCTCATCACGAAACCCGATCACCCAATGCTAAACCTGATCCCCATGACTAAACCCGATCCCCCATCAGTAAACCAGATCCCCCATCAGTAAATCCGATACCCCAATGCTAAACATGATCCACCATCGCTAAACCTGATCCCCCATCACTAAACCCGATCCCCCATCACTATACCCCCGATCGCTAAACCCAGTCCTTCATCACTAAACCCGATCCCGCAATGCGAAACAGGTTCCCCATCGCTAAACCAGATCCCGCATCACTAAACCCAATCCCTCATCACGAATCCCGATCCCCCAGTGCTAAACCTGATCCCCCATGACTAAACCCGATCCCCCATCACTAAACCCAATCCCCCATCACTAAACCCAATTCCCCAATGCAAAACACGGTCCCCAATTGCTAAACCGGATCCGCAACACTAAACCCGATCCCCTATCAGTAAACCCGATCCTCCTTTACTAAACCCAATCCCCCATCACTAAACGTGATCCCCGATCGCTCAACACAATCCCCCATCACTAAACCCGATCCCCCAATGCTAAACATGGTTCCCCCAAGCTAGACCTGATGCCCCATCACTAAACCCCTTCCCCCATCGCTAAACCTGATGCCCCATCACTAAACCCGAGCCCCGAGCGCTACACGGAATCCCCCATCACTAAACCCATTCCCCCAATGCTAAACTCGATCCCCCATCACTAAACCCGATCCCCCATAGCAAAACCTGATCCCCCATGGCTAAAGCTGATCTCCCATTGCTAAAATGGATCCCCATCACTGAACCCAATCTCACATCACTAAACATGATCCCGTATCACTGAACCAGAAACTGCACCACTAAATCCGATCAACCATAGCTAAACATGATCCCCCGTCACTAAACCTGATCAACCATCACTAACCCCGATCCCACATCACTAAACCCGAAGCCCCATCACTAAAACCAATCCCCCATCACAAAACCTGATCCCTGATCGCTAAACACTTTCCCCCATCACTAGATCCAATCCCCCAATGCTAAACATGCTTCCCCCATGGATAAACCGGATCCTGCATCACTAGACCCGATCGCCCATAGCTAAACTCGATCACCCATCACTAAACTTGATCCCCCATCACTAAACCAGATCCCCCATCACTAAATCCGATACCCCAATTCTAAACATGATCCACCATCGCTAAACCTGATCACCCATCACTAAACCCGATCAACCATCACTATACCCCCGATCGCTAAACCCAATCCTTCACCACTAAACCCGATCGCCCAATGCTAAACACGGTCCCCAATTTCTAAACTGGATTTGCAACACTAAACCCAATCCCCCATAGCTAAACCCGGTCCCACATCACTAAAACCGATCCCCTGTCATTAAATCCGATCCCCCATCACTAAATCTGATCCCCCATCAGTAAACCTGATCCCACAACACTAAACCCATTCCCCCATAGCTAAACCCGACCCCCCATCACTAACCCCGATCCCCCAATGCTTAGCATGATCCCCCATCGCTAAACCCGATGCCCCATCACTAAACCAGAGCCCCGAGCGCTAGACCGAATCCCCAATCACTAAAACCATTCCCCCAATGCTAAACTCGATCCCCCATCACTAAACCCGATCCCCCATAGCAAAACCTGATTCCCCATGGCTAAAGCTGATCTCCCATTGCTAAACCGGAACCCCATCACTAAACCCAATCTCACATCAGTAAAAATGATCCCCATCACTTAACCAGAACCTGCACCACTAAATCCGAAACCCGCATAGCTAAGCACGATCCCACGTCACTAAACCTGATCCCCCATCACTAAACCCGATCCCACAACACTAAACCCGATCCCACATCACTAAAACCAATCCTCCATCACAAAACCTGATCCCCGATCGCTAAACACTATCCCCCATCACTAGACACAATCCCCCAATGCTAAACATGGTTCCCCCATGGCTAAACCGGATCCTGCATCACTAGACCCGATCGCCCATAGCTAAACTCGATCACCCATCACTAAACTTGATCCCCCATCACGAAACCCGATCCCCCATCACTAAATCCGATACCCCAATGCTAAACATGATCCAACATCGCTACACCTGACCCGCCATCACTAAACCCGATCCCCCATCACTATACCCCCGATCGCTAAACCCAATCCTTCATCACTAAACCCGATCCCGCAATGCTAAACCGGTTCCCCATTGCTAAACCGGATCCCGCATAACTAAACCCAATCCCTCATCACGAAACCAGATCACCCAATGCTAAACCTGATCCCCATGACTAAACCCGATCCCCCATCACTAAACCAGATCCCCCATCAGTAAATCCGATACCCCAATGCTAAACATGATCCACCATTGCTAAACCTGATCCCCCATCACTAAACCCGATCCCCCATCACTATACCCCCGATCGCTAAACCCAGTCCTTCATCACTAAACCCGATCCCGCAATGCGAAACAGGTTCCCCATCGCTAAACCAGATCCCGCATCACTAAACCCAATCCCTCATCACGAATCCCGATCCCCCAGTGCTAAACCTGATCCCCCATGACTAAACCCGATCCCCCATCACTAAACCCAATCCCCCATCACTAAACCCAATTCCCCAATGCAAAACACGGTCCCCAATTGCTAAACCGGATCCGCAACACTAAACCCGATCCCCTATCAGTAAACCCGATCCTCCTTCACTAAACCCAATCCCCCATCACTAAACGTGATCCCCGATCGCTCAACACAATCCCCCATCACTAAACCCGATCCCCCAATGCTAAACATGGTTCCCCCAAGCTAGACCTGATGCCCCATCACTAAACCCCTTCCCCCATCGCTAAACCTGATGCCCCATCACTAAACCCGAGCCCCGAGCGCTACACGGAATCCCCCATCACTAAACCCATTCCCCCAATGCTAAACTCGATCCCCCATCACTAAACCCGATCCCCCATAGCAAAACCTGATCCCCCATGGCTAAAGCTGATCTCCCATTGCTAAAATGGATCCCCATCACTGAACCCAATCTCACATCACTAAACATGATCCCGTATCACTGAACCAGAAACTGCACCACTAAATCCGATCAACCATAGCTAAACATGATTCCCCGTCACTAAACCTGATCAACCATCAATAACCCCGATCCCAAATCACTAAACCCGAAGCCCCATCACTAAAACCAATCCCCCATCACAAAACCTGATCCCTGATCGCTAAACACTTTCCCCCATCACTAGACCCAATCCCCCAATGCTAAACATGCTTCCCCCATGGATAAACCGGATCCTGCATCACTAGACCCGATCGCCCATAGCTAAACTCCATCACCCATCACTAAACTTGATCCCCCATCACTAAACCAGATCCCCCATCACTAAATCCGATACCCCAATGCTAAACATGATCCACCATCGCTAAACCTGATCACCCATCACTAAACCCGATCAACCATCACTATACCCCCGATCGCTAAACCCAATCCTTCACCACTAAACCCGATCCCCCAATGCTAAACACGGTCCCCAATTTCTAAACTGGATTTGCAACACTAAACCCAATCCCCCATAGCTAAACCCGGTCCCACATCACTAAAACCGATCCCCTGTCATTAAATCCGATCCCCCATCACTAAATCTGATCCCCCATCAGTAAACCTGATCCCACAACACTAAACCCATTCCCCCATAGCTAAACCCGACCCCCCATCACTAACCCCGATCCCCCAATGCTTAGCATGATCCCCCATCGCTAAACCCGATGCCCCATCACTAAACCAGAGCCCCGAGCGCTAGACCGAATCCCCAATCACTAAAACCATTCCCCAATGCTAAACTCGATCCCCCATCACTAAACCCGATCCCCCATAGCAAAACCTGATTCCCCATGGCTAAAGCTGATCTCCCATTGCTAAACCGGAACCCCATCACTAAACCCAATCTCACATCAGTAAAAATGATCCCCATCACTTAACCAGAACCTGCACCACTAAATCCGAAACCCGCATAGCTAAGCACGATCCCACGTCACTAAACCTGATCCCCCATCACTAAACCCGATCCCACAACACTAAACCCGATCCCACATCACTAAAACCAATCCTCCATCACAAAACCTGATCCCCGATCGCTAAACACTATCCCCCATCACTAGACACAATCCCCCAATGCTAAACATGGTTCCCCCATGGCTAAACCGGATCCTGCATCACTAGACCCGATCGCCCATAGCTAAACTCGATCACCCATCACTAAACTTGATCCCCCATCACGAAACCCGATCCCCCATCACTAAACCCGATACCCCAATGCTAAACATGATCCAACATCGCTACACCTGACCCGCCATCACTAAACCCGATCCCCCATCACTATACCCCCGATCGCTAAACCCAATCCTTCATCACTAAACCCGATCCCGCAATGCTAAACAGGTTCCCCATTGCTAAACCGGATCCCGCATCACTAAACCCAATCCCTCATCACGAAACCTGATCACCCAATGCTAAACCTGATCCCCAAGACTAAACCCGATCCCCCATCACTAAACCAGATCCCCCATCACTAAATCCGATACCCCAATGCTAAACATGATCCACCATCGCTAAACCTGATCCCCCATCACTAAGCCCGATCCCCCATCACTATACCCCCGATCGCTAAACCCAATCCTTCATCACTAAACCCGATCCTGCAATGCTAAACAGGTTCCCCATCGCTAAACCAGATCCCGCATCACTAAACCCAATCCCTCATCACGAATTCCGATCCCCCAGTGCTAAACCTGATCCCCCATGAATAAACCCGATCCCCCATCACTAAACCCAATCCCCCATCACTAAACCCAATTCCCCAATGCTAAACACGGTCCCCAATTGCTTAACCGGATCCGCAACACTAAACCCGATCCCCTATCAGTAAACCCGATCCCCCTACACTAAACCCATTCCCCCTTCACTAAACGTGATCCCCGATCGCTCAACACAATCCCCCATAACTAAACCCGATCCCCAAATGCTAAACATGGTTCCCCCAAGCTAAACCTGATGCCCCATCACTAAACCCTTTCCCCCATCGCTAAACCCGATGCCCCATTACTAAACCCGTGCCCCGAGCGCTACACAGAATCCCCCATCACTAAACCCATTCCCCCAATGCTAAACTCGATCCCCCATCACTAAACCCGATCCCCCATAGCAAAACCTGATCCCCCATGGCTAAAGCTGATCTCCCATTGCTAAAACGGATCCCCATCACTGAACCCAATCTCACATCACTAAACATGATCCCGTATCACTTAACCAGAACCTGCACCATTAAATCCGATCAACCATAGCTAAACATGATCCCCCATCACTAAACCTGATCCCCTATCACTAAACCCGATCCCACATCACTAAACCCGAAACCCCATCACTAAAACCAATCCCCCATCACAAAACCTGATCCCTGATCGCTAAACACTTTCCCCATTCACAAGACCCAATCCCCCAATGCTAAACATGGTTCCCCCAACTTTAAAACGGATCCTGCATCACTATTCCCGATCGCCCATAGCTAAACTCGATTACCCATCACTAAACTTGATCCCCATCACTAAATCAGATCCCGCATCACTAAATCCGATACCCCAATGCTAAACATGATCCGCCATCGCTAAACCTGATCCCCCATCACTAAACCCGATCCCCCATCACTATACCCCCGATCGCTAAACCCAATCCTTCACCACTAAACCCGATCCCGCAATGCTAAGCAGGTTCCCCATCGCTAAACCGAATCCCGCATCACTAAACCCAATCCCTCATCACGAATCCCGATCCCCCAATGCTAAACCTGATCCCCCATGACTAAACCCGATCCCCCATCACTAAACCCGATCCCCCATCACTAAAACCAATCCCCCATCACAAAACCTGATCCCTGATCGCTAAACACATTCCCCCATCACAAGACCCAATCCCCCAATGCTAAACATGGTTCCCCCAAGGCTAAACCGGATCCTGCATCACTAAACCCAATCCTTCATCAAGAATCCCGATCCCACAATGCAAAACCTGATCCCCCATGACTAAACCAAATCCCCCATCACAATACCCCCGATCGCTAAACCCAATCCTTCACCACTAAACCCGATCCCGCAATGCTAAACAGGTTCCCCATCGCTAAACCGTATCCCGCATCACTAAACCCAATCCCTCATCACGGATCCCGATCCCCCAATGCTAAACCTGATCCCCCATGACTAAACCCGATCCCCCATCACTAAACCCAATCCCCCATCACTAAACCCAATCCCCCAATGCAAAACAAAGTCCCCGATTGCTAAACCGGATCCGCAACACTAAACCCGATCCCCCATAGCTAAACCTGAACCCACTTCACTAAATCCAATCCCCTATCAGTAAACCCAATCCCCCATCACTAAACCCAATCCCCCATCACTAAACGTGATTCCCGATCGCTAATCACAATCCCCCATCACTAAAACCGCTCCCCCAATGCTAAACATGGTTCTCCCACTGCTAAACCGGAACCTGCATCATACACCCGATTGCCTATAGCTAAACTCGATCCGCATCACTAAACTTGATCCCCCATCACTAAACCTGATCCCGCAACACAAAACCCATTCCTCCATAGCTAAAGCAGACCCCCCATCACTAAAACGGATCCGCCAATGATAAACATGATCCCCCATCACTAAACCTAATACCCCAATGCTAAGCATGATCCCCCATCGCTAAACCCGAGCCCCGAGCGCTAGACCGAATCCCCCATCACTAAACCCATTCCCCCAATGCTAAACCCGATCCCCCATCACTAAACCCGATCCCCCATTGCAAAACCTGATCCCCCTTGGCTAAAGCCGATCTCCCATTGCTAAACCTGAACCCCATCACTAAGCCCCTTCCCCCTTCGCTAAACCCGATCCCCCATCACTAAACCCGATCCCCCAATGCTAAACACGGTCCCCAATTGCTAAACTGGATTCGCAACACTAAACCCAATCCCCCATAGCTAAACCCGGTCCCACAAAACTAAAACCAATCCCCTGTCATTAAATCCGATCCCCCATCACTAAATCTGATCCCCCATCAGTAAACCTGATCCCACAACACAAAACCCATTCCCCCATAGCTAAACCCGACCCCCCATCACTAAACCCGATCCCCCAATGCTAAGCATGATGCCCCATCGCTAAACCCGATGCCCCATCACTAAACCCGAGCCCCGAGCGCTAGACCGAATCCCCCATCACTAAACCCATTCCCCCGATGCTAAACTCGATCCCCCATCACTAAACCCGATCCCCCATAGCAAAACCTGATCCCCCATGGCTAAATCTGATCTCCCATTGCTAAACCGGAACCCTATCACTAAACCCAATCTCACATCAGTAAACATGATCCCCATCACTTAACCAGAACCTGCACCACTAAATCCGATCCCGCATAGCTAAACACGATCCCCCATCACTAGAACTGATCCCCCATCACTAAACCCGATACCACATCACTAAACCCGATCCCCCATCACTAAAACCAATCCCCCATCACAAAACCTGATCCCCGATCGCTAAACACTATCCCAAATCACTAGACCCAATCCCCCAATGCTAAACATGGTTCCCCCATGGCTAAACCGGATCCTAGATCACTAGACCCGATCGCCCATAGCTAAACTCGATCACCCATCACTAAACTTGATCCCCCATCACTAAACCAGATCCCCCATCACTAAATCCGATACCCCAATGCTAAACATGATCCACCATCGCTAAACCTGATCCCCCATCACTAAACCCGATTGCGAATCACAAAACCCCCGGTCGCTAAACCCAATCCTTCATCACTAAACCTGATCCCGCAATGGTAAACAGGTTCCCCATTGCTAAACCGGATCTCGCATCACTAAACCCAATCCCGCATCACTAAAACCAATTCCTCATCACGAATCCCGATCCCCCAATGCTAAACCTGAACCCCATGACTAAACCCGATCCCCCATCACTAAACCAGATCTCCGAACACTAAATCCGATACCCCAATGCTAAACATGATCCACCATCGATAAACCTGATCCGCCATCACAAAACCCGATCACCCATCATTATATCCCCGATCGCTAAACCCAATCCTTCACCACTAAACCCAATCCCGCAATGCTAAACAGGTTCCCCATCGCTAAACCGGGTCCCGCATCACAAAAACCAATCCCTCATCACGAATCCCCATCCCCCAATGCTAAACCTGATCCCCCATGAATAAACCCGATCCCCCATCACTAAACCCAATCCCCCATCACTAAACCCAATCCCCCAATGCAAAACACGGTCCCCGATTGCTAAACCGGATCCGCAACACTAAACCCGATCCCCCATAGCTAAACCCGATCCCACTTCACAAAATCCAATCCCCTATCAGTAAACCCGATCCCCCATCACTGAACCCAATCCCCCATCACTAAACGTGATCCCCGATCGCTAATCACAATCCCCCATCACTAAAACCGATTCCCCAAAGCTAAACATGGTTCCCCCACCGCTAAACCGGAAGCTGCATCATACACCCGATTGCCTATAGCTAAACTCGATCCCCATCACTAAACTTGATCCCCCATCACTAAACCTGATCCCGCAACACAAAACCCATTCCTCCATAGCTAAAGCCGGCCCCCCATCACTAAAACGGATCCGCCAATGATAAACATGATCCCCATCACTAAACCCGATCCCCCAATGCTAAGCATGATCCGCCATCGCTAAAGGCAATGCCCCATCACTAAACCCGAGCCCCGAGCGCTAGACCGAATCCAACATCACTAAACCCATTCCCCCAATGCGCAACTCGATCCCCCATCACTAAACCCGATCCCCCATAGCAAAACCTGATCCCCCATGGCTAAATCCGATCTCCCATTGCTAAACCTGAACCCCATCACTAAGCCCCTTCCCCCATCGCTAAATCCGATCCCCCATCACTAAACCCGATCCCCCAATGCTAAAAACGGTCCCCAATTGCTAAACGGGATTCGCAACACTAAACCCAATCCCCCATAGCTAAACCCGGTCCCACATCACTAAAACCGATCCCCTGTCATTAAATCCGATCCCCCATCACTAAATCTGATCCCCCATCAGTAAACCTGATCCCACAACACTAAACCCATTCCCCCATAGCTAAACCCGAAACCCGTCATAAAACCCGATCCCCCAATGCTAAGCATGATGCCCCATCGCTAAACCCGATGCCCCATCACTAAACCCGAGCCCCGAGCGCTAGACCGAATCCCCCATCACTAAACCCATTCCCCCGATGCTAAACTCGATCCCCCATCGCTAAACCCAATCCCCCATAGCAAAACCTGATCCCCCATGTCTAAAGCTGATCTCCCATTGCTAAACCGGAACCCCATCACTAAACCCAATCTCACATCAGTAAACATGATCCCCATCACTTAACCAGAACCTGCACCACTAAATCCGATCCCGCATAGCTAAACACGATCCCCCATCACTAAAACTGATCCCCCATCACTAAACCCGATCCCATATCACCAAACCCGATCCCCCATCACTAAAACCAATCCCCCATCACAAAACCTGAGCCCCGATCGCTAAACACTATCCCTCATCACTAGACCCAATCCCCCAATGCTAAATATGGTTCCCCCATGACTAAACCGGATCCTGCATCACTAGACCCGATCGCCCATAGCTAAACCAGATCCCACATCACTAAACCCGATGCCCTATCAGTAAACCCGATCCCCCATCGCTAAACCCAATCCTTCATCACTAAACCCGATCCCGCAAGGCTAAACAGGTTCCCCATTGCTAATCCGGATCCCGCATCACTAAACCCAATCCCTCATCACGAATCCCGATCCCCCAATGCTAAACCTGACCCCCATGACTAAACCCAATCCCCCATCACTAAACCAGATCCCCGAACACTAAATCCGATACCCCAATGCTAAACATGATCCCCCATCACTAAACCTGATCCCCCATCACTAAAACCAATCCCCCATCACAAAACCTGATCCCCAATGCTAAACATCGTTCCCCCATGACTAAACCGGATCCTGCATCACTAGACCCGATCGCCCATAGCTAAACTCGATCACCCATCACTAAACATGATCCCCCATCACTAAACCAGATCCCCCATCACTACAACCGATACCACAATACTAAACATGATCCACCATCGCTAAACCTGATCCGCCATCACTAAACCCGATCCCCCATCACTATTCCCCCGATCGCTAAACCCAATCCTTCATCACTAAACCCGATCCCGCAATGCTAAACAGGTTCCCCATTGCTAAACGGCATCCCGCATCACTAAACCCAATCCCTCATCACGAATCCCGATCCCCCAATGCTAAACCTGACCCCCATGACTAAACCCAATCCCCCATCACTAAACCAGATCCCCGAACACTAAAACCGATACCCCAATGCTAAACATCATCCACCATCGCTAAACCTGATCCCCCATCACTAAACCCGATCCCCCATCATTATACCCCCTATCGCTAAACCCAATCCTTCACCACTAAACCCGATCCCGCAATGCTAAACAGGTTCCCCATCGCTAAACCGGATCCCGCATCACTAAACCCCATCCCTCATCACGAATCCCGATCCCCCAATGCTAAACCTGATCCCCCATGACTAAACCCGATCCCCCATCACTAAGCCCAATCCCCCATCACTAAACCCAATCCCCCAATGCAAAGCACGGTCCCCGATTGCTAAACCGGATCCGCAACACTAAACCCGATCCCCCATAGCTAAACCAGATCCCACATCACTAAACCCGATCCCCTATCAGTAAACCCGATCCCCCATAACAAAACCCTATCCCCCATCAGTAAACGTGATCCCCGATCGCTAATCACAATCCCCCATCACTAAAACCGATCCCCCAATGCTAAACATGGTTCACCCACCGCTAAACCGGAACCTGCATTATACACCCGATTGCCTATAGCTAAACTCGTTCCCCATCAATAAACTTGATCCCACATCACTAAACCTGATCCCGGAACACTAAACCAGTTCCTCCATAGCTAAAGCCGACCCCCCATCACTAAAATGGATCCGCCAATGATAAACATGATCCTGCATCATTAAACCTGATCCCCATCGCTAAACCCGATCCCCATCACTAAACCCGACACCCCACCACAAAACCCGATCCCACATAACTAAACCAGACCCCCACGGCAAAACCCAACCTCACATTGGTAAACCGGTTCCCCCATCACAAAACACGATCCCACACCACTGAACACAATCCATCCTAGCTAAACCTGATCCGCCATAGCTAAACCCGATCCCCCAATGCTAAACACAGTCCCCAATTGCTAAACTGGACCTGCAACACTAAACCCAATCCCCCATACCTAAACCCGGTCCCACATCACTAAACCCGATCCCCTGTCAGTAAATCCGATCCCCCATCACTAAACTTGATCCCCCATCAGTAAACCTGATCCCACAACACTAAACCCATTCCCCCGTAGCTAAACCCGACCCCCCATCACTAAACCCGATCCCCCAATGCTAAGCATGATGCCCCATCGCTAAACCCGATGCCCCATCACTAAACCCGAGCCCCTAGCGCTAGAGCGAATCCCCCATCACTAAACCCATTCCCCCAATGCTAAACTCGATCCCCCAACACTAAACCCAATCCCCCATAGCAAAACCTGATCCCCCATGGCTAAAGCTGATCTCCCATTGCTAAACCGGAACCCCATCACTAAACCCAATCTCACATCAGTAAACATGATCCCCATCAATAAACCAGAACCTGCACCACTAAATACGATCCCGCATAGCTAAACACGATCCCCCATCACTAAAACTGATCCCCCATCACTAAACCCGATCCCACATCACTAAACCCGATCCCCCATCACTAAAACCAATCCCCCATCACAAAACCTGAGCCCCGATCGCTAAACACTATCCCTCATCACTAGACCCAATCCCCCAATGCTAAATATGGTTCCCCCATGACTAAACCGGATCCTGCATCACTAGACCCGATCGCCCATAGCTAAACCAGATCCCACATCACTAAACCCGATGCCCTATCAGTAAACCCGATCCCCCATCGCTAAACCCAATCCTTCATCACTAAACCCGATCCCGCAAGGCTAAACAGGTTCCCCATTGCTAATCCGGATCCCGCATCACTAAACCCAATCCCTCATCACGAATCCCGATCCCCCAATGCTAAACCTGACCCCCATGACTAAACCCAATCCCCCATCACTAAACCAGATCCCCGAACACTAAATCCGATACCCCAATGCTAAACATGATCCACCATCGCTAAACCTGATCCCCTATCACTAAACCCGATCCCCCATCATTATACCCCCTATCGCTAAACCCAATCACTCATCACGAATCCCGATCCCCCAATGCTAAACCTGATCCCCCATGACTAAACCCGATCCCCTATCACTAAACCCAATCCACCATCACTAAACCCAATCACCCAATGCAAAACACGGTCCCCGATTGCTAAACCGGCTCTGCAACAGTAAACCCGATCCCCCATAGCTAAACCAGATCCCACATCACTAAACCCGATCCCCTATCAGTAAACCCGATCCCCCATCACTAAGCCCTATCCCCCATCAGTAAACGTGATCCCCGATCGCTAATCACAATCCCCCATCACTAAAACCGATCCCCCAATGCTAAACATGGTTCCCCCACCGCTAAACCGGAACCTGCATCATACACCCGATTGCCTCTAGCTAAACTCGTTCCCCATCAATAAACTTGATCCCACATCACTAAACCTGATCCCGCAACACTAAACCAGTTCCTCCATAGCTAAAGCCGACCCCCCATCACTAAAATGGATCCGCCAATGATAAACATGATCCCGCATCATTAAACCTGATCCCCATCGCTAAACCCGATCCCCATCACTAAACCCAACACCCCACCACAAAACCCAATCCCACATAACTAAACCAGAACCCCCACGGCAAAACCCAACCTCACATTGGTAAACCGGTTCCCCCATCACAAAACACGATCCCACACCACTGAACACAATCCATCCTCGCTAAACCTGATCCGCCATAGCTAAACCCGATCCCCCAATGCTAAACACGGTCCCCAATTGCTAAACTGGACCCGCAACACTAAACACAATCCCCCATAGCTAAACCCGGTCCCACATCACTAAACCCGATCCCCTGTCAGTAAATCCGTTCCCCCATCACTAAACTTGATCCCCCATCAGTAAACCTGATCCCGCAACACTAAACACATTCCCCCATGGCTAAACCCGACTCCCCATCACTAAACCTGATCCCCCAATGCTAAGCATGATCCCCCATCGCTAAACCCGACACCCCACCACAAAACCCGATCCCACATATCTAAACCAGACCCCCACGGCTAAACCCAATCTCACATTGGTAAACCGGTTCCCCCATCACAAAACACGATCCCACACCACTGAAAGCAATCCATCCTAGCTAATCCTGATCCGCCATAGCTAAACCCGATCCCCCAATGCTAAACACGGTCCCCAATTGCTAAACTGGACCCGCAACACTAAACCCAATCCCCCATAGCTAAACCCGGTCCCACATAACTAAACCCGATCCCCTGTCAGTAAGTCCGATCCCCCATCACTAAACTTGATCCCCCAATGCTAAACACGTTCCCCAATTGCTAAACTGTATCTGCAACACTAAACCCAATCCCCAATAGCTAAACCCGGTCCCACATCACTAAAACCGATCCCCTGTCAGTAAATCCGATCCCCCATCACTAAACCTGATCCCCCATCAGTAAACCTGATCCCGCAACACTAAACCCATTCGCCCATTGCTAAACCCGACCCCCCATTAATAAACCCGATCCCACATATGTAAACCAGACCCCCACGGCTAAACCCAATCTCACATTGGTAAACCGGTTCCGCCATCACAAAACACGATCCCACACCACTGAACACAATCCATCCTAGCTAATCCTGATCCCCCAGCACTAAACTTGATCCCCCAATGCTAAACACGGTCCCCAATTGCTAAACTGGATCTGCAACACTGAAACCAATCCGCCATAGCTAAACCCGGTCCCACATCACTAAAACCGATCCCCTGTCATTAAATCCGATGCCCCATCACTAAACCTGATCCCCCATCAGTAAACCTGAACCCGCAACACTAAACCCATTCCCCCATAGCTAAACCCGACCCCCCATCACTAAGCCCGATCCCCCAATGCCAAGCATGATCCCCCATCGCTAAACCCGATGCCCCATCACTAAACCCGAGACCCGAGTGCTAGACTGAATCCCCCATCACTAAACTCATTCCCCCAATGCTAAACTCGATCCCCCATCACTAAACCCGATCCCCCATAGCAAAACCTGATCCCCCATGGCTAAAGCTGATCTCCCATTGCTAAACCGGAAACCCATCACTAAACCCAATCTCACATCAGTAAACATGATCCCCATCACTTAACCAGAACCTGCACCACTAAATCCGATCCCGCATAGCTAAACACAATCCCCCGTCACTAAACCTGATCCCCCATCACTAAACGCGATCTCACATCACTAAACCCGATCCCCCGTGACTAAAACCAATCCCCCATCACAAAACCTGATCCCCGATCGCTAAACACTATCCCCCATCACTAGACCCAATCCCCCAATGCTAAACAAGGTTCCCCCATGACTAAACCGGATCCTGCATCACTAGAACCGATCGCCCATAGCTAAACTCGATCACCCATCAATAAACTTGATCCCCCATCACTAAACCAGATCCCCCATCACTAAATCCAATACCCCAATGCTAAACATGATCCACCATCGCTACACCTGATCCCCCATCACTAAACCCGATCCCCCATCATTATACCCCCTATCGCTATACCCAATCCTTCACCACTAAACCCGATCCCGCAATGCTAAACAGGTTCCCCATCGCTAAACCGGATCCCGCATCACTAAACCCAATCCCTCATCACGAATCCCGATCCCCCAATGCTAAACCTGATCCCCCATGACTAAACCCGATCCCCCATCACTAAACCCAATCGCCCATCACTAAACCCAATCCCCCAATGCAAAACACGGTCCCCGATTGCTAAACCGGATCCGCAACACTAAACCCGATCCCACATAGCTAAACCAGATCCCACATCACTAAACCCAATCCCCTATCAGTAAACCCGATCCCCCATCACTAAATCCTATCCCCCATCAGTAAACGTGATCCCCGATCGCTAATCACAATCCCCCATCACTAAAACCGATCCCCCAATGCTAAAAATGGTTCCCCCACCGCTAAACCGGAACCTGCATCATACACCCGATTGCCTATAGCTAAACTCGTTCCCCATCAATAAACTTGATCCCACATCACTAAACCTGATCCCGCAACACTAAACCAGTTCCTCCATAGCTAAAGCCAACCCCCCATCACTAAAACGGATCCGCCAATGATACACATGATCCCGCATCATTAAACCTGATCCCCATCGCTAAACCCGATCCCCATCACTAAACCCGACACCCCAGCACAAAACCCGATCCCAGATAACTAAACCAGACTCCCACGGCAAAACCCAACCTCACATTGGTAAACCGGTTCCCCCATCACAAAACACGATCCCACACCACTGAACACAATCCATCCTAGCTAAACCTGATCCGCCATAGCTAAACCCAATCCCCCAATGCTAAACACGGTCCCCAATTGCTAAACTGGACCTGCAACACTAAACCCAATCCCCCATAGCTAAACCCGGTCCCACATCACTAAATCCGATCCCCTGTCAGTAAATCCGATCCCCCATCACTAAACTTGATCCCCCATCAGTAAACCTGATCCCGCAACACTAAACACATTCCGCCCTAGCTAAACCCGACCCCCCATCACTAAACCTGATCCCCCAATGCTAAGCACGGTCCCCAATTGCTAAACTGGATCTGCAACACTAAACCCAATCCCCCATAGCTAAACCCGGTCCCACATCACTAAAACCGATCCCCTGTCAGTAAATCCGATCCCCCATCACTAAACCTGATCCCCCATCAGTAAACCTGAACCCGCAACACTAAACCCATTCCCCCATTGCTAAACCCGACCCCCCATTACTAAACCCGATCCCACATATGTAAACCGGACCCCCACGGCTAAACCCAATCTCACATTGGGAAACCGGTTCCCCCATCACAAAACACGATCCCACACCACTGAACACAATCCATCCTAGTTAATCCTGATCCGCCATAGCTAAAACCGATCCCCCAATGCTAAACACGGTCCCCAATTGCTAAACCGGATCTGCAACACTAAACCCAATCCCCCATAGCTAAACCCGGTCCCACATCACTAAAACCGATCCCCTGCCAGTAAATCCGATCCCCCATCACTAAACCTGATCCCCCATCAGTAAAGCTGATCCCGCAACACTAAACCTATTCCCCCATAGCTAAACCCGACCCCCCATCACTAAACCCGATCCCCCAATGCTAAGCATGATCCCCCATCGCTAAACCCGATGGCAAATCACTAAACCCGAGCCCCGAGTGCTAGACCGAATCCCCCATCACTAAACCCATTCCCCCAATGCTAAACCCGCTCCCCCATCACTAAACCCGATCCCCCCTAGCAAAACCTGATCCCCCATGGCTAAAGCTGATCTCCCATTGCTAAACCGGAACCCCATCACTAAACCCAATCTCACATCAGTAAACATGATCCCCATCACTTAACCAGAACCTGCACCACTAAATCCGATCCCGCATAGCTAAACACAAACCCCCGTCACTAAACCTGATCCCCCATCACTAAACGTGATCTCACATCACTAAACCCGATCCCCCATGACTAAAACCAATCCCCAATCACAAAACCTGATCCCCGATCGCTAAACACTATCCCCCATCACTAGACCCAATCCCCCAATGATAAATATGGTTCCCCCATGGCTAAACCGGATCCTGCATCACTAGACCCGATCGCCCTTAGCTAAACTCGATCACCCATCACTAAACTTGATCCCCCATCACTAAACCATATCCCCATCACTAAATCCGATACCCCAATGCTAAACATGATCCACCATCGCTAAACCTGATCCCCCATCACTAAAACCAATCCCCCATCACAAAACCTGATCCCCGATCGCTAAACACTATCCCCCATCACTATACCCAATCCCCCAATGCTAAACTTCGTTCCCCCATGACTAAACCGGATCCTGCATCACTAGACCCGATCGCCCATAGCTAAACTCGATCACCCATCACTAAACTTGATCCCCCATCACTAAACCAGATCCCCCATCACTAAAACCGATACCCCAATGCTAAACATGATCCACCATCGCTAAACCTGATCCGCCATCACTAAACCCGATCCCCCATCACTATTCCATCGATCGCTAAACCCAATCCTTCATCACTAAACCCGATCCCGCAATGCTAAACAGGTTCCCCATTGCTAAACGGCATCCCGCATCACTAAACCCAATCCCTCATCACGAATCCCGATCCCCCAATGCTAAACCTGACCCCCATGACTAAACCCAATGCCCCATCACTAAACCAGATCCCCGAACACTAAATCCGATACCCCAATGCTAAACATGATCCACCATCGCTAAACCTGATCCGCCATCACTAAACCCGATCCCCCATCACTATACCCCCGATCGCTAAACCCAATGCTTCATCACTAAACCCGATCCCGCAAGGCTAAACAGGTTCCCCATTTCTAAACCGCATCCCGCTTCACTAAACCCAATCCCTCATCACGAATCCCGATCCCCCAATGCTAAACCTGACCCCCATGACTAAACCCAATCCCCCATCACTAAACCAGATCCCCGAACACTAAATCCGATACCCCAATGCTAAACATCATCCACCATCGCTAAACCTGATCCCCCATCACTAAACCCGATCCCCCATCATTATACCCCCTATCGCTAAACCCAATCCTTCACCACTAAACCCGATCCCGCAATGCTAAACAGGTTCCCCATCGCTAAACCGGATCCCGCATCACTAAACCCAATCCCTCATCACGAATCCCGATCCCCCAATGAAAACCTGATCCCCCATGACTAAACCCGATCCCCCATGACTAAACCCAATCCCCCATCACTAAACCCAATCCCCCAATGCAAAACACGGTCCCCGATTGCTAAACCGGATCCGCAACACTAAACCCGATCCCCCATAGCTAAACCAGATCCCACATCACTAAACCCAATCCCCTATCAGTAAACCCGATCCCCCATAACTAAACCCTATCCCCCATCAGTAAACGTGATCCCCGATCGCTAATCACAATCCCCCATCACTAAAACCGATCCCCCAATGCTAAACATGGTTCCCCCACCGCTAAACCGGAACCTGCATCATACACCCGATTGCCTCTAGCTAAACTCGTTCCCCATCAATAAACTTGATCCCACATCACTAAACCTGATCCCGCAACACTAAACCAGTTCCTCCATAGCTAAAGCCGACCCCCCATCACTAAAATGGATCCGCCAATGATAAACATGATCCCGCATCATTAAACCTGATCCCCATCGCTAAACCCGATCCCCATCACTAAACCCGACACCCCACCACAAAACCCGATCCCACATAACTAAACCAGACCCCCACGGCAAAACCCAACCTCACATTGGTAAACCGGTTCCCCCATCACAAAACACGATCCCACACCACTGAACACAATCCATCCTAGCTAAACCTGATCCGCCATAGCTAAACCCGATCCCCCAATGCTAAACACAGTCCCCAATTGCTAAACTGGACCCGCAACACTAAACCCAATCCCCCATAGCTAAACCCGGTCCCACATCACTAAACCCGATCCCCTGTCAGTAAATCCGATCCCCCATCACTAAACTTGATGCCCCATCAGTAAACCTGATCCCACAACACTAAACCCATTCCCCCGTAGCTAAACCCGACCCCCCATAACTAAACCCGATCCCCCAATGCTAAGCATGATGCCCCATCGCTAAACCCGATGCCCCATCACTAAACCCGAGCCCCTAGCGCTAGTGCGAATCCCCCATCACTAAACCCATTCCCCCAATGCTAAACTCGATCCCCCATCACTAAACCCAATCCCCCATAGCAAAACCTGATCCCCCATGGCTAAAGCTGATCTCCCATTGCTAAACCGGAACCCCATCACTAAACCCAATCTCAAATCAGTAAACATGATCCCCATCAATAAACCAGAACCTGCACCACTAAATACGATCCCGCATAGCTAAACACGATCCCCCATCACTAAAGCTGATCCCCCATCACTAAACCCGATCCCACATCACTAAACCCGATCCCCCATTACTAAAACCAATCCCCCATCACAAAACCTGATCCCCGATCGCTAAACACTATCCCCCATCACTAGACCCAATCCCACAATGCTAAATATGGTTCCCCAATGACTAAACCGGATCCTGCATCACTAGACCCGATCGCCCATAGCTAAACCAGATCCCACATCACTAAACCCGATCCCCTATCAGTAAACCCGATCCCCCATCGCTAAACCCAATCCTTCATCACTAAACCCGATCCCGCAAGGCTAAACAGGTTCCCCATTGCTAAACCGGATCCCGCATCACTAAACCCAATCCCTCATCACGAATCCCGATCCCCCAATGCTAAACCTGACCCCCATGACTAAACCCAATCCCCCATCACTAAACCAGATCCCCGAACACTAAATCCGATACCCCAATGCTAAACATGATCCACCATCGCTAAACCTGAGCCCCTATCACTAAACCCGATCCCCCATCATTATACCCCCTATCGCTAAACCCAATCACTCATCACGAATCCCGATCCCCCAATGCTAAACCTGATCCCCCATGACTAAACCCGATCCCCCATCACTAAACCCAATCCCCCATCACTAAACCCAATCACCCAATGCAAAACACGGTCCCCGATTGCTAAACCGGCTCCGCAACAGTAAACCAGATCCCCCATAGCTAAACCAGATCCCACATCACTAAACCCGATCCCCTATCATTAAACCCGATCCCCCATCACTAAACCCTATCCCCCATCAGTAAACGTGATCCCCGATCGCTAATCACAATCCCCCATCACTAAAACCGATCCCCCAATGCTAAACATGTTTCCCCACCGCTAAACCGGAACCTGCATCATACACCCGATTGCCTATAGCTAAACTCGTTCCCCATCAATAAACTTGATCCCACATCACTAAACCTGATCCCGCAACACTAAACCAGTTCCTCCATAGCTAAAGCCGACCACCCATCACTAAAATTGATCCGCCAATGATAAACATGATCCCGCATGATTAAACCTGATCCCCATCGCTAAACCTGATCCCCATCACTAAACCCGACACCCCACCACAAAACCCGATCCCAGATAACTAAACCAGACCCCCACGGCAAAACCCAACCTCACATTGGTAAACCGGTTCCCACATCACAAAACACGATCCCACACCACTGAACACAATCCATCCTAGCTAAACCTGATCCGCCATAGCTAAACCCAATCCCCCAATGCTAAACACAGTCCCCAATTGCTAAACAGGACCCGCAACACTAAACCCAATCCCCCATAGCTAAACCCGGTCCCACATCACAAAACCCGATCCCCTGTCAGTAAATCCGTTCCCCCATCACTAAACTTGATCCCCCATCAGTAAACCTGATCCCGCAACACTAAACACATTCCCCCATAGCTAAACCCGACCCCCCATCACTAAACCTGATCCCCCAATGCTAAGCATGATGCCCCAGCGCTAAACCCGACACCCCACCACAAAACCCGATCCCACATATCTAAACCAGACCCCCCACGGCTAAACCCAATCTCACAGTGGTAAACTGGTTCCCCCATCACAAAACACGATCCCACACCACTGAACACAATCCATCCTAGCTAATCCTGATCCGCCATAGCTAAACCCGATCCCCCAATGCTAAACACGGTCCCCAATTGCTAAACTGGACCCGCAACACTAAATCCAATCCCCCATAGCTAAACCCGGTCCCACATCACTAAACCCGATCCCCTGTCAGTAAGTCCGATCCCCCATCACTAAACTTGATCCCCCAATGCTAAACACGGTCCCCAATTGCTAAACTGGATCTGCAACACTAAACCCAATCCCCCATAGGTAAACCCGGTCCCACATCACTAAAACCGATCCCCTGTCAGTAAATCCGATCCCCCATCACTAAACCTGATCCCCCATCAGTAAACCTGAACCTGCAACACTAAACCCATTCCCCCATTGCTAAACCCGACTCCCCATTACTAAACCCGATCCCACATATGTAAACCGGACCCCCACGGCTAAACCCAATCTCACATTGGGAAACCGGTTCCCCCATCACAAAACACGATCCCACACCACTGAACACAATCCATCCTAGTTAATCCTGATCCGCCATAGCTAAACCCGATCCCCCAATGCTAAACACGGTCCCCAATTGCTAAACTGGATCTGCAACACTAAACCCAATCCCCCATAGCTAAACCCGATCCCACATCACTAAAACCGATCCCCTGCCAGTAAATCCGATCCACCATCACTAAACCTGAACCCCCATCAGTAAAGCTGATCCCGCAACACTAAACCTATTCCCCCATCGCTAAACCCGACCCCCCATCACTCAACACGATCCCCCAATGCTAAGCATGATCCCCCATCGCTAAACCCGATGCCACATCGCTAAACCCGAGCCCCGAGTGCTAGACCGAATCCCCCATCACTAAACCCATTCCCCCAATGCTAAACTCGATCCCCCATCACTAAACCCGATCCCCCCTAGCAAAACGTGATCCCCCATGGCTAAAGCTGATCTCCCATTGCTAAACCGGAACCCCATCACTAAACCCAATCTCACATCAGTAAACATGATCCCCATCACTTAACCAGAACCTGCACCACTAAATCCGATCCCGCATAGCTAAACACAAACCCCCGTCACTAAACCTGATCCCCCATCACTAAACGCGATCTCACATCACTAAAACCGATCCCCCATGACTAAAACCAATCCCCAATCACAAAACCTGATCCCCGATCGCTAAACACTATCCCCCATCACTAGACCCAATCCCCCAATGATAAATATGGTTCCCCCATGGCTAAACCGGATCCTGCATCACTAGACCCGATCGCCCATAGCTAAACTCGATCACCCATCATTAAACTTGATCCCCCATCACTAAACCATATCCCCCATCACTAAATCCGATACCCCAATGCTAAACATGATCCACCATCGCTAAACCTGATCCCCCATCACTAAACCCGATCCCCCATCACTATACCCCCGATCGCTAAACCCAATCCTTCATCACTAAACCCGATCCCGCAATGCTAAACAGGTTCCCCATCGCAAAACCGGATCCCGCATCACTAAACCCAATCCCTCATCACGAATCCCGATCCCCCAATGCTAAACCTGATCCCCCATGACTAAACCCGATCCCCCATCACTAAACCCAATCGCCCATCACTAAACCCAATCCCCCAATGCAAAACACGGTCCCCGATTGCTAAACCGGATCCGCAACACTAAACCCGATCCCCCATAGCTAAACCAGATCCCCCATAACTAAACCCTATCCCCCATCAGTAAACGTGATCCCCGATCGCTAATCACAATCCCCCATCACTAAAACCGATCCCCCAATGCTAAACATGGTTCCCCCACCGCTAAACCGGAACCTGCATCATACACCCGATTGCCTATAGCTAAACTCGTTCCCCATCAATAAACTTGATCCCACTTCACTAAACCTGATCCCACTTCACTAAACCAGTTCCTCCATAGCTAAAGCCGACCCCCCATCACTAAAATAGATCCGCCAATGATAAACATGATCCCGCTTCATTAAACCTGATCCCCATCGCTAAACACGATCCCCATCACTAAACCCGACACCCCACCCAAAACCTGATCCCACATATGTAAACCAGACCCCCACGGCTAAACCCAATCTCACATTGGTAAACCGGTTCCCCCATCACAAAACAGGTTCCCACACCACTGAACATGATCCATCCTATCTAAACCTGATCCGCCATAGTTAAACCCGATCCCCCAATGCTAAACACGGTCCCCAATTGCTAAACTGGACCCGCAACACTAAATCCAATCCCCCATAGCTAAACCCGGTCCCACATCACTAAACCCGATCCCCTGTCAGTAAGTCCGATCCCCCAACACTAAACTTGATCCCCCAATGGTAAACACGGTCCCCAATTTCTAAACTGGATCTGCAACACTAAACCCAATCCCCCATAGGTAAACCCGGTCCCACATCACTAAAACCGATCCCCTGTCAGTAAATCCGATCCCCCATCACTAAACCTAATCCCCCATCAGTAAACCTGATCCCGCAACAATAAACCCACTCCCCCAGAGCTAAACCCGACCCCCCATCACTAAACCCGATCCGCCAATGCTAAGCATGATCCCCCATCGCTAATCCCGATGCCCCATCACTAAACCCGAGCCCTGAGTGCTAGACCGAATCCACCATCACTAAACCCATTCCCCCAATGCAAAACTCGATCCCCCATCACTAAACCCGATCCCCCATAGCAAAACCTGATCCCCCATGGCTAAAGCTGATCTCCCATTGCTAAACCAGAACCCCATCACTAAACCCAATCTCACATCAGTAAACATGATCCCCATCACTTAACCAGAACCTGCACAACTAAATCCGATCCCGCATAGCTAAACAAGATCCCCCATCACTAAACCTGATCCCCCATCACTAAACCCGATCTCATATCACTAAACCCGATCCCCCATGACTAAAACCAATCCCACATCACAAAACCTGATCCCCGATCGCTAAACACTATCCCCCATCACTAGACCCAATCCCCCAATGATAAACATGGTTCCCCCATGGATAAACCGGATCCTCCATCACTAGACCCGATCGCCCATAGCTAAACTCGATCACCCATCACTAAACTTGATCCCCCATCACTAAACCAGATCCCCCATCAATAAATCCGATACCCCAATGCTAAACATGATCCACCATCGCTAAACCTGATCCCCCATCACTAAACCCGAACCTCCAACACTATACCACCGATCGCTAAACCCAATCCTTCATCACTAAACCCGATCCCGCAATGCTAAACAGGTTCCCCATCGCTAAACCAGATCCCGCATCACTAAACCCAATCCCTCATCACGAATCCCGATGCCCCAATGCTAAACCTGATCCCCAATGACTAAACCCGACCCCCCATCACTAAACCCAATCCCCCATCACTAAACCCAATCCCCCAATGCAAAACACGGTCCCCAATTGCTAAACAAGATCTGCAACACTGAACCCGATCCCCCATAGCTAAACCCAATCCCACATCACTAAACTGATCCCCTATCAGTAAACCCGATCCCCCATCACTAAACCCAATCCCCCATCACTAAACGTGATCCCCGATCGCTAAACACAATCCCCCATCACTAAACCCGATCCCCCAATGCTAAACATGGTTCCCCCACCGCTAAACCGGAACCTGCATCATACACCCGATTGCCTTCAGCTAAACTCGATCCCCATCACTAAACCTGATCCCGCAACACTAAACCCGTTCCTCCATAGCTAAAGCCGATCCCCCATCACTAAAACAGATCCGCCAATGATAAACATGATCCCGCATCACTAAACCTGATCCCCCATCGCTAAACCCGATCCCCCCATCACAAATCCGACACCCCACAACACAACCCGATCCCACATAGCTAAACCAGACCCCCACGGCTAAACCCAATCTCACATTGGTAAACCGGTTCCCCCATCACAAAACACGTTCCGACACCACTGAACATGATCCATCCTATCTAAACCTGATCCGCCATAACTAAACCTGATACCCCAATGTTAAAAATGATCCCCCATCTCTAAACCTGATCCCCCATCACTAAGCCCCACCCCCCATCGCTAAACCCGATCCCCCATTACTAAACCCGATCCCCCAGTGCGAAACACGGTCCCCAATTGCTAAACTGGACCCGCAACACTAAAGCCAATCCCCCATAGCTAAACCCGGTCCCACATCACTAAACCCGATCCCCTGTCAGTAAATCCGATCCCCCATCACTAAACTTGATCCCCCATCAGTAAACCTGATCCCGCAACACTAAACACATTCCCCCATAGCTAAACCCGAGCCCCCGTCAATAAACCCGATCCCCCAATCCTAAGCATGATCCTCCATCGCTAAACCCGATACCCCATCACTAAACCCGAGCCCTGAGCGCTAGACCGAATCCCCCATCACTAAACCCATTCCCCCAATGCTAAACTCGATCCCCCATCACTAAACCCGATCCCCCATAGCAAAACCTGATCCCCCATGGCTAAAGCTGATCTCCCATTGCTAAAACTGAACCCCATCACTAAGCCCCAACCCCCATCGCTAAACCCGATCCCTCATAACTAAACCCGATCCCCAAATGCTAAACACGGTCCCCAATTGCTAAACTGGATCCGCAACACTAAACCCAATCCCCCATAGCTAAAACCGGTCCCACATCACTAAAACCGATCCCCTGTCAGTAAATCCGATCCCGCATCACTAAACCTGATCCCCCATCAGTAAACCTGATCCTGCAACACTAAACCCATTCCCCCATCGCTAAACCCGACCCCCCATCACTAAACCCGATCCCCCAATGCTAAGCATGATCCCCCATCGCTAAACGCGATGCCCCATCACTAAACCCGAGCCCCGAGCGCTAGACCGAATCCCCCATCACTAAACCCATTCCCCCGAAACTAAACTCGATCCCCCATCACTAAACCCAATCCCCCATAGCAAAACGTGATCCCCCATGGCTAAAGCTGATCTCCCATTGCTAAACTGGAACCCCATCACTAAACCCAATCTCACATCAGTAAACATGATCCCCATCACTTAACCAGAACCTGCACCACTAAATCCAATCCCGCATAGCTAAACACGATCCCCCGTCACTAAACCTGATCCCCCATCACTAAACCCGATCCCCCATCACTAAACCTGATCCCCCATCACTAAAACCAATCCCCCATCACAAAACCTGATCCCCAATGCTAAACATGGTTCCCCCATGGCTAAACCGGATCCTGCATCACTAGACCCGATCGCCCATAGCTAAACTCGATCACCCATCACTAAACTTGATCCCCATCACTAAACCAGATCCCCCATCACTAAATCCGATACCCCAATGCTAAACATGATCCACCATCGCTAATCCTGATCCCCCATCAGTAAACCCGATCCCCCATCACTATACCCCTGATCTCTAAATCCAATCCTTCATCACTAAAACCGATCCCGCATCACTAAACTTGTTCCCCCATCGCTAAACCCGATCCCCCATCACTAAACCCGACTCCACATCACTAAACCCGTTCCCACATAGCTAAACCAGACCCCCATGGCTAAACCCAATCTCCCATTGGTAAACCTGATCCCCCATCACCTAACACGATCCCACATCACTGAACATGATCCATCCTGGCTAAAAATGATCCGCCATAGCTAAACCCGCTCCCCCATCGCTAAACCTGATCCCCCATTACTAAACCCCATCCCCCATTGCTAAACCCGATCCCCTATCACTAAACCTGAACCCCCATCACTAAATTCGAGCCCCGATGGCTAAACCCCATCCCCCATCGCTAAAACCGATCCCCCATCACTAATCCCGATCCCGCATCGAAAAACCTGGTCCCCTATCTCAAATCCGATCCTCCATCACTATACCCGATTCCCCATCAGCAAACACGATTCCTGAACGCTAATCCCAATCCCTCATCACTAAACCCGATCCCCCATGGCTAAACACGATCCCCCATCACTCAACCTGATCCCCCATCACTCAACCCGATTCCCCATCACTAAACCCAAACCCACATCACTAAACCCGATCCCACAATGCTAAATATGGTCCCCCATCAGTAAACCCATTCCCCCAATGCTAAACATGTTCCCCATCACTAAACCCCATCCCCCATTGCTAAACCCAATCCCCCATCACTAAACCCGATCCCCCATAGCTAAACTCGATTCCCCATCACTAAAACCGACCCCCCATAGCAAAACGTGATCCCCCATGGCTAAACCTGATCTCCCATTGCTAAACCGGATGCCCATCACTAAACCCGATCTCACATCACTAAACATGATCCCCCATCGCTTAACCGGAACCTGCAACACTAAATCCGATCCCCCATAGCTAAACACGATCCCTCATCGCTAAACCCGATCCCCCATCACTAAACCCGACTCCACATCACTAAACCCGTTCCCACATAGCTAAACCAGACCCCCATGGCTAAACCCAATCTCCCATTGGTAAACCGGATCCCCCATCACCTAACATGATCCCACATCACTGAACATGATCCATCCTGGCTAAACCTGATCCGCCATCACTAAACCCGCTCCCCCATCGCTAAACCTGATCCCCATTACTAAACCCCATCCCCCATTGCTAAACCCGATCCCCTATCACTAAACCCGAACCCCCATCACTAGATTCGAGCCCCGATCGCTAAACCCCATCCCCCATCGCTAAAACCGATCCCCCATCACTAATCCCGATCCCGCATCGAAAAACCTAGTCCCCTATCTCAAATCCGATCCTCCATCACTATACCCGATTCCCCATCAGCAAACACGATTCCTGAACACTAATCCCAATCCCTCATCACTAAACCCGATCCCCCATGGCTAAACACAATCCCCCATCACTCAACCTGAACCCCCATCACTCAACCCGATTCCCCATCACTAAACCCAAACCCACATCACTAAACCCGATCCCACAATGCTAAATATGGTCCCCCATCACTAAACCCATTCCCCCAATGCTAAACATGTTCCCCATCACTAAACCCCACCCCCCATTGCTAAACCAAATCCCCCATCACTAAACCCGATCCCCCATAGCTAAACTCGATCCCCCATCACTAAAACCGATCCCCCATAGCAAAACGTGATCCCCCATGGCTAAACCTGATCTCCCATTGCTAAACCGGATGCCCATCACTAAACCCGATCTCACATCACTAAACATGATCCCCCATCGCTTAACCGGAACCTGCAACACTAAATCCGATCCCCCATAGCTAAACATGATCCCCCTTCACTAAACCTGATCCCCCATCACTAAACCCGATCCCATATCACTAAACCCGATCCCCCATCACTAAACCTGATCCCTGATCGCTAAACACAATCCCTCATCACTAGACCTGATCCCCCAATGTTAAACATTGTTCCCCCATGGCTAAACCGGATCCTGCATCACGAAACCAGATCGTCCATAGCTAAACTCGATCACCCATCACTAAACTTGATCCCCATCACTAAACCAGATCCCCCATCACTAAATCCGATACCCCAGTGCTAAACATGATCCACCAACGCTAAACCTGATCCCCCATAACTAAACCCGATCCCCCATCACTAAACCCCCGATCGCTAAACCCAATCCTTCATCACTAAACCCGATCACGCTTTGCTAAACAGGTTCCCCATCGCTAAACCGGATCCCGCATCACTAAACCAAATCCCTCACCACGAACCCCGATTCCCCAATGCTAAACCTGATCCCCCATCACTAAACCCGATCCCCCATCACTAAACCCAATCCCCCATCAATAAACCCAATCCCCCAATGCTAAACACAGTCCCCAATTGCTAAACCGGATCCGCAACACTAAACCCAATCCCCGATAGCTAAAACCGATCCCACATCACTAAACATGATCCCCTATCAGTAAACCCGATCCCCATCACTAAACCCAATCCCCCATCTCTAAACGTTATCCCTGATCGCTAAACACAATCCACCATCACTAAACCCGATCCCCCGTGACTATGCCCGATCCCCCATAGCTAAAACTTATCCCCCATGGCTAAAACCGATCTCCCATTGCTAAACCGGATCCCCTTCACTAAACCCGATCTCACATCACTAAACCTGATCCCACAACGCTTAACCGGAACCTGCATCAATAAACGCAATCGCCCATAGCTAAACTCGATCCCCTGTCACTAAACCTGATCCCCATCACTAAACCCGATGTGACAGAGCTAAAAATGATCCTCCATCGCTAAACCTGATCCCCCATCACCAGACCCGATCCTCCATCACTAAACCCGATCCCCCATCACTAAACCCAACCCCCCATCACTAAACGCAATCCCTGATCGCTAAACACAATCCTCCAACACAAAACCCGATCCCCCAATGCTAAACATGGTTCCCCATCACTAAACCGGATCCTGCAACACTAAACCCAATCCTCCATCAATAAACCTGATCCCCCATAGCTAGACCTGATCCCCATCACTAAACCCGACCCCCCATCACTAAACCTGATCCCACTTAGCTAAACCTGACCCCATGGCTAAACCTGATCTCTCAATGCTAAACCTCTTCCCCCACCACTAAACCTGATCCCACATCACTAAACCCGATCCCCCAAAGCTAAACCTGATCGCCCACAGCTAAATCCACTCTCCCATTGGAAAATAGGACCCCCATCACTAAACAGGATCCCACAACACTAAAGCTGATCCCCAAATGCTAAACATGATCCCCCATAGCTAAACCTGATGCCCAATAGCTAAACACAATCCCCCATCACTAAACCCGATCCACGATCAATGAACGCAATCCCCCAATGCTAAACATGATCCCCCATCGCTAAACCTGACGCCCCATCACTAAAACCCTTCCCCCATCGCTAAAACCGATGCCCCATCACTAAAGCCGAGACCCGAGCGCCAGAGCGAATCCCCCATCACTAAACCCATTCCCCCGATGCTAAACCAGATCCCCCACAACTAAACCCGATCCCCCATAGCAAAACCTGATCCCCCATGGCTAAAGTTGATCTCCCAAAGCTAAACCGGATCCCCATCACTAAACCCAATCTCACATCACTAAACATGATCCCCATCACTTAACCAGAACCTGCACCACTAATTCCAATCCCGCATAGCTAAACACAATCCCCGGTCACTAAACCTGATCCCCATCACTAAACCCGATCCCACATTACTAAACCCGATCCCCCATCACTAAAACCAATCCCCCATCACGAAAGCTGATCCCCGATAGCTAAACACTATCCCCAATCACTAGACCCAATCCCCCAATGCTAAACATGGTTCCCCCATGGCTAAACCAGATCCTGCATCACAAAACCAGATCGCCCATAGCTAAACTCGATCACCCATCACTAAACTTGATCCCCATCACTAAACCAGATCCCCCATCACTAAATCCGATACCCCAGTGCTAAACATGATCCACCAACGCTAAACCTGATCCCCCATAACTAAACCCGATCCCCCATCACTAAACCCCCGATCGCTAAACCCAATCCTTCATCACTAAACCCGATCACGCTTTGCTAAACAGGTTACCCATCGCTAAACCGGATCCCGCATCACTAAACCAAATCCCTCACCACGAACCCCGATTCCCCAATGCTAAACCTGATCCCCCATCACTAAACCCGATCCCCCATCACTAAACCCAATCCCCCATCAATAAACCCAATCCCCCAATGCTAAACACAGTCCCCAATTGCTAAACCGGATCCGCAACACTAAACCCAATCCCCGATAGCTAAAACCGATCCCACATCACTAAACATGATCCCCTATCAGTAAACCCGATCCCCATCACTAAACCCAATCCCCCATCTCTAAATGTTATCCCTGATCGCTAAACACAATCCACCATCACTAAACCCGATCCCCCGTGACTATGCCCGATCCCCCATAGCTAAAACTTATCCCCCACGGCTAAAACCGATCTCCCATTGCTAAACCGGAACCCCTTCACTAAACCCGATCTCACATCACTAAACCTGATCCCACAACGCTTAACCGGAACCTGCATCAATAAACGCGATCGCCCATAGCTAAACTCGATCCCCTGTCACTAAACCTGATCCCCATCACTAAACCCGATGTGACAGAGCTAAAAATGATCCTCCATCGCTAAACCTGATCCCCCATCACCAGACCCGATCCTCCATCACTAAACCCGATCCCCCATCACTAAACCCAACCCCCCATCACTAAACGCAATCCCTGATCGCTAAACACAATCCTCCAACACAAAACCCGATCCCCCAATGCTAAACATGGTTCCCCATCACTAAACCGGATCCTGCAACACTAAACCCAATCCTCCATCAATAAACCTGATCCCCCATAGCTAGACCTGATCCCCATCACTAAACCCGACCCCCCATCACTAAACCTGATCCCACTTAGCTAAACCTGACCCCATGGCTAAACCTGATCTCTCAATGCTAAACCTCTTCCCCCACCACTAAACCTGATCCCACATCACTAAACCCGATCCCCCAAAGCTAAACCTGATCGCCCACAGCTAAATCCACTCTCCCATTGGAAAATAGGACCCCCATCACTAAACAGGATCCCACAACACTAAAGCTGATCCCCAAATGCTAAACATGATCCCCCATAGCTAAACCTGATGCCCAATAGCTAAACACAATCCCCCATCACTAAACCCGATCCACGATCACTGAACGCGATCCCCCAATGCTAAACATGATCCCCCATCGCTAAACCTGACGCCCCATCACTAAAACCCTTCCCCCATCGCTAAAACCGATGCCCCATCACTAAAGCCGAGACCCGAGCGCCAGAGCGAATCCCCCATCACTAAACCCATTCCCCTGATGCTAAACCAGATCCCCCACAACTAAACCCGATCCCCCATAGCAAAACCTGATCCCCCATGGCTAAAGTTGATCTCCCAAAGCTAAACCGGATCCCCATCACTAAACCCAATCTCACATCACTAAACATGATCCCCATCACTTAACCAGAACCTGCACCACTAAATCCAATCCCGCATAGCTAAACACAATCCCCGGTCACTAAACCTGATCCCCATCACTAAACCCGATCCCACATCACTAAACCCGATCCCCCATCACTAAAACCAATCCCCCATCACGAAAGCTGATCCCCGATAGCTAAACACTATCCCCAATCACTAGACCCAATCCCCCAATGCTAAACATGGTTCCCCCATGGTTAAAACCGGATCCTGCATCACTAGACCCGATCGCCCATAGCTAAACTCGATCACCCATCACTAAACTTGATCCCCCATCACTAAACCAGATTCCCATCACTAAATCCGATACCCCAATGCTAAACATGATCCACCATCGCTAAACCTGATCCCCCATCACTAAACCCGATCCCCCATCACTATACCCCCGATCGCTAAACCCAATCCTTCATCACTAAACCCGATCCCGCAATGCAAAACAGGTTCCCCATCGCTAAACCGGATCCTGCATCACTAAACCCAATCCCTCATCACGAATCCCGATCCCCCATTGCTAAACCTGATCCCCATGACTAAACCCGATCCCCCATCACTAAACCCGATCCCCCATCACTAAATCCGATACCCCAATGCTAAACATGATCCACCATCGCTAAACCTGATCCCCCATCACTAAACCCGATCCCCCATCACTATACCCCCGATCGCTAAACCCAATCCTTCATCACTAAACCCGATCCCGCAATGCTAAGCAGGTTCCCCATCGCTAAACCGGATTCCGCATCACTAAACCCAATCCCTCATCACGAATCCCGATCCCCCAATGCTAAACCTGATCCCCCATGACTAAACCCGATCCCCCATCACTAAACCCAATCCCCCATCACTAAACCCAATCCCCCCATGCAAAACAAGGTCCCCAATTGCTAAACCGGATCCGCAACACTAAACCCGATCCCCCATAGCTAAACCCGATCCCACATCACTAAACCCAATCCCCCATCACTAAACGTGATCCCCGATCGCTAAACACAAACCCCAATCACTTAACCCGATCCCCCAATGCTAAACATGGTTCCCCCACCGCTAAACAGGAACCTGCATCATACACCCGATTCCCAAAGCTAAACTCAAGCCCCATCACTAAACTTCATCCCCCATCACTGAACCTGATCCCGCAACACTAAACCCGTTCCTCCATAGCTAAAGCTGATCCCCCATCACTAAAACGGATCCTCCAATGATAAACATGGTCCTGCATCACTAAACCTGATCCCCCATCGCTAAACCCGATCCCCCATCACTAAAACCAATCCCCCATCACGAAACCTGATCACCGATCGCTAAACACTATCCCCCATCACTAGACCCAATCCCCCAATGCTAAACATGGTTCCCCCATGGCTAAACCGGATCCTGCATCACTAGACCCGATCGCCCATAGCTAAACTCGATCACCCATCACTAATCTTGATCCCCCATCACTAAACCAGATCCCCATCACTAAATCCGATACCCCAATGCTAAACATGATCCACCATCGCTAAACCTGATCCCCCATCACTAAACCCGATCCCCCATCACTATACCCCTGATCTCTAAACCCAATCCTTCATCACTAACCCCGATCCCGCAATGCTAAACAGGTTCCCCATCACTGAACCGGATCCTGCATCACTAAACCCAATCACTCATCATGAATACCGATCCCCCAATGCTAAACCTGATCCCCCATGACTAAACCCGATCCCCCATCACTAAACCAGATCCCCATCACTAAATCCAATACCCCAATGCTAAACATGATCCACCATCGCTAAACCTGATCCCCCAACACTATACCCCCGATCGCTAAACCCAATCCTTCATCACTAAATCCGATACCCCAATGCTAAACATGATCCACCATCGCTAAACCTGATCCCCCAACACTATACCCCCGATCGCTAAACCCAATCCTTCATCACTAAACCCGATCCCACAATGCTAAGCATGATCCCCCATCGCTAAACCCGATGCCCCATCACTAAACCCGAGCCCCGAGCGCTAGACCGAATCCCCCATCACTAAACCCATTCCCCCAATGCTAAACTCGATCCCCCATCACTAAACCCGATCCCCCATAGCAAAACCTGATCCCACATAGCTAAACCAGACCCCCACGGCTAAACCCAATCACACATTGGTAAACCGGTTCCCCCATCACAAAACACAATCCCTAACCACTGAACACGATTCATCCTGGCTAAACCTGATCCACCGTAGCTAAACCCGATCCCCCAATGCTAAACATGATCCCCCATCGCTAAACCTGATACCCCATCACTAAGACCCATCCCCCATCGCTAAACCCTATCCCCCATCACTAAACCCGATCCCGCAATGCTAAACAGGTTCCCCATCGCTAAACCAGATCCTGCATCACTAAACCCAATCCCTCATCACGAATCCCGATCCCCCAATGCTAAACCTGATTCCCCATGACTAAACCCGATCCCCCATCACTAAACCAGATCCCCCATCAGTAAACCTAATCCCACAACACTAAACCCATTCCCCCATAGCTAAACCCGACCCATCATCACTAAACCCGATCCCCCAATGCTAAGCATGATCCCCCATCGCTAAACCCGATGCCCCATCACTAAACCCGAGCCCCGAGCGCTAGACCGAATCCCCCATCACTAGACCCATTCCCCCAATGCTATTCTCGATCCCCCATCACTAAACCCGATCCCCCATAGCAAAACCTGATCCCCCATGGCTAAAGCTGATCTCCCATTGCTAAACCGGCACCCCATCACTAAACCCAATCTCACATCAGTAAACATGATCCCCATCACTTAACCAGAACCTGCACCTTTAAATCCGATCCTGCATAGCTAAACACGATCCCCCATCACTAAAACCAATCCCCCATCATGAAACCATATCCACGATCGCTAAACACTATCCCTAATCACTAGACCCAATCCTCCAATGCTAAACATGGTTCCCCCATGGCTAAACCGGATCCTGCATCACTAGACCCGATTGCCCATAGCTAAACTCGATCACCCATCACTAAACTTGATCCCCCATCACTGAACCAGATCCCCCATCACTAAATCCCATAGCCCAAAGCTAAACATGATCCACCATCGCTAAACCTGATCCCCCATCACTATACCCCCGATCTCTAAACCCAATCCTTCATCACTAAACCCGATCCCGCAATGCTAAACAGGTTCCCCATCGCTAAACCGGATTCCACATCACTAAACCCAATCCCTCATCATGAATCCCGATCCCCCAATGCTAAACCTGATCGCCCATGACTAAACCCGATCCCCCATCACTAAAACAGATCCCCATCACTAAATCCGATACCCCAATGCTAAACATGATCCACCATCGCAAAACCTGATACCCCATCACTAAACCTGATCCCCCATCACTATACCCCCGATCGCTAAACCCAATCCTTCATCACTAAACCCGATCCCGCAATGCAAAACAGGTTCCCCATCGCTAAACCGGATCCTGCATCACTAATCTCAATCCCTCATCACGAATCCCGATCCCCCAATGCTAAAACTGATCCCCATGACTAAGCCCGATCCTCCATCACTAAACCAGATCCCCCATCACTAAATCCGATACCCCAATGCTAAACATGATCCACCATCGCTACTTCTGATCCCCCATCACTAAACCCGATCCCCCATCACTATACCCCCGATCGCTAAACCCAATCCTTCATCACTAAACCCGATCCCGCAATGCGAAACAGGTTCCCCATCTCTAAACCAGATCCTGCATCACTAAACCCAATCCCTCATCACGAATCCCGATCCCCCAATGCTAAACCTGATCCCCCATGACTAAACCCGATCCCATATCACTAAACCCAATCCCCCATCACTAAACCCAATCCCCCAATGCAAAACACGGTCCCCAATTGCTAAACCGGATCCGCAACACTAAACCCGATCGCCCATAGCTAAATCCGATCCCACATCACTAAACCCGATCCCCTATCATTAATTCCGATCCCCCATCACTATACCCAATCCCCCATCACTAAACGTGATCCCCGATCACTAAACACAATCCCCCATCACTAAACCCGATCCCCCATTGCTAAACATGGTTCCCAAACCGCTAAACCTGATGCCCCATCACTAAACCCCTTCCAGCATCGCTAAACCCGATGCCCCATCACTAAACCCTAGCCCCGAGCGCTAGACGGAATCCCCCATCACTAAACCCATTCCCCCAATGCTAAACTCGACCCCCATCACTAAACCCGATCCCCCATAGCAAAACCTCATCCCCCATGGCTAAAGCTGATCTCCCATTGCTAAAACGGATCCCTATCAGTGAACCCAATCTCACATCACTAAACATGATCCCGTATCACTTAACCAGAACCTGCACCACTAAATCCGATCCCCCATAGCTAAACATGATCCCCCGTCACTAAACCTGATCCCCCATCACTAAACCGGATCCCACATCACTAAACCCGATCCCCCATCAGTAAAACCAATCCCCCATCACAAAACCTGATCCCTGATCGCTAAACACTTTCCCCCATCACTAGACCCAATCCCCCAATGCTAAACATGGTTCCCCCAATGCTTAACCGGATCCTGCATCACTAGACCCAATCGCCCATAGCTGAACTCGATCACCCATCACTTAACTTGATCCCCCATCACTAAACCAGATCCCCCATCACTAAATCTGATACCCCAATGATAAACATGATCCACCATCGCTAAACCTGATCCCCCATCACTATACCCCCGATCTCTAAACCCAATCCTTCATCACTAAACCCGATCCCGCAATGCTAAACAGGTTCCCCATCGCTAAACCGGATTCCACATCCTAAACCCAATCCCTCATCATGAATCCCGATCCGCCAATGCTAAACCTGATCCCCCATGACTAAACCCGATCCCCCATCACTAAAACAGATCCCCATCACTAAATCCGATACCCCAATGCTAAACATGATCCACCATCGCTAAACCTGATACCCCATCACTAAACCCGATCCCCCATCACTATACCCCCGATCGCTAAACCCAATCCTTCATCACTACACCCGATCCCGCAATGCAAAACAGGTTCCCCATCGCTAAACCGGATCCTGCATCACTAATCTCAATCCCTCATCACGAATCCCGATCCCCCAGTGCTAAACCTGATCCCCATGACTAAACCCGATCCTCCATCACTAAGCCAGATCCCCCATCACTAAATCCGATACCCCAATGCTAAACATGATCCATCATCGCTAAACGTGATCCCCCATCACTAAACCCGATCCACCATCACTATACCCCCGATCGCTAAACCCAATCCTTCATCACTAAACCCGATCCCGCAATGCTAATCAGGTTCCCCATCACTAAACCTGATCCCCCATGACTAAACCCAATCCCCCATCACTATACCCCCGATCGCTAAACCCAATCCTTCACCACTAAACCCGATCCCGCAATGCTAAACAGGTTCCCCATCGCTAAACCGGATCCCGCATCACTAAACCCAATCCCTCATCACGAATCCCGATCCCCCAATGCTAAACCTGATCCCCCATGACTAAACCCGATCCCCCATGACTAAACCCAATCCCCCATCACTAAACCCAATCCCCCAATGCAAAACACGGTCCCCGATTGCTAAACTGGATCCGCAACACTAAACCAGATCCCCCATAGCTAAACCCAATCCCACTTCACTAAATCCAATCCCCTATCAGTAAACCCGATCCCCCATCACTAAACCCAATCCCCCATCACTAAACGTGATCCCCGATCGCTAATCACAATCCCCCATCACTAAAACCGATCCCCCAATGCTAAACATGGTTCCCCCACCGCTAAACCGGAAGCTGCATCATACACCCGATTGCCTATAGCTAAACTCGATCCCCATCACTAAACTTGATCCCCCATCACTAAACCTGATCCCGCAACACTAAACCAGTTCCTCCATAGCTAATTCCGACCCCCCATCACTAAAACGGATCCGCCAATGATAAACATGATCCCGCATCACTAAACCTGATCCCCCATCGCTAAACCCAATCCCCCATCACTAAACCCGACACCCCACCACAAAACCCGATCTCACATAGCTAAACTAGACCCCCACGGCAAAACGCAATCTCACATTGGTAAACCGGTTCCCCCATCACAAAACACGATCCCACACCACTGAACACAATCCATCCTAGCTAAACCTGATCCGCCATAACTAAACCCGATCCCCCAATGCTAAACATGGTTCCCCCACCGCTAAACCGGAAGCTGCATCATACACCCGATTGCCTATAGCTAAACTCGATCCCCATCACTAAACTTGATCCCCCATCACTAAACCTGATCCCGCAACACTAAACCCGTTCCTCCATAGCTAAAGCCGACCCCCCATCACTAAAACGGATCCGCCAATGATAAACATGATCCCGCATCACTAAACCTGATCCCCCATCGCTAAACCCGATCCCCCATCACTAAACCCGATCTCCCATTGCTAAACATGATCCCCCATCGCTCAACCTGAGCCCACATCACTAAACCCGATCCCCCATCACTAAACCCGATCCCCCATCGCTAAACCCGATCCCACATCACTAAAGACGTTGCCACAACACTAAACCCGATCCCCCATCACTAAACCCGATCCCCCATAGCTAAACACGATTTCCCATCTCTAAACCCAATTCCCCAACACTAAACACGATCCCCCAATGTTAAACATGATCCCCCATCACTAAACCTGATCCCCTATCATTAAAACCATACCCTTCACTAAACCTGATCCCCCATCGCTATACCTGATCCCACATCACTAAACCCGATCCCCATTGCTAAACCCGATTACCCATAGCTAAACATGATCCACCATCACTAAATACGATCCCCCATCACTAAATCCGATCCCCCAATGCTAAACATGATCCCACATCATTAGACCCGATCCCCCATAGCTAACTCCGATCCCCCCCTAGCTAAACACGATCTCCCATCACTAAACCCAATCCCCCATCACTAAACACGATCCTACATCACTAACCCTGATCCCACATCACTAATCCTGATCACCCATAGCTAAACTTGGTCCCCCACGGTGAAACCCCACCTCCCATTGTTAAACTGGATCCTGCATCACTAAACCTGATCCTTTAAACTAAACCTGATCCTCAATAGCTAAACACGATTCCCCATCACCAAACACGATTCCCCATCACTAAACCCGATCCCCCATCACTAAACCCGATCCCCCATCACTAAACCCGATCCCCCATCACTAAACCCGATCACCCAATGCTAAACATGATCTGCCGTAGATAAAGCCGATCCCCCATCACTAAACCCAATCCCCCATCACTAAACCTGATCCCCCAATGCTAAACATGGTCGCCCATTGTTAAACCGGATCCGGCATCACTAAACCTGATCATCCACATCTAAACCCGATCCCCATCACTAAACACGATCCCCATCATTAATCCCGATCTCCCAATGCTAAACATGATCCCCCATGACTAAACCAGATCCCCATCACTAAACCAGAACCACCATCACTAAACCAGGTCCCCCATCACTAACCCCGATCCCCCATCACTAAAGCCGATCCCACATCACTAAACCCAATCCCCCATAGCTACAGCTGATTCCCCATGGCTAAATTGAATATCCCATTGCTAAACCGGGTCCCGCATTACTAAACCCAATCCCCCTTTGCTAAACCTGATCCCCAATAGCTAAACACGATCCCCCATCACAAATCTGACCCCCCATCAATAAACCTGATCCCCCAAGGCTACATATGTTCCCCCTTGGCTAAACCTGATCCCCCATCACTAAACATGAGCCCCCATCACTAAACACTATCCCCAATCGCTAAATCCAATCCCCCATCACTAAACCTGATCCCCCAATACTAAACATGGTCCCCCATCTCTGATCCGGATCCTGCATTAATAAACCCAATCCCCCATAGCTAAACTCGATCCCCTATCACTAAACCAGTTCCCCCATCACTGGACCCGACTCCCCAGGGCTAAAATGACCCCCATCGCTAAACCTGATCCCCCATCATTAAACCCGATCCCCGATCACTAAACCCGATTCCCTATCACTTAACCTGATCCCACATCACTAAACACGAATCCCCATAGCTAACCTCGATCCCCCATCATTATCCCTGATCCCCTATCACTGAACCCGATCCCCCATAGCTAAAAATGATACCCAACGCTAAACCTGATCCCCCATCACTAAAGCCGATACCCCATCACTAAACCCAATCCTACATCACTAAGCCCAATCCCCCATATCTAAACCCAATCCCACATCACTAAACCTGAACCCCATCACTAAACCCAATCTCCCAATGCTAAACATGATCCCCCATCGCTAAACCTGAGCCCACATCACTAAACCCGATCCACCATCACTAAACACGATCCCCCATCACTAAATCCGATCCCACATCACTAAAGCCGATCCCCCATAGCTAAACCCGATCCCCCACGGCTAAACCCGATCACCCATTGCTAAACCAGATCCCGTATCAAAAAACCCGATACCCCATAGCTAAACACGATCTCCCATCACAAAACCCAATCCCCCATCAGTAAACCTGATCCCTCAATGCTAATCATGATCCCCCATCGCTAAACCTGATCCCCTATCACTAAATCCGATCCCACATCACTAAACCCGATGCCCCATCACTAAACCCAATCCCTCATATCTAAACCCGATGCCCCATCACTAAACCCGATTCCCCATCACTAAACCTGATTCCCCATCACTAAGCACAACCCCACATCACTAATCCTGATCCCCCATAGCTAGACCTGATCCCGCACGGCTAAAACCGATCTCCCGTTGCTAAACCCGATCCCGTATCACTAAACCCGATCCCCCATAGCTAAACCCGATCCCCCATAGCTAAACACGATCTCCCATCACTAAACCCAATCCCCCAACACTATAGCCGATTCCACAATGCTAAACATGATTCCCCCATCGCTAAACCTGATCCCCTATCACTAAACCCAATCCCACATCACTAAACCCAATCCCCCATCGCTAAACCCGATTACCCAAAGCTAAACATGATCCCCCATCAATAAACCGGACCCCCCATCACTAAATCCGATCCCCCAATGCTAAATATGATTCCACATCATTTACCCCAATCCCCTATAGCTAAATCCTATACCCCATAGCTAAACACGATCTCCCATCACTAAACGCAATCCCCCATCACTAAACTCCATTCCCCAATGCTAAACATGATCCCCATCACTAAACCTGATCCCCCATCACTAAACCCGATCCCCCATATCTAAACCCGATCCCCCATCACTAAACCCATTCCCCCACATCTAAACCAATTCCCCCATCACTAAACCCGATCCCCATCACTAAACATGATCCCCCAATGCTAAACATGATCGCCCAACACTAAACCCAATCTCCCATCACTAAACTAGATCCCACATCTCGAAACCCGACCCCATCGCTAAACAAGATACCCCATCACTAAACCCAATCCACATCACTAAACAAGATCCCCATTACTAAACTCGATCCCACATCACTAAACCCGATCCCACATCTCTAAACCCGATCTCCCATAGCTAAACCAGATCCCCCATGTCAGAACTCGACCTCCCATTGCTAAACCGGATCCCGCATCACTGAACCTGATCCCCCTTGACTAAACCCGACCCTCAATTGCTAAACACGATTCACCATCACTAAACCTGATTCCCCCATCATTAAACCCGATCCCCCATCACTAAACCCGATCACCCATTGCTTAACATGATGTGCCATAGATAAACCCAATCCCCCATCAATAAACCCTATCCCCCATCACTAAACCAGATCCCCCATCACTAAACTCGATCACTGATCGCTAAACCCAATCCACCATCACTAAAACTGATCCCCCAATGCTAAACATGGTCGCCCATTGGTAAACCGGACCTGGCATCACTAAACCTGATCCTCCACATCTAAACCCGATCCCCCATCACTAAACATGATCCCCCATCACTAAACCTGAGCCCCATCACTAAACCCGATCCCCCATCACTAAAACAGATCCCCCATCACTAACACCGATCCCCCATCACTAAACCCAATCCCACATCACTAAACCAGATCCCCATCTATAAACCCGATCCCACATCACTAAACCTGATCCCACATCACTAAACCCGATTTCCCAATGCTAAACATGATCCCCCATCGCTAAACCTGAGCCCACATCACTAAACCCGATCCACCATCACTAAACACGATCCCCCATCACTAAATCCGATCCCACATCACTAAAGCCAATTCCCCATAGCTAAACCCGATCCCCCACGGCTAAACCCGATCACCCATTGCTAAACCAGATCCCGTATCACGAAACCCGATACCCCATAGCTAAACACGAGCTCTCATCACTAAACCCAATCCCCCATCAGTAAACCTGAACCCTCAATGCTAATCGTGATCCCCCATCGCTAAGCCTGATCCCCTATCACTAAACCTGTCCCCCATCACTAAACCTGATCCCCCATTGCTAAACCCGATCCCACATCACTAAACCCGATGCCCCATCACTAAACCCAATCCCCCAAATCTAAACCCGATGCCCCATCACTAAAACCGATTCCCCATCACTAAACCCGATTCCCCATCACTAAACCCGACCCCACATCACTAATCCTGATCCCCCATAGCTAGACCTGATCCCGCACGGCTAAAACCAATCTCCCGTTGCTAAACCCGATCCCGTATCACTAAACCCGATCCCCCATAGCTAAACCCGATCCCCCATAGCTAAACACGATCTCCCATCACTAAACCCAATCCCCCAACACTATAGCCGATTCCACAATGCTAAACATGATTCCCCCATCGCTAAACCTGATCCCCTATCACTAAACCCAATCCCACATCACTAAACCCAATCCCCCATCGCTAAACCCGATTACCCAAAGCTAAACATGATCCCCCATCAATAAACCGGATCCCCCATCACTAAATCCGATCCCCCAATGCTAAATATGATTCCACATCATTTACCCCGATCCCCTATAGCTAAATCCTATACCCCATAGCTAAGCACAATCTCCCATCACTAAGCGCAATCCCCCATCACTAAATTCCATTCCCCAATGCTAAACATGATCCCCATCACTAAACCTGATCCCCCACCACTAAACCCGATCCCCCATATCTAAACCCGATCCCCCATCACTAAACCCATTCCGCCACATCTAAACCAATTCCCCCATCACTAAACCCGATCCCCATCACTAAACATGATCCCCCAATGCTAAACATGATCGCCCAACACTAAAACCGATCTCCCATCACTAAACTAGATCCCACATCTCGAAACCCGACCCCATCCCTAAACAAGATACCCCATCACTAAACCCGATCCACATCACTAAACAAGATCCCCATTACTAAACTCGATCCCACATCACTAAACCCCATCCCACATCTCTAAACCCGATCTCCCATAGCTAAACCAGATCCCCCATGTCAGAACTCGACCTCCCATTGCTAAACCAGATCCCGCATCACTAAACCTGATCCCCCTTGACTAAACCCGACCCTCAATTGCTAAACACGAATCACCATCACTAAACCCGATCCCCCATCATTAAACCCGATCCCCCATCACTAAACCCGATCACCCATTGCTAAACATGATGTGCCATAGATAAACCCAATCCCCCATCAATAAACCCTATCCCCATCACTAAACCAGATCCCCCATCACTAAACTCGATCACTGATCGCTAAACCCAATCCACCATCACTAAAACTGATCCCCCAATGCTAAACATGGTCGCCCATTGGTAAACCGGACCTGGCATCACTAAACCTGATCCTCCACATCTAAACCCGATCCCCCATCACTAAACATGAGCCCCATTGCTAAACCCGATCCCCCATCACTAAAACAGATCCCCCATCACTAACACCGATCCCCCATCACTAAACCCAATCCCACATCACTAAACCAGATCCCCATCACTAAACCCCATCCCACATCACTAAACCTGATCCCACATCACTAAACCCGATCCCCCATAGTTAAACTTGATCCCACATGGCTAAATCCAATCTCCCATTGCTAAACCGGATCCCGCATTACTAAACCCAATCCCCCAGAGCTAAACCTGATCCCTAATATCTAAACCCGATTCCCCATCACTAAACCCGATCCCCCATCACTAAACCTGATCCCCCAATGCTAAACATAATCCCCCAAAACTGAACCTGATCCTCCATCACTAAACCCGATCCCCCAATTCTAAACCAGACCCCCCACGGTGGAACTCGGCCTCCCATTGCCAAGCCGGATCCCGCATCACTAAACCTGATCCCCCTAAACTAAAACCGATCCTCAAAGGCTAAACCAGATCCCCCATCAATAACCCTGATCCCCCATCACTAAACCAGATCCCCCATGGCGGAACCCGTCCTCCCATTGCTAAACCGTGTCCTGCATCACTAAACCTGATCCCCCTTAACTAACCCGATCCTCAATAGTTAAACACGATTCCCCATCACTAAACCCGATCCCCCATCACTAAATCCGATCCCCCATCACAAAACCCGATCCCCCATCACTAAACCGGATCCTCATCATTAAACTCGATCACCGATCGCTAAACCCATTCCCCCATTACTAAACCCGATCCCCCAATGCTAAACATGGTCGCCCATTGGTAAACTGGACCCTGCATCACTGAACCTGATCCCCCTTAACTAAACCTGATCCCCAATAGCTAAACACAATGCCCCATCACTAAATCTAATCCCCCATCACTAAACCTGATCCCACAATGCTAAACATGGTCGCCCATTGGTAAACCGGACACGGCATCACTAATCCTGATCCCTCACATCTAAACCCGATCCCCATCACTAAGCACGATCCGCATCACTAATCCTGATCCCCCAATGCTAAACATGATCCCACATCACTAAACCTGATCCCCCATCACTAAACCCGATCCCCCAGCACTAAACCAGATCCCCCATCACTAACCCCGATCCCCTATCACAATACCCGATCCCACATCACTAATCCCAATCCCCCATAGCTAAACCTGATCCCCCATGGCGAAATTGAATCTCCCATTGCTAAACCGGATCCCACATTACTAAACCAAATCCCCCTTAGCTAAACCTGATCCCTAATAGCTAAACACGATGCCCCATCACTAAATCTGATCCCCCATCACTAAACCTGATCCCCCATCACTAAACACGATCTCCCAATGCTAAACATGATCCCCCATCTCTAAACCTGAGCCCCCATTACCTAACCCGATCTCCCATCACTAAACCCGATCCCCCATCACTAAATCCGATCCCCCATCACAAAACCCGATCCCCAACACTAAACCCGATCCCCCAATGCTAAACATGTTCCCGCATCACTAAACCTGATCCCAAATCACTAACGCCGATCCCCCATCACTAAACACGATCCCCCATCACTAACCCTGATCCCCCGTCACTGAACCCAATCCCCACATCTAAACCCGATCCCCATCACTAAACCCGATGCCCATCACTAAACCCGATCCCCCAATGCTAAACATGATCCCACATCACTAAACCTGATACCCCATCTCTAAAGCCGATCCCCCATCACTAAACCAGATGCCCCATCACTAACCCCAATCTCACATCACTGTACCCGATCCCACATCACTAAACCCAATCCCCCATAGCTAACCTTGTTCCCCTTGGCTAAATCGAATTTCCCATTGCTTAAATGGATCCCACATTATTAAACCCGATCCCCCAATGCAAAACATGATTCCCATCACTAAACCTGATCCCCCATCACTAAACGCGATTCCCCATAGCTTTACTTGAAACCCCTTGGCTAAACCCAATCTCCCATAGCTAAACCCGATCCACCATCACTAAACCCAACCCTCCAATACTAAACATGGTCCCCCATCACTAAACCTGATCCTGCATCAACGAACCCGATCGCCCATAACTAAACTCGAACCCCCATCACTAAACTTTATCCCCCATCACTAAACCCGATCCCCCATCACTCAACCCGATCCCCCAATGCTAAATATGATCCCCCATCGCTAAACCTGAGCCCCCATCACTAAACCTGATCCCCCATCACTAAACCCGATCCCCCAATGCTAAACATGGACCCCCATCGCTAAACTGAATCCCACATCACTAAACCCACTCCCACATATCTAAACCCGATCCCACATCACAAAGCCTGATCCCCATCACTAAACCCGATACCCCATCACTAAACCCGATCCCACAACACTAAACCCGATCCCCCAATGCTAAACATGATCCCTCATCACTAAAGCTGTTCCCCCATCACTAAACCCGATCCACTATTACTAAAACCGACCCCCCCCATCATTAAACCTGATTCCACATCACTAAACCCGATCCCCCATAGCTAAACCTGATCCACGACGGCTAATCACGATCTCCCTATGCTAATCCAGATCCTGCTCACTACACCCGATCCCCCATAGCTGAACCCGAGCCCCAATAGCTAATCATGATCCCCAATCAGTAAACCTGACCCCCCATCACTATGCCTGTTCCCCCAATGCTAACCATGATTCCACATCACTCAATCTGATCCCCCATCATTAAACCCGATCCCCTAATGCTAAACATGCTCCCCATCACTAAACATGATCCCCCACTAAAAACGATCCCCATCACTAAATCCAATGCCCGATCACTAAAACCAATCCTGCATTACTAAACCCGATCCCCCATAGCTAAACCCGATCCCCAATAGCTAAACAAGATACCACATAACTATACCTGATCCCCATCACTAAGCCCGATCCCCCAACACTAAACCCGATCCCCCTAACTAATCCCGACCCCCCATCACTAAACGATCTCCAATCACTACACCCATTCCCCCATCACTAAACCCAATCCCCCAATGCTAAACATGGTCCCCCATTGCTAAACCGGATCCTGCATCACTAAACCCGAATCCCATTGCTAAACCCCATCCCTCATCACTAAACCCGATCTCCCAATGCTAAAAAGGTTTCCCATCACTAAACCGGATCCCGCAACATTAAACACAATTCCTCACCACTAAACCCGATCCCCCAATGCTAAACATGGTCCTCAATTGCTACACCGGATCCCGCAACACTAAACCCGATCTCCCATAGCTAAACCTGATCCTCCGTCACTAAAACTGATCCCCATCAATAAACCCGATACCCCATTCCTAAACCCGATCCCACATCACTGAACCTAATCCCCCATACCTAAACCCAATCCCCCATTACTAAACCAGATCCCGCAATGCTGAACATGATCCCCCATCACTAAACCCGATCCCCAAATGCTAACATGATCCCCCATCACAAAGCCTGATTCCCCATCACTAAACCCGATCCCCTAACACGAAATCCGATCCCCCATCACTCATCCCGACCCCCCCATCCCTAAACTCGATCCCCGATCGCCAAACCCAATGTGCCATCACTAAACCTGATCCCCTTTAGCTAAAACCGATCCCCCATCACTAAACCTGATCCCCCAGCACTAAACCCGATCCCCCAGAGCAAAAAATGATCCCCCAACACTAAACGTGATTGCCCATCACTAAGCCCGATACCCATCACAAAACCCAATCCCCCATATCTAAACCCAATCCCCCATCACTAATCCCAACCCCCCATCACTAAACCCGAGCCCTCAATGCCAAACATGATCCCCCATAGCTAAACCTGATCCCCCACGATGAAACCCGACCTCCGATTGCTAAACCGGTCCCGCATCACTAAACCTGATCTCCCTAAGCTAAACCTGATCCTCAATAGCTAAACACTATTCCCCATCACTAAACCCGATCCCCCATCACTAAACCCGATCCCACATCACTAAAGCCGATCCCCCATCACTAAACCCAATCCCCCATCACTAAACCTGATCCCCCATCACTAAACCCGATCCCCCATCACTAAGCCTGATCTGCGATCACAAAACCCAATCTCCCATCACTAAATCCGATCCCCCAATGCTAAACATGGTCCCCCATTGCTAAACCGGACATCGCATCACTAAACCTGATCCCCCATAGCTAAATCCGATCCCCCATTACTGAACCCGATACCCCATCACTAACCCCGATCCCACATCACTAAACCCAATCCCCCACATCGAAACCCGATCCCCATCACTAAACCTGATCCCCCATCACTCAACCTGATCCCCCAATGCTAAACATGATCCCCCATCACTAAACCACATCCCCCATAACTAAACACGATCCCACATCACTAACCCCGATCCCACATCACTAATCCAGTCCCCCATAGATAAACGTGATCTCCCACAGTGAAATCCGACCTCCCCTAAACGGGATCCTGCATCATTAAACCTGATCCTTTAAACTAAAGATGATCCTCAATAGCTAAACAAAATTGCCCATAGCTAAACCAGATCCCCCATCACTAAACCCGATCCCCCATCACTAAACCGGATCCCCCATCACTAAACTCGATCACCGATCACTAAACCCAATCCCACATCACTAAACCCGATCGCACAATGCTAAACATGGTCCCCCATTGCTAAACCGGACCCTGCACCACTAAACCTGATCCCCCATATCTAAACCCGATCCCCCATCTCTCAACTCAATCCCCTACTTCTAAAACCGATCCCCCTTCACTAAAGCCCATCCCCATCACTAAACCGGATTGCCCAATGCTAAACATGATCCCCCATCACTAAACCCGATCCCCCATCACTTAATCGGATCCCCCATCACTAACCCCGATCCCCCATCACTAAACATATCCCCACATCACTAAACCTGATCCCCCATAGCTAAACTTGCTCCCCCATGGATAAATCGAATCTCCCATTGCTAAACCAGATCCCGCATTACTAAACCCAATCCCCCATAACTAAACCTGATCCCCATTAGCTAAATCCGATCCCGCATCACTAAACGCGATCCCCATCACTAAACCTGATCCCCCAATGCTAAACATAACCCCCCACCACTAAACTTGATCCCCCATCACTAAACCCGATCCCCCATCACTGAACATGATCCCCCATCACTAAACCCCGATCCCACATCACTAAAACCGATCCCACATCTCTAGACCCGACCCCCCATAACTAAACTAGATCCCCCATGGCGGAACCCGACCTCCCATTGCTAAACCGGTTCCTGCATCACTAAACCTGATCCCCCTTAACTAAACCCGATCCTCAATAGCTAAATACGATTCCCCATCACTAAACCCGATCCCACATCACTAAACCCGATCCCGCATCACAAAACCCAATCCCACAATGCTAAACATGATCCTCCATAGATAAACCCAATCCGCCATCACTAAACCAGATCCCCCATCACTAAACCCAATCCCCCATCACTAAACCCGAACCCCCATCACTAAACCCAATCCCCCAATGATAAACATGGTCCCCCATCGCTAAACCGGATCCTGCATCACTAAATCCGAACCCCATAGCTAAACTCGATCCCCCATCATTAAACCTGATCCCCATCACTAAACCCAATCGCCCAGAGCTAAAAATGATCCCCCATCTCTCAACCTGATCGCCCATCACTAAATCCAATACCCAATCACTAAACCTGATCGCCCATAGGTAAACCTGATCCCACATGGCTAAACCCGATCTCCCATTGCTAAAACGGATCCCGATCACTAAACCCGATCTCACATCTCTAAACCTGATCCTCCATCGCTTAACCAGTACCTGCATCACTGAACCCGATCCCCCATGGCTGAACACGATCCCCCGTCACTAAACCTGATCCCTCATCACTAAACTCGATCTCCCAGAGCTAAAAATGATCTTCCATCGCTAAACCTGATCCCCCATCACTAAACCCAATCTCCCATCACTAAACACGATCCCCAATCACTAAACACAATCCCCCATCACTAAACCCGATCCCCCAATGCTAAACATGGTTCCCCCATCGCTAAAACGGATGCTGCATCACTAAACCTGATCGCCCATAGCTAAACTCGATCCCCCATCACCAAACCGGATCCCCCATCACTGAACCCGATCCCCCATCACTCAACCCGATCCCCCAATGCTAAACATGATCCCCATTGCTTAACCTGATCCCCATCACTAAACCTGATCCCCATCACTAAACCCGATCCCCCATCACTAAACCCGATCCCCGATCGCTAAACCCCATCCCTCATCACTAAACCCAATCCCCCAATGCTAAAAAGGTTTCCCATCACTAAACCGGATTCTGCATCACTAAACCCAATCCCTCATCACTAAACCCGATCCCCCATCACTAAAACGAACCCCCCATCACTAAACCCGATCCCCCAAAGCTAAACATGGTCGTCAATCACTACACCGGATCCCGCAACACTAAACCTGATCCCCATAGCTAAACCCGATCCACCATCACTAAACCTGATCCCCCATCAATAAACCAAATACCCCATCCCTAAACCCGATCCCACATCACTGAACCCAATCCCCCATAGCTAAACCCAATGCCCCATTACTAAACAGGATCCCATAATGCTAATTATGATCCCCCATCACTAAACCCGATCCCCAAATGCTAAACATGATCGCCCATCACCAAACCTGATTCCACATCACTCATCCCGACCCCTGATCCCTAAACTCGATCCCCGATCGCCAAGCCCAATGTCCCATCAATAAAACTGATCCCATGTAGCTAAACCTGATCCCCGTCACTAAAGCTGATCCCCCATCACTAAACACGATCCCCCAGAGCAAAAGAATGATCCCCCATCAATATACGTGATTGCCCATCACTACGCCTGATAGCCATCACAAAACCCATTCCCCATATCTAAACCCGATCCCCCATCACTAAACCCGATCCCTCAATGCCAAACATGATCCCCCATAGCTCAACCTGATCCCCTACGGTGAAACCCGACCTTGCATTGCTAAACCGGTCCCGCATCACTAAACCTGATCCCCCTAAACTAAACCCGATCCTCAATAGCTAAACACTATTCCCCATCGCTAAACCCAATCCCCATCACTAAACCCGATCCCCCAACACTAAACCCGATCCCCCAATGCTAAACGTGATCCCCCAAATCTAAACCCGATCCCCCATCACTAAACCCGATCCCCCAATGCTAAACATGGTCCCCCATTGGTAAACAGGACACTGCATCACTAAATCTGATCCCCATATCTATGCCCGATCCCCCATCACTGAACCCAATACCCCATCACTAAACTTGATGCCAAATCACTAAACCCAATCCCCCATCACTAAACCCGATCCCCCATCACTAAGCCTGATCCGCGATCACAAGACCCAATCTCCCATCACTAAACCCAATCCCCCAATGCTAAACATGGTCCCCCATTGCTCAACGGGACATCGCATCACTAAACCTGATCCCCATAGCTAAATCCGATCCCCCATCACTAAACCTTATCCCCCATCACTAAACTCGATACCCCATCAGTAACCTCGAACCCACATCAATAAAGCCAATCCCCCACACTGAAACCCGATCCCCATCACTAAACCCGATCCCCCATCACTAAACCTGATCCCCCAATGCTAAACATGATCCCCATCGCTAAACCGGACCCCGCATCACTAAACCTGATCCCCCATATCTAAACCCGATCCCCCATCACTAAACCCAATCCCCCACATCTAAGTCCGATCCCCCTTCACTAAAGCCCTCCCCATCACTTAACCCGATCCCCCAATGCTAAACATGATCCCCCATCACTAAACCCGATCCCCCATCACTAAATCAGATCCCCCATCACTAACACCGATCCCCCATCACTAATCATAATTCCACATCACTAAACCTGATCCCCCAAAGCTAAACTTGATCCCCCATGGATAAATCAAATCTCCCATTGCTAAACTGGATCCTGCATTATTAAACCAAATCCCCCATAGGTAAACCTGATCCCCAATAGCTAAATCTGATCCCGCATCACTAAACCCGATCCCCATCACTAAAACTGATCCCCCAATGCTAAACATAATCCCCTACCACTAAACCAGATCCCCCATCACTAAAACCGATCCACCATCACTAAACAAGATCCCCCCATCACTAAACCCGATCCCACATCACTAAACCCGATCCCCCCATCACTAAACCAGATCCCCCATCACTAAACCCCAATCCCGCATTACTAAACCCGATACCCCATCACTATACCCGATCCCCCATCACTAAACCAGATCCCCATCACTAAACTCGATCACCGATTGCTAAACCAAATCCCCCATCACTAATCCCGATCCCCAAATGCTAAACATGGGCACCCTTTGGTAAACCGGACCCGGCATCACTAAACCTGATCCCCCACATCTAAACCCGATCCCCATCACTAAACCCGATCCCAATCACTAATCCCAATCCTCCAATGCTAAACATGATCCCCATCACTAAACCTGATCCCCCAGCACTAAACCCGATCCCCCATCAATAAACCAGATCCCTCATCACTAAACCCGATCCCCACCATTAAACCCGATCCCCCATCACTAAACCGGATACGCATCACTAAACCTGATCACCAATCGCTAAACCCAATCTCCCATCACTAAACCCGATCCCCCAATGCTAGACATGGTCGCCCATTGGTAAACTGGACCCGCCATCACTAAACCTGATCCCCCACATCTAAACCCGATCCCCATCACTAAAGACGATCCCCATCACTAATCCCGAAACCCCCAATGCTAAACATGATCCCCCATCACTAAACCTGATCCCACATCACTAAACCAGACCCCCCATCACTAACCCCGATACCCCATCACTAAACATGATCCCACATCACTAAACCCAATCCCCCAAAGCTAAACTTGATCCCCGATGCTAAACCAAATCTCCCATTGCTAAACCGGATCCTGCATTACAAAACCCAATCCCCCGTAGCTAAGCCCGATCCCCAATAGCTAAACCTGATCCCCCATCACTAAACACGATCCCCCATCACTAAACCTGATCCCACAATGCTAAACATAATCCCCCACCACTAAACCTGATACCCCATCACTAAACCCGATCCCCCATCACTAAACCAGATTCCCCATCACTAAACCCGATCCCACATCACTAAACCCGCTCCCACATCTCTAAACCCGATCCCCATCACTAAACCAGATCCCCATCACTAAACACGATCACCGATCGCTAAACCAAATCCCCCATCACTAATCCCGATCCCCCAATGCTAAACATGGGCACCCTTTGGTAAACTGGACCCGGCATCACTAAACCTGATCCCCCACATCTAAACCCGATCCCCATCACTAAACCCGATCCCAATCACTCATCCCAATCCCCCAATGCTAAACATGATCCCCATCACTAAACCTGATCCCCCAAAGCTAAACTTGATCCCCGATGCTAAACCAAATCTCCCATTGCTAAACCGGATCCTGCATTACAAAACCCAATCCCCCGTAGCTAAGCCCGATCCCCAATAGCTAAACCTGATCCCCCATCACTAAACACGATCCCCCATCACTAAACCTGATCCCACAATGCTAAACATAATCCCCCACCACTAAACCTGATACCCCATCACTAAACCCGATCCCCCATCACTAAACCAGATTCCCCATCACTAAACCCGATCCCACATCACTAAACCCGCTCCCACATCTCTAAACCCGATCCCCATCACTAAACCAGATCCCCATCACTAAACACGATCACCGATCGCTAAACCAAATCCCCCATCACTAATCCCGATCCCCCAATGCTAAACATGGGCACCCTTTGGTAAACTGGACCCGGCATCACTAAACCTGATCCCCCACATCTAAACCCGATCCCCATCACTAAACCCGATCCCAATCACTCATCCCAATCCCCCAATGCTAAACATGATCCCCATCACTAAACCTGATCCCCCAGCACTAAACCCGATCCCCCAACAATAAACCAGATCCTTCATCACTAAACCCGATCCCCAATCATTAAACCCGATCCCACATCACTAATTCCAATCTTCCATAGCTACACCTGATCCCCCATGGCTAAATCGAATCTCCCATTGCTAAACCGGATCCCGCATTACTAAACCCAATCCCCCTTAGCTAAACCTGATCCACAATAGCTAAACACGATCCCCATCACTAAATTTGATCCCCCATCACTAGACCTGATCCCCCAATGCTAAACATGTTCCCCCTTTGCTAAACCTGATCCCCATCACTAAACCTGATCCGCGATCACTAAACATGATCCCCCATCTATAAACCCAATCCCCCATCACTAAACCAGATCTTCCACCACTAACCCCGATCACCCAACACTAAACCTGATCCCACATCACTAAACCCGATCCCCTATAGCTAAACTTGAACCCCCATGGCTAAATCGAATCTCCCATTGCTAAACCAGATCCCGCATTACTAAACCCAATCCCCCATAGCTAAACCTGATCCCCAATAGCTAAACAGCTCCCCCATCACTTAACCCGATCCCCCATCACTAAACCTGATCCCCCAATGCTAAACGTAATCCCCCACCACTAAACCCGATCCCCATCACTAAAAATGTTCCGCCATCACTAAACCTGATCCCCCATCACTAAGCCTGATCCGCGATCACAAAACCCAATCTCCCATCACTAAACCCAATCCCCCAATGCTAAACATGGTCCCCCATTGCTCAACGGGACATCACATCACTAAACCTGATCCCCATAGCTAAATCCGATCCCCCATCACTAAACCTTATCCCCCCATCACTAAACCCGATACCCCATCAGTAACCTCGAACCCACATCAATAAAGCCAATCCCCCACACTGAAACCCGATCCCCATCACTAAACCCGATCCCCCATCACTAAACATGATCCCCCAATGCTAAACATGATCCCCATCGCTAAACCGGACCCCGCATCACTAAACCTGATCCCCCATATCTAAACCCGATCCCCCATCACTAAACCCAATCCCCCACATCTATGTCCGATCCCCCTTCACTAAAGCCCTCCCCATCACTTAACCCGATCCCCCAATGCTAAACATGATCCCCCATCACTAAACCCGATCCCCCATCACTAAATCAGAACCCCCATCACTAACACCGATCCCCCATCACTAAACATACTTCCACATCACTAAACCTGATCCCCCATAGCTAAACTTGATCCCCCATGGATAAATCAAATCTTCCATTGCTAAACTGGATCCCGCATTATTAAACCAAATCCCCCATAGGTAAACCTGATCCCCAATAGCTAAATCTGATCCCGCATCACTAAACCCGATCCCCATCAATAAAACTGATCCCCCAATGCTAAACATAATCCCCTACCACTAAACCAGATCCCCCATCACTAAAACCGATCCACCATCACTAAACAAGATCCCCCATCACTAAACCCGATCCCACATCACTAAACCCGATCCCCCATCACTAAACCCCAATCCCGCATTACTAAACCCGATACCCCATCACTATACCCGATCCCCCATCACTAAACCAGATCCCCATCACTAAACTCGATCACCGATTGCTAAACCAAATCCCCCATCACTAATTCCGATCCTCCAATGCTAAACATGGGCACCCTTTGGTAAACTGGACCCGGCATCACTAAACCTGATCCCCCACAACTAAACCCGATCCCCATCACTAAACCCGATCCCAATCACTCATCCCAATCCCCCAATGCTAAACATGATCCCCATCACTAAACCTGATCCCCCAGCACTAAACCCGATCCCCCAACAATAAACCAGATCCTTCATCACTAAACCCGATCCCCAATCATTAAACCCGATCCCACATCACTAATTCCAATCTTCCATAGCTACACCTGATCCCCCATGGCTAAATCGAATCTCCCATTGCTAAACCGGATCCCGCATTACTAAACCCAATCCCCCTTAGCTAAACCTGATCCACAATAGCTAAACACGATCCCCATCACTAAATTTGATCCCCCATCACTAGACCTGATCCCCCAATGCTAAACATGTTCCCCCTTTGCTAAACCTGATCCCCATCACTAAACCTGATCCGCGATCACTAAACATGATCCCCCATCTATAAACCCAATCCCCCATCACTAAACCAGATCTTCCACCACTAACCCCGATCACCCAACACTAAACCTGATCCCACATCACTAAACCCGATCCCCTATAGCTAAACTTGAACCCCCATGGCTAAATCGAATCTCCCATTGCTAAACCAGATCCCGCATTACTAAACCCAATCCCCCATAGCTAAACCTGATCCCCAATAGCTAAACAGCTCCCCCATCACTTAACCCGATCCCCCATCACTAAACCTGATCCCCCAATGCTAAACGTAATCCCCCACCACTAAACCCGATCCCCATCACTAAAAATGTTCCGCCATCACTAAACCTGATCCCCCATCACTAAGCCTGATCCGCGATCACAAAACCCAATCTCCCATCACTAAACCCAATCCCCCAATGCTAAACATGGTCCCCCATTGCTCAACGGGACATCACATCACTAAACCTGATCCCCATAGCTAAATCCGATCCCCCATCACTAAACCTTATCCCCCCATCACTAAACCCGATACCCCATCAGTAACCTCGAACCCACATCAATAAAGCCAATCCCCCACACTGAAACCCGATCCCCATCACTAAACCCGATCCCCCATCACTAAACATGATCCCCCAATGCTAAACATGATCCCCATCGCTAAACCGGACCCCGCATCACTAAACCTGATCCCCCATATCTAAGCCCGATCCCCCATCACTAAACCCAATCCCCCACATCTATGTCCGATCCCCCTTCACTAAAGCCCTCCCCATCACTTAACCCGATCCCCCAATGCTAAACATGATCCCCCATCACTAAACCCAATCCCCCATCACTAAATCAGAACCCCCATCACTAACACCGATCCCCCATCACTAAACATACTTCCACATCACTAAACCTGATCCCCCATAGCTAAACTTGATCCCCCATGGATAAATCAAATCTTCCATTGCTAAACTGGATCCCGCATTATTAAACCAAATCCCCCATAGGTAAACCTGATCCCCAATAGCTAAATCTGATCCCGCATCACTAAACCCGATCCCCATCAATAAAACTGATCCCCCAATGCTAAACATAATCCCCTACCACTAAACCAGATCCCCCAGCACTAAAGCCGATCCACCATCACTAAACAAGATCCCCCATCACTAAACCCGATCCCACATCACTAAACCCGATCCCCCATCACTAAACCCCAATCCCGCATTACTAAACCCGATACCCCATCACTATACCCGATCCCCCATCACTAAACCAGATCCCCATCACTAAACTCGATCACCGATTGCTAAACCAAATCCCCCATCACTAATTCCGATCCTCCAATGCTAAACATGGGCACCCTTTGGTAAACTGGACCCGGCATCACTAAACCTGATCCCCCACAACTAAACCCGATCCCCATCACTAAACCCGATCCCAATCACTCATCCCAATCCCCCAATGCTAAACATGATCCCCATCACTAAACCTGATCCCCCAGCACTAAACCCGATCCCCCATCAATAAACCAGATCCTTCATCACTAAACCCGATCCCCAATCATTAAACCCAATCCCACATCACTAATTCCAATCCTCCATAGCTACACCTGATCCCCCATGGCTAAATCGAATCTCCCATTGCTAAACCGGATCCCGCGTTACTAAACCCAATCCCCCTTAGCTAAACCTGATCCGCAATAGCTAAACACGATCCCCATCACTAAATTTGATCCCCCATCACTAGACCTGATCCCCCAATGCTAAACATGTTCCCCCTTTACTAAACCTGATCCCCATCACTAAACCTGATCCGCGATCACTAAACATGATCCCCCATCTCTAAACCCAATCCCCCATCACTAAACCAGATCTTCCATCACTAACCCCGATCCCCCAACACTAAACCTGATCCCACATCACTAAACCCGATCCCCTATAGCTAAACTTGAACCCCCATGGCTAAATCGAATCTCCCATTGCTAAACCGGATCCCGCATTACTAAACCCGATCCCCCATCACTAAACCCGATCCACCAAAGCTAAGCATGACCGCCATAGATAAACCCGATCCCCCACCACTAACCCGATCCCCCATCACTAAACAGGATGCCCCATCACTAAATCTGATCACCATTCGCTAAACCCAATCTCCCATCACTAAACCCGAACCCCAATGCTAGACATAGTCGCCCATTGGTAAACCGGACCCGCCATCACTAAACCTGATCCCCCACATCTAAACCCGATCCCCATCAATAAACCCGATCCCCATCACTAATCCCGATCCCCCAATGCTAAACATGATCCCCCATCACTAAACCCGATCCCCCATCACTAAACCTGATCCCACAATGCTAAACATAATCCCCCACCACAAAACCTGATCCCCCATCACTAAACCCGATCCCCCACATCTAAATCAGATCCCCCATCACTAAACCCGATCCCCCATCACTATACCAGATCCCCATCACTAAACACGATCACCGATCGCTAAACCAAATCCCCCATCACTAAACCCGATCCCACAATGCTAAACATGGTCGCCCATTGGTAAATCAGACCCGGCATCACTAAACCTGATCCCCCACATCTAAACCCAATCCCGATCACAAAACCCGATCCCCATCACTAATTCCAATCCCCCAATGCTAAACATGATCCCCCATCACTAAACCTGATCTCCCAGCACTAAACCAGATCTCCCATCACTAAAACAGATCCCCCATCACTAACCCCAATCCCCAATCATTAATCCCGATCCCACATCACTAATTCCAATCCCCCATAGCTAAACCTGATCCCGCATGGCTAAATCGAATCTCCCATTGCTAAACCGGATCCCGCATTACTAAACCCAATCCCCCTTAGCTACACCTGATCCCCAATAGCTAAACACGATCCCCCATCACTAAATCTGATTCCCCATCACTAAACCTGATCACCCAATGCTAAACATGTTCTTCCTTTACTAAACCGGATCCCCCATCGCTAAACATGATTCCCCATCACTAAACACGATCAACAATCGCTAAAGCCAATCCCCCATCTCTAAACCTGATCGCACAATGCTAAACATGGTCCCCCATCGCTGATCCGGATCCTGCATTACTAAACACGATCCCACAAGCTGAACTCGATCCCCTATCACTAAAGACGATCCCCATCACTAATCCCGAAACCCCAATGCTAAACATGATCTCCCATCACTAAACGAGATCCTCCATCACAAACCCCGATCCCCCATCACTAAACCTGAGCCCACATCACTAAACCCGATACCCCATAGCTAAACCAGATCCCCATGGCGGAACTCGACCTCCCATTCCTAAACTGGAACCCGCATCACTAAAACTGATCCTCCTTAACTAAACCCGATCCACAATAGCTAAACACGATTCCCCATCACTAAACCCAATCCCTCATCACTAAACCCGATCCCCCATCATGAAAACCGATCCACCAATGCTAAACATGACCGCCATAGATAAACCCGATCCCCCACCACTAAACCCGATCATCCAGCACTAAACCCAATCCCCCATTGTTAAACCTGACCCCCCAATGCTAAACGTGGTCGCCCATTGGTAAACCAGACCCGGCATCACTAAACTTTATCCCCCCACATCTAAACCAGATCCCCATCACTAAACACGATCCCCATCACAAATCCCGATCCCCCAATGCTAAACATGATCCACCATCACAAAACCTGATCCCCATCACTAAACCCGATCCCCATCACTAAACCAGATCCCCCATCACTAACCCCAATCCCCCACCACTAAACCCGATCCCCATCACTAAACCAGATCCCCCATCACTAACCCCAATCCCCCACCACTAAACCCGATCCCACATCACTAAACCAGATCGCCCATTACTAACCCCGATCCCCCAACACTAAACCTGATCCCACAGCACTAAACCCGATCCCCCATAGCTAAACCTGATACCCGATGGCTAAATCGAATCTCCCAATGCTAAACCGGATCCCACATTACTAAACCCAATCCCCCATCGCTAAACCTGATCCCCAATAGCTAAACCCGATCCCGCATCACTAAACCCGATCCCTCATGACTAAACCTGATCCCCCAATGCTAATCATAATTCCCCACCACTAAACCCGATTCCACATCACTAAACCCGATCCCACATCTCTAAACCTGAACCCCATCACTAAACCCGAACCCCCATCACTAAACCGGATCCCCCATCACTAAACTCGATCACCGATCACTAAGCCAAATCCCCCATCACTAAACCCGATCCCCCAAAGCTAAACATGGTCGCCCATTGGTAAACCGGACCCGGCATCATTGAACCTGATCCCCATCACTAATCCTGATCCCCCAATGCTAAACATGATCCCCCATCACTAAACCCGATCCCCCTTCACTAAACCAGATCCCCATCACTAACCCCGATCCCCAATCACTAAACCCGATCCCACATCACTAATTCCAATCCCCCATAGCTAAACCTGATCCCCCATGGCTAAATCCAATCTCCTATTGCTAAACCATTTCCCACATTACTAAACCCAGTCCCCCTTAGCTAAACCTGATCCCCAATAGCTGAAAACGATCCCCCATCACTTAATCTGATTCCCCCATCACTAAACCTGATCCCCAATGCTAAACATGTTCCCCCTTTGCTAAACCCGATCCCCCATCACTAAACCTGATCCCTCATCACTAAACACGATCCCCAATCGCTAAACCCAATCCCCCATCACTAAACCTGATCGCCCAATGCTAAACATGATCCCCCATCACTGATCCGGATTCTGCATTACTAAACACGATGCTCCATATCTAAACTCGATCCCCTATCACTAAACAAGATCCCCATCACTGAACCCGATCCCCCACAGCTAAACATGATCCCCCATCACTATACCTGATCCCCCATCACAAACCCCAATCCCCCATCACTAAACCTGAGCCCCCACCACTAAACCGGATCTCCCATCACTAAACTCGATCACCGATCGCTAAACCCAATCCCCCATCACTAAACCGGATCCCCCAATGCTCAACATGGTCGCCCATTGGTAAACTGGACCCGGCATCACTAAACCTGATCTCTCACATCTAAACCCGAACACCATCACTAAACCCGATCCCCATCACTAAACCCGATCCCCATCACTAATCCCAATCCCCAATGCTAAATATGATCCCCCATGACTAAACCTGATCCACCATGACTAAACCCGATCTTCCATCACAAAACCAGATCCCCCATCACTTACCGCGATCCCCAATCACTAAACCTGATCCCACATCGCTAAACCCGATCCCCCATAGCTAAACCTGATCCCCGATGGCTAAATCGAATCTCCCATTGCTAAACCGGATCCCACATTACTAAAACTGATCCCCCAATGCTAAACATAGTCCCCCACCACTAAACCTGATCCCCATCACAAAACCCGATCCCCCATCACTAAACCAGATCCCCCATCATTAAACCTGATCCCACATCACTAAACCCGATCCCACATCTCTAAACCAGATCCCCATCACTAAACCCGATCCCCCATCACTAAACCGGAACCCACAATGCTAAACATGGTCGCCCATTGGTAAACTGGACCCCGCATCATTAAACCTGATCCCTCACATCTGAACCCGATCCCCATCACTAAACACAATCCCCATCACAATCCCGATTCCCCAATGCTAAATATGATCCCCATCACTAAACCTGATTCCCCCATCGCTAAACCTGATCCTCCATCACTAATTCCAATGCCCCATAGCTAAACCTGATCCCCCATGGCTAAATTGAATCTCCCATTGTAAACCGTATCCCGCATTACTAAACCCAATCCACCTTAGCTAAACCTGATCCCCATAACTAAACTCCATCCCCCGTTATTCAACCTGATCCCCATCACTGAACCTGATCCCCCATAGCTAAAAATGATCCCCCATCGCTAAACCTGATCCCCCATCACTAAAGCCGATACCCCATCACTTAACCCAATCCCACATCACTAAACCCAATCCCCCATTTCTAAACCCAATCTCCATCACTAAACCTGAACCCCATCACTAAACCCGATCTGCCAATGCTAAACAAGATCCCCCATCGCTAAACCTGAGCTCCCATCACAAAATTCGATCCCCCATCACTAAACCCGACCCCCCATCACTAAATCCGATCCCACATCACTAAACACGATCACCCATAGCTAAACATGATCCTCCACGGCTAAACCCGTTCTCCCATTGCTAAACCGGATCCCGTATCACTATTCCCAATACCCCATAGATAAACCCGTTCCCCCATAGCTAAACACGATCTCAGATCACTAAACCCAATCCTCCATCACTAAACCTGATCCCTCAATGCTAATCATGATCCCCAACGCTAAACCTGATCCCCTATCACTAAACCTGTTCCCCATCACTAAACCTGATCCCCCATCGCTAAACCCGATCCCACATCACTAAACCCAATGCCACATCACTAAACCCAATCCTCCAATGCTAAACATGATCCCCATCACTAAACCTGATCCCCATCACTAAACCCATCCCCATCAATAAACCCGATCCCCATGGCAAAACCCGATCCTACATCACTAAAACCGATCCGCCATAGATAAACCCGATCCCCCATAGCTAAACATGATCCCGCATCACTACACCAGATCCCCCATCACTAAATCCGAATCCCAATGCTAAACATGATCCCACATCACTAAACCCGACCCCCCATAGCTAAACCCGATTCCCCATAGCTAAACAAGATCTCCCATCACTAAACCAAATCCCCCATCACAAGACCCGATCCCCCCTCACTAATCCTGATCCCACATCACTAATCCCGATCCCCCATAGCTAAACCTGATCCCCCATGGTGAAACACGACCTCCATTGCTAAGCCAGATCCTGCATCACTAAACCTGATCCTTTAAACTAAACCCGATCCTCAATAGCTAAAGATGATTCCCCATCACTAAACCTGATCCCCCATCACTAAATCCAATCCCACATCTCTAAACCCGATCCCCCATGGTTAAACATGATCCCCCATGGCAAATCCCGATCTCCTATTGCTAAACCGGATCCCGTTTCACTAAACCCGATACCCCATAGCTAAAACAAAAACAGAATTACCTGGAAAAACTCAGCAGGTCTGGCAGCATCGGCGGAGAAGAAAAGAGTTGACGTTTCGAGTCCTCATGACCCTTCGACAGAACTTGCGTTCAAGTCCAAGAAAGAGTTGACATATAAGCTGGTTTAAGGTGTGTGTGTGGGGGGCGGAGAGATAGAGAGACAAAGAGGTGGGGGGGGAGGGTGTGGTTGTAGGGACAAACAAGCAGTGATAGAAGCAGATCATCAAAAGATGTCAACGACAATAGTACAATAGAACACATAGGTGTTAAAATTAAAGTTGGTGATATTATCTAAACGAATGTGCTAATTAAGAATGGATGGTAGGGCACTCAAGGTATAGCTCTAGTGGGTTTTTTTTTATATAATGGAAATAGGTGGGAAAAGGAAAATCTTTATAACTTATTGGAAAAAAAAGGGAAGGGGGAAACAGAAAGGGGGTGGGGATGGGGGAGGGAGCTTACGACCTAAAGTTGTTGAATTCAATATTCAGTCCGGAAGGCTGTAAAGTCCCTAGTCGGAAGATGAGGTGTTGTTCCTCCAGTTTGCGTTGGGCTTCACTGGAACAATGCAGCAAGCCAAGGACAGACATGTGGGCAAGAGAGCAGGGTGGAGTGTTGAAATGGCAAGCGACAGGGAGGTTTGGGTCATTCTTGCGGACAGACCGCAGGTGTTCTGCAAAGCGGTCGCCCAGTTTACGTTTGGTCTCTCCAATGTAGAGGAGACCACATTGGGAGCAACGAATGCAGTAGACTAAGTTGGGGGAAATGCAAGTGAAATGCTGCTTCACTTGAAAGGAGTGTTTGGGTCCTTGGACGGTTAGGAGAGAGGAAGTGAAGGGGCAGGTGTTGCATCTTTTGCATGGGCATGGGGTGGTGCCATAGGAGGGGGTTGAGGAGTAGGGGGTGATGGAGGAGTGGACCAGGGTGTCCCGGAGGGAGCGATCCCTACGGAATGCCGATAAGGGGGGTGAAGGAAAGATGTGTTCGGTGGTGGCATCATGCTGGAGTTGGCGGAAATGGCGGAGGATGATCCTTTGAATGCGGAGGCTGGTGGGGTGATAAGTGAGGACAAGGGGGACCCTATCATGTTTCTGGGAGGGAGGAGAAGGCGTGAGGGCTTATGCGCGGGAGATGGGCCGGACACGGTTGAGGGCCCTGTCAACGACCGTGGGTGGAAAACCTCGGTTAAGGAAGAAGGAGGACATGTCAGAGGAACTGTTTTTGAATGTAGCATCATCGGAACAGATGCGACGGAGGCGAAGGAACTGAGAAAATGGGATGGAGTCCTTACAGGAAGCGGGGTGTGAGGAGCTGTAGTCGAGATAGCCGTGGGAGTCGGTGGGTTTGTAATGGATATTGGTGGACAGTCTATCACCAGAGATTGAGACAGAGAGGTCAAGGAAGGGAAGGGAAGTGTCAGAGATGGACCACGTGAAAATGATGGAGGGGTGGAGATTGGAAGCAAAATTAATAAATTTTTCTAAGTCCTGACGAGAGCATGAAGCGGCACCGAAGTAATCATCGATGTACCGGAGAAAGAGTTGTGGAAGGGGGCCGGAGTAGGACTGCAACAAGGAATGTTCCACATACCCCATAAAGAGACAGGCATAGCTGGGGCCCATGCGGGTACCCATAGCCACACCTTTTATTTGGAGGAAGTGAGAGGAGTTGAAGGAGAAATTGTTCAGTGTGAGAACAAGTTCAGCCAGACGGAGGAGAGTAGTCGTGGATGGGGATTGTTCGGGCCTCTGTTCGAGGAAGAAGCTAAGGGCCCTCAGACCATCCTGGTGGGGGATGGAGGTGTAGAGGGATTGGACGTCCATGGTGAAGAGGAAGCGGTTGGGGCCAGGGAACTGGAAATTGTTGATGTGACGTAAGGTGTCAGAGGAATCACGGATGTAGGTGGGAAGGGACTGGACAAGGGGAGAGAGAAGGGAGTCAAGATAACGAGAAATGAGTTCTGTGGGGCAGGAACAAGCTGAGACGATCGGTCTACCGGGGCAGTTCTGTTTGTGGATTTTGGGTAGGAGATAGAAGTGGGCCGTCCGAGGTTGGGAGACTATCAGGTTGGAAGCTGTGGGAGGGAGATCCCCAGAGGAGATGAGGTCAGTGACAGTCCTGGAAACAATGGCTTGATGTTCAGTGGTGGGGTCATGGTCCAGGGAGAGGTAGGAGGAAGTGTCTGCGAGTTGACGCTCAGCCTCCGCGAGGTAGAGGTCAGTGCGCCAGACCGATGATGCTACATTCAAAAACAGTTCCTCTGACATGTCCTCCTTCTTCCTTAACTGAGGTTTTCCACCCACGGTCGTTGACAGGGCCCTCAACCGTGTCCGGCCCATCTCCCGCGCATCCGCCCTCACGCCTTCTCCTCCCTCCCAGAAACATGATAGGGTCCCCCTTGTCCTCACTTATCACCCCACCAGCCTCCGCATTCAAAGGATCATCCTCCGCCATTTCCGCCAACTCCAGCATGATGCCACCACCGAACACATCTTCCCTTCACCCCCCTTATCGGCATTCCGTAGGGATCGCTCCCTCCGGGACACCCTGGTCCAATCCTCCATCACCCCCTACTCCTCAACCCCCTCCTATGGCACCACCCCATGCCCACGCAAAAGATGCAACACCTGCCCCTTCACTTCCTCTCTCCTCACCGTCCAAGGACCCAAACACTCCTTTCAAGTGAAGCAGCATTTCACTTGCATTTCCCCCAACTTAGTCTACTGCATTCGTTGCTCCCAATGTGGTCTCCTCCACATTGGAGAGACCAAACGTAAACTGGGCGACCGCTTTGCAGAACACCTGCGGTCTGTCCGCAAGAATGACCCAAACCTCCCTGTCGCTTGCCATTTCAACACTCCACCCTGCTCTCTTGCCCACATGTCTGTCCTTGGCTTGCTGCATTGTTCCAGTGAAGCCCAACGCAAACTGGAGGAACAACAACTCATCTTCCGACTAGGGACTTTACAGCCTTCCGGACTGAATATTGAATTCAACAACTTTAGGTCATAAGCTCCCTCCCCCATCCCCACCCCCTTTCTGTTTCCCCCTTCCCTTTTTTTTCCAATAAGTTATAAAGATTTTCCTTTTCCCACCTATTTCCATTATATAAAAAAAAACCCACTAGAGCTATACCTTGAGTGCCCTACCATCCATTCTTAATTAGCACATTCGTTTAGATAATATCACCAACTTTAATTTTAACACCTATGTGTTCTATTGTACTATTGTCGTTGACATCTTTTGATGATCTGCTTCTATCACTGCTTGTTTGTCCCTACAACCACACCCTCCCCCCCCACCTCTTTGTCTCTCTATCTCTCCGCCCCCCACACACACACCTTAAACCAGCTTATATTTCAACTCTTTCTTGGACTTGAACGCAAGTTCTGTCGAAGGGTCATGAGGACTCGAAACGTCAACTCTTTTCTTCTCCGCCGATGCTGCCAGACCTGCTGAGTTTTTCCAGGTAATTCTGTTTTTGTTTTGGATTTCCAGCATCCGCAGTTTTTTTGTTTTTATATATTTTTAACCCCATAGCTAAACCCGTTCCCCCATAGCTAAACACAATCTCCCATCACTAAACCCAGTCCCCCATCACTAAACCTGTTCCCTCAATGCTAATCATGATCCCTCATTGTTAAACCTGATCCGCTAACAATAAACCTGTCCCCCATCACTAAACTTGATCCCCCATCGCTAAACCCGATCCCACATCACTAAACACGATGCCACATCACTAAATCCAATCCCTCATATCTAAACCCAATCCCCCATCACTAAACCCGATTCCCCAGCACTAAACCCGATTCCCCATCATTAAACCAGATCCCACATCACTAAACCCGATCCCCGATAACTAAAACTGATCCCCCACGGCTAAACCCGATCTCCTATTGCTAAACCAGATCCTGTATCAGCAAACCCGATCCCCCATAGCTACACCCGATCCCCCATAGCTAAACACGATCTCCCATCACTAAACCCAGTCCCCCAACACAAAACCCGATCCCCAAAGCTAAACATGATTCCCCATCGCTAAACCTGATCCCCTATCAATAAACCCATCCCCATCACTAAACCTGATCCCCCATCGCTAAACCTGATCCCACATCACTAAACACGATCCCCCATAGCTAAACCCAATTACCCATAGCTAAACATGATCCTCCATCTCTAAACCGGATCCCCCATCACTAAATCCGTTCCCCCAATGCTAAACATGAACCCAAATCATTATACCCGATCCCCCATATCTAAACCAGATCCCCCATAGCTAAACACGATCTCCCATCACTAAACCCAATCCCCCATCACTAAACCCAATCCCATATCACTAACCCTTATCCCACATCACTAATCCCGATCCCTCATAGCTAAACCTGATCTCCCACGGTGAAACCCAACCTCCCATTGCTAAACCAGTTCCTGCATCACTAAACCTGATCCTTTAAACTAAACTCGAAACTCAGTAGCTAAACATGATTCTCCATCAATAAACCCGATCCCACATCACTAAACCCGACCCCCCATCACTGAACCCGATCCCCAAATGCTAAACATGATCCCCCTTAGGTAAACCCGATCCCCCATCACTAAACCTGTTCCCCATCACTAAACTCGATCACCCATCACTAAACCGGATCCCCCAATGCTAAACATGGTCGCCCATTGGTAAACCAGACCTGGCATCACTAAACCTGATCCCTCACATCTAAACCCGATCCCCATCACTAATCCCGATCCTCCATCACTAAAACAGTTCCCCCGTCACTAACCCTGATCCCCAATCACTAAACCCGATCCCACATCACTAAACCCGACCCCCTATCACTAAACCCGATCCCCCAATGCTAAACATGATCCCCCTTAGGTAAACCCGATCCCCCATCACTAAACCAGATCCCCATCACTAAACTTGATCACCCTTCACTAAACCGGATCCCCCAATGCTAAACATGGTCGCCCATTGGTAAACCGGACCCGGCATCACTAAACATGATCCCTCACATCTAAACCCAATCCCCATCACTAATCCCGATCCTCCATCATTAAAACAGTTCCCCCATCATTAACCCCGATCCCCAATCACTAAACCCGATCCCACATCACTAATTCCAATCCCCCTAGCTAAACCTGATCCCCCATGGCTAAATCAAATCTCCCATTGTAAACCATATCCCGCATTACTAAACCCAATCCCCCTTAGCTAAACCTGATCCCCCATAACTAAACTCCATCCCCGTCATTAAATCTGATCCCCATCACTGAACCCAATCCCCCATAGCTAAAAATGATCCCCCATTGCTAAACCTGATCCCCCATCACTAAAGCTGATACCCCATCACTAAACCCAATCCCCATCACTAAACCTGAAACCCATCACTAAACCCGATCTCCCAATGCCAAAAATGATTCCCCATCGCTAAACCTGAGCTCCCATCATGAAACCCAATCCCCCATCACTAAACCCGATCCCCCAATGCTAAACATGATCCCCCATAACTAAACCCGATCCCCCATCACTAAACCAGATCCCCATCACTAAACTCGATCACCGATCGCTAAACCCAATCCATCATCACTAAACCCGACCCCCCTATGCTAAACATGAACCCCATCACTAAACCCGATCCCCACCACTGACCCCGATCCCTCATCACTAAACCTGATCCCAGATCACTAAGCCTGATCCCCCATAGCTAAACTTGATCCCCCATGGCTAAATCGAATCTCCCATTGCTTTTCCGGATCCCGCATTACTAAACACAATCCCCCATAGTTAAACCCGATCCCCCATCACTAAACCCGATCCCCATCACTAAACCTGATTCCCCAATGATAAACATAATCCCCCACCAGTAAACCTGACCCCCATCACTAAACCCGATCCCCAACACTAAACCCGATCCCACATCACTAAACCCGATCCCACATCACTAAACCCGATCCCACATCTCTAAACCCATTGCCCATAGCTAAACCAGATCCCCCACCGCGGAACTCAACATCCCATTGCTAAACCGGATCCCGCATCACTTAACCTGATCCCCCTTAACTAACCCGATCCTCAATAGCTAAACATGATGCCCTATCACTAAATCCGATCCCCATCACTAAACCCGATCACCCAATGGTAAGCATGATCCGCCATAGGTAAACCCGATATCCCATCACTAAACTCGATCACCAATCGCTAAACCCAATCCCCCATCACTAAACCCGATCCCCCAATGCGAAACATGGTCGCCCATTGGTAATCCGGACCCGGCATCACTAAACTTGAACCTCCACATCTAAAACCGATCCCCATCACTAAACACGATCCCCATCACTAGTTCAAATCCCCCAATGGTAAAATTGATCCCCATCACTAAACCTGATCCCCCATCACTAAACCCGATCCCCCATCACTAAACCAGATCCCCCATCACTAACCCTGATCCCCATCACTAAACCTGATCCCACATCACTAAACCCGATCCCCCGTAGCTAAACTTGATCCCCCATGGCTAAATCGAATCTCCCATTGCTAAACCAGATCCCGCATTACTAAACCCAATCGCCCATAGCTAAACCTGATCCCCCATCACTTATCCCGATCCCCCATCACTAAACCGCATCCTCAATGCTAAACATAATCCCCAAAACTAAACCTGATCCCCCATCACTAAACCCGACCCCCCCATCACTAAACAAGATCACCCATCACTAAACCCGATCCCACATCACTAAACCCAATCCCGCATCTCTAAAGCCGATTCCCTATAGCTAAACCAGATCCCCTATGGCGGATCTCGACCTCCCATTGTTAAACACGATTCCCCCCCACTAAACCCGATCCCCATCACTAAATCTGATCCCAGATCACTAAACCCGATCCACCATAGCTACACCTGATCCTCCATGGCTAAACCCGATCTCCCATTGCTAAACCGATCCTGTATCAGTAAACCCGATCCCCCATAGCTAAACCCGAAACCCATAGCTAAACACAATCTCCCATCACTAAACCCAATCCCCCAACACAAAACCCGATCCCCCAATGCTAAACATGATCCCCCATCGCTAAACCTGATCCCCTATCAATAAACCCAGCCCATCACTAAACCTGATCCCCCATCGCTAAACCCGATCCCACATCACTAAACCCGATGCCACATCACTAAATCCAATCCCTCATATCTAAACCCAATCCCCCATCACTAAACCCGATTCCCCATCACTAAACCCGATTCCCCATCACTGAACCAGACCCCACATCACTAAACCCGATCACCGATAGCTAAAACTGATCCCCCATGGCTAAACCTGATCTCCTATTGCTAAACCAGATCCTGTATCAGCAAACCCGATCCCCCATAGCTAAACCCGATCCCCCATAGCTAAACATGATCTCCCATCACTAAACCCAATCCCCCAACACAAAACCCGATCCCCAGTGCTAAACATGATCCCCCATCGCTAAACCTGATCCCCTATCAATAAACCCATCCCCATCACTAAACCTGATCCCCCATCGCTAAATCTGATCTCACATCACTAAACACGATCCCCCATAGCTAAACCCAATTACCCACAGCTAAACATGATCCCCCATCTCTAAACCGGATCCCCCATCACTAAATCCGATCCCCCAATGCTAAACATGATCCCCCTTAGGTAAATGCGATCCCCCATCACTAAAACGGATCCCCATCACTAAACTCGATCACCCATCACTAAGCCAGATCCCCCAATGCTAAACATGGTTGCCCATTGTTAAACCAGACCCGGCATCACTAAACCTGTTCCCTCACATCTAAACCCGATCACCATCACTAATCCCGATCCTCCATCACTAAAACAGTTCCCCCGTCACTAACACCGATCCCCAATCACTAAACCCGATCCCACATCTCTAATTCCAATCCCCCACAGCTAAACCTGATCCCCCATGGCTAAATCAAATCTCCCATTGTAAACCATATCCCGCATTACTAAACCCAATCCCCCTTAGCTAAACCTGATCCCCCATAACTAAACTCCATCCCCCGTCATTAAATCTGATCCTCATCACTGATCCCGATCCCCCATAGCTAAAAATTATCCCCCATTGTTAAACCTGATCCCCCATCACTAAAGCCGATATCCCATCACTAAACCCAATCCCCCATTTCTAAACCCAATCCCCATCACTAAACCTGAAACCCATCACTAAACCCGATCTCCCAATGCCAAAAATGATCCCCCATCGCTAAACCTGAGCTACGATCACGAAACCCAATCCCCCATCACTAAACCCGATCCCCCAATGCTAAACATGATCCCCCATAACTAAACCCGATCCCCCATCACTAAACCGGATCCCCATCACTAAACTCGATCACCGATCACTAAACCCAATCCATCATCACTAAACCCGACCCCCCAATGCTAAACATGGTCCCCCATCGCTAAACTGGACCGCGCATCACTAAACCTGACCCTCCACATCTAAACATGATCCCCATCACTAAACCCGATCTCCAAAACTTAACCAGATCCCCCAATGCTAAACATGATCCCCCATCACTAAACCCAATCCCCACCACTAACCCCGATCCCTCATCACTAAACCTGATCCCAGATCACTAAGCCCAATCCCCCATAGCTAAACTTGATCCCCCATTGCTAAATCGAATCTCCCATTGCTTTTCCGGATCCCACATTACTAAACACAATCCCCCATAGTTAAACCCGATCCCCCATCACTAAACCCGATCCCCCATCACTAAACCTGATTCCCCAATGATAAACATAATCCCCCACCAGTAAACCTGACCCCCATCACTAAACCCGATCCCCCATCACTAAACCAGATCCCCCATCACTAAACCCGATCCCACATCACTAAACCCGATCCCACATCTCTAAACCCATTGCCCATAGCTAAACCAGATCCCCCACCGTGGAACTCAACGTCCCATTGCTAAACCAGATCCCGCATCACTTAACCTGATCCCCCTTAACTAAACCCGATCCTCAATAGCTAAACATGATGCCCCATCACTAAACCCGATCCCCCATCACTAAACCCGATCTCCCAATGGTAAACATGATCCGCCATAGGTAAACCCGATACCCCATCACTAAACTCGATCACCAATCGCTAAACCCAATCCCCCATCACTAAACCCGATCCCCCAATGCGAAACATGGTCGCCCATTGGTAAACCGGACCCGGCACCACTAAACTTGATCCTCCACATCTAAAACTGATCCCCGTCACTAAACACGATCCCCATCACTAGTTCAGATCCCCAATGGTAAAATTGATCCCCATCACTAAACCTGATCCCCCATCACTAAACCCGATCCCCCATCACTAAACCAGATCCCCCATCACTAACCCTGATCCCCATCACTAACCCTGATCCCACATCACTAAACCCGATCCCCCATAGCTAAACCTGATCCCCCATGGCTAAATCGAATCTCCCTTTGCTAAACCAGATCCCACATTACTAAACCCAATCGCCCATAGCTAAACCTGATCCCCAATAGCTAAACCCGATCCCCCATCACTTATCCCGATCCCCCATCACTAAACCTCATCCTCAATGCTAAACATAACCCCCCACCACTAAACTTGATCCCTCATCACTAAACGCGATCCCCCATCACTAAACGCGATCCCCCATCACTAAACCCCGATCCCGCGTCACTAAAACTGATCCCACATCTCTAGACCCGATCCCCCATAACTAAACCAGATCCCCCATGGCAGAACTCGACCTCCCATTGCTAAACCGGTTCCTGCATCACTAAACCTGATCCCCCTTTACTAAACCCGATCCTCAATAGCTAAATACGATTCCCCATCAGTAAACCCGATCACCCAATGCTAAACATGATCTGCCTTAGACAAACCCGATCCCCCATCACTAAACCAGATCCCCATCACTAAACTCAATCACCAATCGTTAAACCCAATCCCCCATCACTAAACCCGATCCCCCAATGCTAAACATGGTTGCCCATTCGTAAACCGGACCCAGTATCACTAAACCTGATCCCCCACATCTAAAACCGATGCCCATCACTAAACACGATCTGCATCACTAATCCTGATCCCCCAATGCTAAACATGATCCCCCATCACTAACCCCGATCCCCCATCACTAAACCCGATCCCCCATCACTAACCCCGACCCCCCATGGCTAAATCGAATCTCCCATTGCTAAACCAGATCCCGCATTACTTAACTCAATCCCCCATAGCTAAACCGGATCCCCAATAGCTAAACCTGATCCCCCATCACACAACCCAATCCCCCATCACAAAACCTGATCCCCCAATGCTAAACATAATCCCCCACCACTAAAGCTGATCCCCCATCACTAAACCAGATCCCCCAACACTAAACCCATTCCCACATCTCTTAACACGATCCCCCATATCTAAATAAGATCCCCCATGGCGGAACTCGACATCTCATTGCTAAACTGGATCCTGCATCAATAAACCTGATGCCCCTTAACTAAACCCGATCCTCATTAGCTAAACACGATTCCCCATCACTAAACCAGATCCCCCATCACTAAACCTGATCCCCCATCACTAAACCCGATCCCCCAATGCTAAACATTATCCGCCATAGATAAACCCGAAACCCCATCACTAAACCTGATCCCCCATCACTAAACCAGATCTCCCATCACTAAACCCGATCACCGATCGCTAAACCCAATCCCCCATCACTTAACCCGATCCCCCAATGCTAAACATGGTCGCCCATTGGCAAAACAGACCCGGCATCACTAAACCTGATCCCCCACATCTAAACCCGATCCCCATCACTAAACACTATCCCCATCACTAATCCTCATCCCCCAATGCTAAACATGATCCCCCATCACCAAACCTAATCCCCCACACTAAACCCGATCCCACATCACTAAACCAGATCCCCCATCACTAAACCTGATCCAATATCACTAAACCCGATCCCCCATAGCTGAACCTGATCCCCCATGGCTAAATCAAATCTCCCATTGCTAAACCGGATCCCGCATTACTAAACCCAATCCTCCATAGCTAAACCTGATCCCCAATAGCTAATCCCGATCCCACATCACTAAACCAGATCCCCCATCATTAAACCTGATCCCCCAATGCTAAACATAATCCCCCACCACTAAAGACGATACCTCATCACTAAACCCAATCCCACATCACTAAACCCAATCCCCAATTTCTGATCCCAATCCCCCATCACTAAACCTGAACCCCATCACTAAACCCGATCTCCCAATGCTAAACATGGCCCCCCATCGCTAAACCTGAGACCCCATACTATACCCGATCCCCCATCACTTAACCTTTGCCCCCATCACTAAACCTGATCCCCATCACTAAACCCGATCCCCCATCACTAAGTCCGATCCCACATCACTAAACCCGATCCCCCATAGCTAAACCAGATCCCGTATCACTATTCCCAATACCCCATAGCTAAACCCCTTCCTCCATAGCTAAACACGATCTCCCATCACTAACCCCAATCCCCCATCACTAAACCTGATCCCTCAATGCTAATCATGATCCCCCATTGCTAAACCTGATCCCCTCTCACTAAACCTGTCCCCCATCACTAAACCTGATCCCCCATCGCTAAACCCGATCCCACATCACTAAACCCGATCCCCCATATGTAAACCCGAACCCCCATCACTAAACCCGATCCCACATCACTAAACTCCATCCCCCATAGCTAAACCTGATCCCCCACCGCTAAACCTGATCTCCCATTGCTAAACCAGATCCTGTATCACTAAACCCGATCCCCCATAGCTAAACCTGATCCCCCACGGCTAAACCTGATCTCCCATTGCTAAACCAGATCCTGTATCACTAAACCCAATCCCCCATAGCTAAACCTGATCCCCCATAGCTAAACCCAATCCCCCAAAACTAAACCCGATCCTGCAATGCTAAATATGATCCCCCATCGCTAAACCTGATCCCCCATAGCTAAACACGATCCCCCATCACTAAACAGGATTGCCATCACTAAATCCGATCCCCCAATGCTAAACACGATCCCACATCACTAAAGCCGATCCCCCAAAGCTAAACCCGATCCCCCATAGCTAAACAAGATCTCCCATCACTAAACCAAATCCCCCATCACAGGACCTGATCACACATCACTAGCCCCGATCCCACATCACTAATCCCGATGCCCCATAGCTAAACCTGATCTCCCACGGTGAAACACCACCTCCCATTGCTAAACCGGATACTGCATCACTAAACCTGATCCTTTAAAATATACCCGATCCTCAATAGCTAAACGTGATTCCCCATCACTAAACCCGTTCCCCCATCACTAAACCCGATCCCCCATCACTAAGCACGATCCCCCAATACTAAACATGATCCCTCATAGCTAAACCCGATCCCCCATCAATAAACCCGATCCCCCATCACTAAATCCGATTCCATAATGCTAATCATGATCCCCCATCGCTAAACCTCATGCCCTAACACTAAACCTGTCCCCCATCACTAAACCTGATCCACCATCGCTAAACCCGATCCCACATCACTAAACCCGATGCCACATCACTAAACCCAATCCCCCATATCTAAACCCGATCCCCCATCACTAAAACCAATTCCCCATCTCTAAACCCGATTCCCCATCAGGAAACCCGATCCCACATCACTAAACCCGACCCATCATAGCTAAACCTGATCCCCCATGGCTAAACCCGATCTCCCATTGCTAAACCGGATCCCGTATCACTAAACCCGATCCCCCATAGCTAAACCCGATCCCCCATAGCTAAAGACGATCTCCCATCACTAAACCCAATCCCCCAACACTAAACCCGATCCCCCAATGCTAAACATGATACCCCTACCCTAAACCCGATCCCCTATCACTAAACCCATCCCTATCACTAAACCTGATCCCCCATCACTAAACCCGATCCCACCTCACTAACTCCGATCCCCCATAGCTAAACCCAATTACCCATAGCTAAACATGATCCCCCATCACTAAACCGGATCCCCATCACTAAATCCGATACCCCAATGCTAAACATGATCCCACATCATTAAACCCAATCCCCCATAGCTAAACCCGATCCCCCATAGCTAAACACGATCTCCCATCACTAAACCCAATCCCCCATCACTAAGCCTGATCCCAAATCACTAACCCCGATCCCACATCACTAATCCCAAGCCCCATAGCTAAACCTGATCCCCCACGGTGAAACCCGACCTCCCAATGCTAAACCAGATCCTGCATCACTAAACCTGATCCTTTAAACTAAACCCGATCCCCCATCACTAAACCGGATCCCCCATCACTAAACTCGATCACTGATCGCTAAACCCAATCCCCCATCACTAAACCCGATCCCCCAATGATAAACATGGTCCCCCATCACTAAACCGGACCGCGCATCACTAAACCTGATCCCCCATATCTAAACCCGATCCCCCATCACTTAACCCAATCCCCCACATCTAAACCCGATCCCCGATAACTAAACCCGATCCTCATCACAAAACCCGATCTCCCAATGATAAACATGATCCTCCATCACTAAACCTGATCCCCCATCACTAAACCAGATCCCCATCACTAAACCCGATCCCCCATCACTAAACCTGATCCCACATCACTAAACCCAATCCCCCATACTTAAACCCAATCCCCTATCAGTATACCCGAACCACAACACTAAACCTGATCCCCCAATGCTAAACAAATTCCCCCACCACTAAACCTGATCCCCCATCACTAAACCTGAACCCCCATCACTAAACCAGATCCCCCATCACTAAACCCGATCCCACATCACTAAACCTGATCCCACATCTCTAAACGCATCACCCGTAGCTAAACCAGATCCCCCAAGGTGGAACTCGACCTCCCATTGCTTAACCAGATCCTTCATCACTAAACCTGATCCCCCTTAACTAAACCCGATCCTCAATAGCTAAACACGATTCTCCATCACTAAAACCGATCCCCCATCACTAAACCCGATCACCCAATGCTAAACATGATCCGCCATAGATAAACCCGATCTCCCATCACTAAACTCGATCACCAATCGCTAAACCCAATTCCCCATCAATAAACCCTATCCCACATCACTAACCCCGATCCCCCATCACTAAACCCGATCCCACATCACTAAACCCAATCCCCCATAGCTAAACTAGATCCTCCATGGCTAAACCGAATCTCCCATTGCTAAACCGCATCCCGCATTACTAAACCCAATCCCCCATAGCTAAACCTGATCCCCAATAGCTAAACCTGATCCCCAATAGCTAAACCCGATCCCCACCACTAAACCTGATCCTCCATCTCTAAACATGATCCCGCATCACTAAACCAGATCCCCCATCACTAAACCCGATCCCACGTCACTAAACCCGATCCCACACCTCTAAACCCGATCCCCCAATGCTAAACATGGTCGACCATTTGTAACCCGGACCCGGCATCACTAAACCTGATCCCCCACATCTAAACCTGATCCCCATCACTAAACCCGATCCCCATTACTAACCCCGATGCCCCAATGCTAAACATGATCCCCCATCACTAAACCTGATCCCCCATCACTAACCCCGATCCCCCATCACTAAACCCGATCCCACATCATTAATCCCAATCCCCCATAGCTAAACCTGATCCCCCATGGCTAAATTTAATCTCCCATTGCTAATCCAGATCCCACATTACTAAACCCAATCCCCCTTAGCTAAACCTGATCCCACATCACTAAACCCGATCCCCCATAGCTAAACTTGATTCCCCATGGCTAAATCAAATCTCCCATTGCTAAACCGGATCCCGCATTACTAAACCCAATCCCCCATAGCTAAACCTGATCCCCAATAGCTAAACACGATCCCCCATGACTAAACCCAATCCCCTATCATTAAACCTGATCCCCAATGCTAAACGTAATCCCCCAAAACTAAACCTGATCCCGCATCACTAAACCCGATCCCCCATCACTAAACCCAATCCCCCATCACTAAACCCGATCCCCCAATGTTAAACATGATCTGCCATAGATAAACCCGAAGCCCCATCACTAAACCCGATCCCCCAACACTAAACCCAATCCCCCATCGCTAAACCCGGTACCCCTCACTAAACCCAATCCCCCAGCACTAAACCTGATCACCCATCACTAAACCTGATAAATCCCCCCCTTTCCGATACCCCTTTTTTCAATAATTCATAATTTCATATATATATATATATATATATTCTATCTATATTTTTCTTTTCCCACCTATTTCCATTATTTTTAAGCGTATTTTAAATCTATTTTTAAATCCATTTTTTTATCTCTACCTTTTAGCCTATTTCGATCCCTTCACACTCCCCACCCTCCCTTGGGCCAGCAGAACCTTGCTCATCATGCTTTCTACCCTTAATGTCACCATTAGCACATTCCTTAGCTAATATCAACACCATCGACACCTCTTTGTCCTTTTGTCTATGACATCTTTTGGAAATCTCCACCTATCACTGGCCCTCTATCCAGCTCTACCTGTCCCACACCCCCTTCAGCCAGCTTATAATCCACCTCATTTCTATATTTCTTAGTTCTGACGAAGAGTAAACGGACTCGAAACATTAACTGTCTTCCTCTCTGCAGATGCTGTCAGACCTGCTGATTTTTTCTGGGTATTTTTGTTTTTGTTTAAGTAAACACACATTTTTACTCAATAGGGCCAACTGCAGATAACATCATTGCACAACAGGATATTAACATGCCATCTGCCAAATTTGATGAAATTCTAAAATCCTTTGGCATTTTATTTCAACTTGAGATCTAACAAAATATTGGAAGGAGTTAATTCAATCACAGAGTCTATCTGTCCGGGAAACCTACTTATTCCTTCATAAATGATCTCTACAGAATGACAGAGGAGTATGGAGATTTATATTCTCAACGCATCCGAGACAGAATCATGGTGGGTGTCACAGACAATTCACTGTCTGACCCCCTACAAGCTAAAGATAATCTAACCCTAGACAAGACAATCCAGATAGTTAGACTAAAACAAAAACAGAATTAACTGGAAAAACTCAGCAGGTCTGGCAGCATCAGCAGAGAAGAACAAAGTTGACCTTTTGAGTCCTCATGACCCTTCAACGGAATTGAGTAAAAATAGGAGAGGGGTGAAATATAAGCTGGTTTAAGGTTGGGGGAGAGAATTGTGGGGGCGGGGTGGTGGTGGTGGTTGTAGGGACAAGCAAGCAGTAATAGGAGCAGATAATCAAAAGATGTCACAGACAAAAGAACAAAGAGGTGTTGAAGGTGGTCATATTATCTAAGAGAATGTGCTAATTAAGCATGGATGGCAGGACACACAAGATACAGCTCTAGTGGGAGTGGGGTGAAATGAGAGCAGCAGGGCATAAGAGGTATAGATTTAAAAATAATGGAAATAGGTGGGAAAAGAAAAATCTATATAAATTATTGGAAAAAACAAAAGGGAGGGGGAAGAAATGAAAAGGGGTGGGGATGGAGAAGGGAGTTCAAGATCTAAAGTTGTTGATATCAATATTCAGTCTGGAAGGCTGTAAAGTGCCTATTCGGAAGATGAGGTGCTGTTCCTCCAGTTTGCATTGAGCTTCATTGGAACAATGCAGCAAGCCAAGGACAGAAATGTGGGCAAGAGATCAGGCTGGAGTGTTAAAACGGCAAGTGACAGGGAGGTCTGGGTAATTCTTGCGGACAGACTGTAGGTGTTCTGCAAAGTGGTTGCCCAGTTTATGTTTGGTCTCTCCAATGTAGAGGAGACCGCATTGGGAGCAACGAATATAGTACACTAAGTTGGTGGAAATGCAAGTGAAATGCTGCTTCACTTGAAAGGAATGTTTGGGCCCTTGAACGGTGAGGAGAGAGGAAGTGGAGGGGCAGGTGTTGCATCTTTTGCGTGGGCATGGGGAGATGCCATAGCTGGGGGTTGAGGAGTAGGGAGTGATGGAGGAGTGGACCAGGGTGTCCCGGAGAGAACGATCCCTATGGAATGCTGCCGGGTGGGAGGGGGGTGGGTGTGAAGGGAAGATGTATTTGGTGGTGGCATCATGCTGGAGTTGGTGGAAATGGCAGAGGATGATCCTTTGAATGTGGAGGCTGGTGGGGTGATAAGTGAGGACAAGCAGGACCCTATCATGTTTCTGGGAGGGAGGAGAAGGCATGAGGGCGGATGCGCGGGAGATGGGCCGGACACGGTTGAGGGCCCTGTCAATGACTGTGGGTGGAATACCTCGGCTAAGGAAGAAGGAGGACAGGTCAGAGGAACTGTTCTTGAAGGTACCACCATCAGAACAGATGCGACGGAGGTGAGGGAGCTGAGAGAATGGGATGGAGTCCTTACAGGAAGCGAGGTGTGAGGAGCTGTAATCGAGGTAGCTGTGGGAGTTGGTAGGCTTTTAATGGATATTGGTGGACAGTCCATCACCAGAAATTGAGACAGAGAGGTCAAGGAAGGGAAGGGAAGTGTCAGAGATGGACAATGTGAAGATGATGGAGGGGTGGAGATTGGAGGCAAAGTTAATAAGTTTTTCCAGGTCCCAATGAGAGCATGAAGCAGCACCGAAGTAATCAATGTTCCGGAGAAAGAGTTGTGGGAGGGGGCCGGAGTAGGACTGGAACAAGGAATGTTCCACATAACCCATAAAGAGACAGGCATTAGATAGTTAGACTGTCTGGGCTACATGAACAATGCAGGACAATCCTAAGAGTAGAGAGTACAATCTGGGGCAGAAGCCAACCCTCAGCCTAGATTATCAGGGCACAAAGACGCAGGGACAGTGCATGTCAGGGAAAGCAATTCCTGAACTGCCTAGCAGAGTGACCTTGCCAGTGCTGTGGTACAAAGCACTCTCACAAGAGAGATCAGGGTCCTGTGAGTATGGCCCAATGTTTCCATTCTAACAGACAGGGACACTTTGGTAAAATGTACAAGTCAAAACCCCAGCCCCACACTGAGAGCCCAAAGGTCATCCACAAGATCGAGGCCGACAACCCAGAAGACACACAGCCATGCTCCTTGGGTGAAGTTAAAGGTTATGGCTCTTCGTTTTGGAATGCTGACATCCTGGTAAATGGCTATCCAACAAATTTTCAATTAGATTTAGGTGCCAGCGTCTGCCAGACAAGGAGCTATGGCTCAAAGACCTCTGGCATCGAACAACAGACATACACTTAACGGGGTAGGGGGAGTCCGACTCCCAATTATGGTCATGATCCTGGAACCACTGAGATACAACAGCAAACAGATTTTTGAGGTGATGTACAACATCTGTAACCAGCCTGTCTCTCTCTAGTAGTCCTGGGTCTCCTCCAGGAAGAAGAATATGTCAAAACCACCACTGTCATTGGCCAGCCAGAACTTCATGGTCCTGAGTACTCAAACACTAAAGAGCATTCAGACTCAGATTTCACCTTCAATCTCTCTTCTCTCTTTGTGGAGCAGGTTTGTTTATTATTATTCCAAGTCCCAGAAAGCCTTCAATGGTCAGACCAACCTACCTCCCAAGAGTTTATCATGGCACCTCCAATGGAAGTGGTACCAGAGAATGATCAGCACTCTGAGAAGCCTCTATCTCCAACTGTGATGATGGTACAGCTGATCGACACATTAACCGCTGTGCACAAACTGCAACTTCCAGCCAGCATGCCACAGCCACAGGGGATGCTGGAACCGGAGAGCAGTCTCTCACTATCGACAACAAAAAGCAGGGGTGAATGTACCACAAAATCTTCTCCTCACCACAGGAACGCTCTTCCTTAGCCTCAGAGGGCTTCCAGATGACCCATACAGAGAAAGAAGAAGATAAAGCATCGCCAAAGAGACAAATACCATCTTCACCCCCCCTGCAAGAAATGATTGAGAGTGACAGCAACCATGGATTAACGCAATAGCTGAACTAACCAGTCAGGGATCAACAAAAAGCAGTGGAAGAAAAGAATGAACCATAGCTAAATGTCAGCCCAACCTCCAAACCAACAGCAAGAAGTGGAACCAACAGAGCCTACCACTCTCCTGACAGAATGGCGAACGACATGTGGAAGGGTTATAAGACATTCAGACCACCTGAACCTCTAACTTAAAGGGCTTGGAGGGAGAGATGGGTAGTGACAAAGTTGTTAGTGCTAATATAGTAAATGCAATAATGCTGGAATATCATTAAGATAGTAACAACAGGTAAATGCATAAGATTTATAACATTGCAAGATATGAAGTGAAGTTATGTAACTCTATATCCATGGGATAAAGACCTGGGGGGAGGTGTTGTATAAGGGTCTTGCACATACAGGTTTAGTGTGGGACTGAGTACATTATCACTCACACAATGATGTAAGAAGGCACATGATCCAGACCTAGGGTCAGTGGGGTGTTGAGCAGAGATGTGTTAAAATCTAAGCATGGAGATTGCTCTTTGCCTCTTTCCTTTACTGTAGATATGTATATAGTTACAAGTAGTTAATAAAGAATTGTGGTTAACATACAGAAGACCACAAACACTTCTTTAACAAGACATGTTCTGTGACCAACTCCATCCCAACATCACTGTGTTCTGAGGAATAGGAAACAGGAGTCTTTCCTAGATGATGAGATAATGAGAGGGGTGAAAAAAACAAAACAACTGCGGATGCTGGAAATCCAAAACAAAAACAGAATTACCTGGAAAAACTCAGCAGGTCTGGCAGCATCGGCGGAGAAGAAAAGAGTTGACGTTTCGAGTCCTCATGACCCTTCGACAGAACTTGCGTTCGAGTCCAAGAAAGAGTTGTAATATAAGTTGGTTTAAGGTGTTGTGTGTGGGGGGCGGAGAGATAGAGAGACAAAGAGGTGGAGGGGGGGGGTGTGGTTGTAGGGACAAACAAGCAGTGATAGAAGCAGATCATCAAAAGATGTCAACGACAATAGTACAATAGAACACATAGGTGTTAAAATTCGTTTAGATAATATCACCAACTTTAATTTTAACACCTATGTGTTCTATTGTACTATTGTCGTTGACATCTTTTGATGATCTGCTTCTATCACTGCTTGTTTGTCCCTACAACCACACCCTCCCCCCCTCCACCTCTTTGTCTCTCTATCTCTCCGCCCCCCACACACACACCTTAAACCAGCTAATATTTCAACTCTTTCTTGGACTCGAACGCAAGTTCTGTCGAAGGGTCATGAGGACTCGAAACGTCAACTCTTTTCTTCTCCGCCGATGCTGCCAGACCTGCTGAGTTTTTCCAGGTAATTCTGTTAATGAGAGGGGTGGCTGGCCAAATGGACCTGGCTGTCCTTGCGTAAAATTAAGTTAACACACAGTGCAGCTGGCAAGTAAGAGGGCAACCCTGTAAGAGACATAGACAGTAGGATTAAAGGCATCTGACAACAATAGACTGCAGTCTTGGTGAGACCTCACCTGGAGTATTGTCTGTCCTATTTGTCTCCTTTCAATGATTAGGGCTTACATAAAGGGTTTGCAACCAAGGTTCATCAGAGTTATTCTAGCAACTGGGGGATTAACCCATGAGATGAAATTACATAGATAAAAACAAAAAAACTGCGGATGCTGGAAATCCAAAACAAAAACAGAATTACCTGGAAAAACTCAGCAGGTCTGGCAGCATCGGTGGAGAAGAAAAGAACTGACGTTTCGAGTCCTCATGACCCTTCGCCAGAACTTGAGTTCGAGTCCAGGAAAGAGTTGAAATATAAGCTGGTTTAAGGTGTGTGTGTGGGGGGCGGAGAGATAGAGAGACAGAGAGGTGGAGGGGGTTGGTGTGGTTGTAGGGACAAACAAGCAGTGATAGAAGCAGATCATCAAAAGATGTCAACGACAATAGTACAATAGAACACATAGGTGTTAAAGTTAAAGTTGGTGATATTATCTAAACGAATGTGCTAATTAAGAATGCATGGTAGGGCACTCAAGGTATAGCTCTAGTGGGTTTTTTTTTAATAATGGAAATAGGTGGGAAAAGGAAAATCTTTATAATTTATTGGAAAAAAAAAGGAAGGGGGAAACAGAAAGGGGGTGGGGATGGGGGAGGGAGCTCAAGACCTAAAGTTGTTGAATTCAATATTCAGTCCGGAAGGCTGTAAAGTCCCTAGTCGGAAGATGAGGTGTTGTTCCTCCAGTTTGCGTTGGGCTTCACTGGAACAATGCAGCAAGCCAAGGACAGACATGTGGGCAAGAGAGCAGGGTGGAGTGTTAAAATGGCAAGCGACAGGGAGGTTTGGGTCATTCTTGCGGACAGACCGCACGTGTTCTGCAAAGCGGTCGCCCAGCTTATGTTTGGTCTCTCCAATGTAGAGGAGACCACATTGGGAGCAACGAATGCAGTAGACTAAGTTGGGGGAAATGCAAGTGAAATGCTGCTTCACTTGAAAGGAGTGTTTGGGTCCTTGGACGGTGAGGAGAGAGGAAGTGAAGGGGCAGGTGTTGCATCTTTTGCGTGGGCATGGGGTTGTGCCATAGGAGGGGGTTGAGGAGTAGGGGGTGATGGAGGAGTGGACCAGGGTGTCCCGGAGGGAGCGATCCCTACGGAATGCTGATAAGGGGGGTGAAGGGAAGATGTGTTTGGTGGTGGCATCATGCTGGAGTTGGTGGAAATGGCGGAGGATGATCCTTTGAATGCGGAGGCTGGTGGGGTGATAAGTGAGGACAAGGGGGACCCTATCATGTTTCTGGGAGGGAGGAGAAGGAGTGAGGGCGGATGCGCGGGAGATGGGCCGGACACGGTTGAGGGCCCTGTCAACGACCGTGGGTGGAAAACCTAGGTTAAGGAAGAAGGAGGACATGTCAGAGGAACTGTTTTTGAATGTAGCATCATCGGAACAGATGCGACGGAGGCGAAGGAACTGAGAGAATGGGATGGATTCCTTACAGGAAGCGGGGTGTGAGGAGCTGTAGTCGAGATAGATGTGGGAGTCGGTGGGTTTGTAATGGATATTGGTGGACAGTCTATCACCAGAGATTGAGACAGAGAGGTCAAGGAAGGGAAGGGAAGTGTCAGAGATGGACCACATGAAAATGATGGAGGGGTGGAGATTGGAAGCAAAATTAATAAATTTTTCCAAGTCCTGACGAGAGCATGAAGCGGCACCGAAATAATCATCGATGTACCGGAGAAAGAGTTGTGGAAGGGGGCCGGAGTAGGACTGCAACAAGGAATGTTCCACATACCCCATAAAGAGACAGGCATAGTTGGGGCCCATGCGGGTACCCGTAGCCACACCATTTATTTGGAGGAAGTGAGAGGAGTTGAAGGAGAAATTGTTCAGCGTGAGAACAAGTTCAGCCAGACGGAGGAGCGTAGTGGTGGATGGGGATTGTTCGGGTCTCTGTTCGAGGAAGAAGCTAAGGGCCCTCAGACCATCCTGGTGGGGGATGGAGGTGTAGAGGGATTGGACGTCCATGGTGAAGAGGAAGCGGTAGGGGCCAGGGAACTGGAAATTATTGATGTGACGTAAGGTGTCAGAGGAATCACGGATGTAGGTGGGAAGGGACTTGACAAGTCTGGAAACTGGGACTGGAAATTACTGCAGCTCCCAATCTTGCTGGAGTCTTGATGTTGTGAGACCCATGAGTCGGAACAAACCTGCAGTTGTATGGGCTTCACCATAGAGAGGAGAACACAACAGAGCATGGCTCACATCCAGTTACCTCATAATTATTTGGTGTCCCTTTAGTCGGCCTAGTGTGCTGATATTTAACTCCACTCACCCAAAGAGATCCTCCTCCCAATTGGAAGGGTCACACTTGCAGAGTGAGCGTGTTTTCAAGGAAACATTTAAAAAATGGTACATGTCACATTTCAATCAGCATCTCCCCACGCCCCCCCATCACTCTTGTCCCATCCAATATAACCATTCCACTCCCCTTATTGAACCTTTCCCTGTGTCTGTAGGGTAAAGGGTCAAAATCAGAAACATGATGCTAGTGTAATAATGATGTCAGATCGCATGACTGCAGAGTAAGTGTGATCTGGAAGGAGGAGAAGCTCCAGCCTCATGTAGAGATCCAAATGTGGAAATACTTGCTATAAATAAACAATAATGGTTTTTAGACTTGAGCAGCATCCTTTGGGAGAATAGACAATCTCCAAACCCCCATTGAGACTCCAACCACATGAAACAAAACATGGTGGCAGCGAATAAAAGACCCATCAAACCTTAAAAAGAAGGTACAGGGCTGGCAAGAAAGAAGATCTTCAAAGGAAGGACAAAAGAAAAAGCAACTTAAGCCTTACTAAGATGTCGGAACATCATTGGAGCAGCAGGTGCAAGCTATGACACAGACTCAGAGAGCAGGCAGCAGTGAGCACAGGCTCGAAGCAGCAAGCAGCAGCACACAAGCAGGACCAATTCGAGCAGAAGCATGGAATCCACACTAACACTCCGAGGAGAGTTTCAGAGCGCTAAAGGCCCAGAGCTTGCACAACAGGAGAAAAAGATTCACAAGGTACAGAACTACTTCAGGGTTACACAAAAAAAGGTCAAATAGACCTGATCAGTACACTACTTTATGCAGTAGGACCTATTGCTGTTGTGATAGCTAGGCAGGGGGCCGAAGAGAGTTCAACTTCTGATGAAGAGGTCCTGCAAATTTTTGGCTCTTATTTCAGCACCTGTCAGAATTAAATAATAGAGAGGGATAAATTTACTAAAAGAAAGCAAATATCAGGTGAAGGCTTGGATACGTTCATCAATGATCTTGATAGGCTGGCAGGGAACTGCTATTATGGAATTTTAAAGGATCAGCTGATTCATGACAGAATCATATTCGGGCTCCTAGATGAAGCCTTATCAGATCTCATACAGACTAGGGAAGATTTAACACCAGTAAAATCAGTGCAGATTGTGAGGCAAAAGGAACTCAGGAAACAGAATCGGGCATTTGTTCATGGGAGAGGAGATGTCCTGTGGGGAAAATCGAGTGAGACTATTCAGTTTATAAGCTGAAAAGAGAAAGTGTGCCAAAGTCTAAACCCACCAAGATGAGGAAATACGCACCGACCGCCATTTTGAAATGTCTTTGTTGTAGGAAAAAAAAACTGCACAAACGAGAAGAATGTCCAGTAAATGGCGGGGGGAAGGGGACAGAGTGTTACAACTGAGGAAGAAAAGGCCAATTCAAAACTGTTTGTAGCTCGAAAATGCTGACAGCCTGTAAAAAAAAACTTTAAAACAGAGCCACATACAAGAAGTGAAAGAACCACAAGCAAAGGAACTAATCTTCCTGGGGGAGGTAAATGATGCTGAAAACAAGTATTGGAGTACTAAACTCGAAGTGGATGGACACCTCACATAGTTTAAAGTAGACACAGGAGCAGAGGTTTGGCCACGCTGAAATATAAAATCAAGAAATCCTTGAATCAGGCTGGGACCAGTGTCCTGGTGAATCACATGACCAGGTTTGTAGATGGGGCTTCAAACTAAATAGTGGGGGGGAGGGTTCAGTTGCATGGAAATATAAAAAAATCAAAGTTTAAGGAGAGGGTGAGAGTGCAGGTTAGTGACGAGGCTGATTGCTATCAAAAAGTGAAAGGAAGGGACAGAGTGTGTGAACTCCATATTGCACCAAAGAATCATATAAGAATAGGGAAAATTAACAATAGGGCAAACTTAAAGGCTTTGTATCTGAATGCACATAGCATTCGCAATAAAATTAATGAGGTAACAGCGCAAATAGAGATAAAGAGGTATGATTTGGTGGCGATTACTGAGACACGGTCACAGGGAGGACAGGTTTGGGAGTTGAATATCCAAGGGTACTCAGTGTTTCAGAAGGGTAGGCAGGAAGGAAAAGGAGGTGGTGTAGCTTTGTTAGTAAAGGAAGAGATCAGTGCTAAAGTGAGGAATGATGTAGGCACTGGAGAGCAAGACATAGAGTCAGTCTGGGTAGAAATAAGAAGTAGCAAGGGAAAGGAGTCCCTGGTGGGAGTAATCTATAGGTCCTCAAACAGTAGTTCAATCGTAGGGCACAGTATAATCTGGGAAATACCGGGAGCATGTAAGAAAGGCACGGCAATAATCATGGATGATTTTAATATGTATATAGACTGGACTAATCAAATTGTCAAGGGTAGCCTCGAGGGAGAGTTCATAGATTGTATTAGAGATTGTTCCTTGGAGAGTATGTTGTTGAAGCAACCAGGGAGCAGGCTATTCTGGGTTTGGTTTTGTATAATGATTTGGGATTAATTAATGATCTTATAGTAAAGGATCCTCTAGGGAAGAGTGATCATAGCATGCTAGAATTTCAAGTTCAGTTTTAGAGCAAGAAACCTGAGTCCCACACCAGTATTCTGAAGTTAAACAATGGTAACTACATAGGCATGAGGGCAGATTTGGCCCTAGTGGACTGGGCAGGAAGACTACAAGGTAGGACAGTGGATGAACAGTGGCAGATATTTAAGGAGATATTCAATTCCTCCCAAGTAAAATATATCCCAAAGAGGAAGAAAGATGGTAAGAGGGGGAAAGAGCATCCATGGCTAAGCAAGGAAATTAAAGATAACATAAAGGCAAAAACTCAGGTATACCAAATTGCAAAGGTCAGTGGCAGGCTGGAAGATTGGGAAACTTTTAAAGAGCAACAAAGGGTTTCTAAAAATATAATAAAAAGAGCAAAGGTAAATTATGAAAGAAAACTAACATAAAATGTTAGTTTGGGAGTTGAATATCCAAGGGTACTCAGTGTTTCAGAAGGGTAGGCAGGAAGGAAAAGGAGGTGGTGTAGCTTTGTTAGTAAAGGAAGAGATCAGTGCTAAAGTGAGGAATGATGTAGGCACTGGAGAGCAAGACATAGAGTCAGTCTGGGTAGAAATAAGAAGTAGCAAGGGAAAGGAGTCCCTGGTGGGAGTAATCTATAGGTCCTCAAACAGTAGTTCAATCGTAGGGCACAGTATAATCTGGGAAATACCGGGAGCATGTAAGAAAGGCACGGCAATAATCATGGATGATTTTAATATGTATATAGACTGGACTAATCAAATTGTCAAGGGTAGCCTCGAGGGAGAGTTCATAGATTGTATTAGAGATTGTTCCTTGGAGAGTATGTTGTTGAAGCAACCAGGGAGCAGGCTATTCTGGGTTTGGTTTTGTATAATGATTTGGGATTAATTAATGATCTTATAGTAAAGGATCCTCTAGGGAAGAGTGATCATAGCATGCTAGAATTTCAAGTTCAGTTTTAGAGCAAGAAACCTGAGTCCCACACCAGTATTCTGAAGTTAAACAATGGTAACTACATAGGCATGAGGGCAGATTTGGCCCTAGTGGACTGGGCAGGAAGACTACAAGGTAGGACAGTGGATGAACAGTGGCAGATATTTAAGGAGATATTCAATTCCTCCCAAGTAAAATATATCCCAAAGAGGAAGAAAGATGGTAAGAGGGGGAAAGAGCATCCATGGCTAAGCAAGGAAATTAAAGATAACATAAAGGCAAAAACTCAGGTATACCAAATTGCAAAGGTCAGTGGCAGGCTGGAAGATTGGGAAACTTTTAAAGAGCAACAAAGGGTTTCTAAAAATATAATAAAAAGAGCAAAGGTAAATTATGAAAGAAAACTAACATAAAATGTAAAAACTGATAGCAAAAGCTTCTACAAGTATATAAAAGGAAAGAGAGTAGCTAAAGTGAATGTTGGCCCGTTGGACGATGAGGCTGGGGAGTCAATAGTGGTGAAGGGTTCTCAAAATTCCCACATTTTTCACATCATCAACAAGGATATGATTTTTGGACTTTTAAGCTGTTGAATTAAATGTAAAACCCTGCAGGCAGCAGGTTGGGCCCATGAAGGCCTGGGGCTGCACATGCCTGGGCTTATTGAGTACAGTGTGGATTGCTTTGCCTGAAACCAGACAATGAGAGGAGACAGAATACGCATTCTTCCCTTTAATACAATCAACCCAGAGAAAGACTTCACCTCACACGAAACTGAAGCCCATCAGAATCTTGCATAAATAATTGCAACTAACTACTAAGGCAGGAAGGCACAATTAATTCAATTATGCGAACCCATCAATAATCCACACATACAATGACCTTCAGTTCAAAACTAGTTACTAGGCAGGAAGACAATGGTAAACATCATGCCAGCCCATTAAAAACAACGAGACAACAATCACCAGGGGAAGACCACCAAAATCAAACAAAGAACTAACCTTGATTTGGATTCCGATAAGAAATTGGAAAGGCAGTATAACTGGCCTGGTCAGTTGTAAAGGAGCGAGAGAGAAACCAGCTAGCAGAAGAATAAGCAGTTTTAAAAGCTGACACAGGGCAGTGAGCAGTTGGGAGCGGTTGAAACAGAGTTTAAGCAAGAAGACCTGGAGGTTTGCGGACCCGCAGGCAACATCACAAGTGAGGGGAATGGGGTGGCAGGCTCAACTGAAGACAACAAGGCCGCAACCACAGCCCTCCACAAAGATCGACCACCCACAACTGCGTCCTCCACTTGACTGAAGAACCTTCACAGATTCCACAGACCAGGACCATATGGGGACGGCAGGCCCCAGAGGACACAAAGAGCATAACCCAAAACTGCAACCGGCTTACCTGGCTGGATTTCGAACTGTCAAGAAACCCTCGTTGGTGAGCATGATCCCTGACCTCTCCTAGTTCAATTTAGTTATGTTTTGGGGGTGGGACAAGAGTAAGGGAATTAATAGCGTGATTTTCCCTCGTTATGCTGTGTGTTCCCCATTCTTAACTAAGTGTACTTTGTAAGTCTGTATAATCTCAGTGTAATCCTAATGTTATAAATTCATTTGTGATTTCAATAAACTCAGTTTTTCTTGCACCAAAACCAGTTGTCTGCTGCACTTTGTCACAACCCCAAGTAAGTCCAAGGTCTAGAACCCAGGGAGTGGAAGCGATTCGAACCGATCAGAAGTCAGAGGTGAAACTGACACACACCATCACCCCCTGCAGTGGGGAATGCAGAAATGGCAGAGACGCTTAATCAATATTTTGTCTCAGTTTTTGCAATGGAGGACTCTAGTACCACCCCAATAGTAACAGGTAGAGCAGAGGATATAGAGAAGGAGGAACTTAGAACAATCACCATTACTAGAGAAAAAGTACTGAGCAAACTATTGGGATTAAAGGGTGACAAGTTCCCAGGACCTGATGGCCTACATCCCAGGGTCTTAAAGGAAGTGGCAGCAGAGATAGTGGATGCATTGTCTATAATATTCCAAAATTCCCTGGATTCTGGAAAGGTTCCAGTGGATTGGAAAAATGCTAATATAACACCCTTATTCAAAAAGGGGGGAGGCAGAAAGTAGGAAACTATAGACCAGTTAGTTTAACATCTGTCCCTGGGAAATTGTTGGAATCCATTATTAAGGAAGTAGCAATGGGGCATTTGGAAATTCAAAATGCAATCCATCAGAGTCAGCATGGTTTTATGAAGAGTAAATCACGCTTGACTAATTTGCTAGAGTTCTTTGAAGATGTGACTAGCAAAGTGGAAAATGGGGATCCTGTAGTTGTAGTATATCTGGACTTCCAGAAGGCCTTTGGTAAGGTGCCGCACAAAAGATTAATACAGAAGATAAGATCACATGGAGTTAGGGGTAATATACTAGCTTGGATACAGGATTGGCTAACCAACAGAAAGAAGAGAATAGGTATAAATGGGTCTTTTTCTGGATGGCAAGCTGTAACTTGTGGGGTGCCACAGAGTTCAGTCCTTGGACCCCAACTATTTACAATCTATATTAATGACTTGGATTCAGAGATAGAAGGTACTATAGCTAAATTTGCAGATGACAACAAAATAGGTGGGAAAGTAAGTTGCAATGAAGAAATAAGAAATTTACAAATGGATATGGGCAGGTTAGGTGAATGGGCCAAAATTTGGCAGATGGTGGATAAATGAGAGGTTATCCATTTTAGTCTGAAGAATAAAAAGGTGACATTAATTAAATGGAGAGAAACTTCAGAATGCTTCAGTGCAGAGGGACATGCCTCAAACTGAAATTAATCTATAAAGTGGATCAAGTTGCTGATGAGAAGTACTGGGGTATATTTCTAAATTAATTTACAAAATTGTTTGCAGGCCAAGGAAAGTTAAAGACCGAGTACCATATCACCGCATGCATGAATCGCTGAAAGTTAGTATGCAGGGACAGCATGTAATAAGCAAGGCAAATGGAATTTTGGCATTTATTGCTAAAATAATAGAGTATAAACATAGGGAAGTGTTGTTGCAACTGTACAAGGCATTGGTGAGACCGCACCTGGAGCATTGTGCAGAGTTTTGGTCCCCTTACTTGGGGAAGGTTGTAGTTGCATTGGAGGCGGTTCAGAGGAGGTTCACTAGATTGATTCCAGAGATGCAGGGATTGTCTTATGAGGAGAGATTGAGCAGTTTGGGCCTATACTCGCTAGAGTTTAGAAGGATGAGAGTAGATCTAATTGAGCTATATAAGATGCTAAAGGGGATAGACAAAGTGGATATGGAGCGGATGTTTCCCCTTGTGGGACATTCTAGAACGAGAGGCTATAGTTTTAGGCTAAGGGGTGGTAGATTTAAATTAGAGATGAGGAGGAATTACTTTTCTCAAAGGGTTGTAAATCTGTGGAATTCACTACCTCAGAGTGCAGTGGATGCTGGGACACTGAATAAATTTAAGGAGGAGATAGACAGATTTTTAATTAGTAATGGGTTGAAAGGTTGTAGAGAGAGGGTGGGAAATTGGAGTTGAAGCTGAAATGAGATTAGCCATGAATTGAATGGTGGGGCAGGCTCAAGGGGCTGAATTGCCTACTCCAGCTCCTAGTTCTCATGTTCTTATGAACCTCTCTATCTTTCAAAATCATGGCTACTCTCTATTAAGCAGAAAGACATGCCTCAAACTGAACTTAATCTATAAAGTGGATCAAGTTGCTGAGGAGAAGTACAGTAGTACGTTTCAAAATGAATTTACAAAATTGTTTACAGGCTGAGGGAAGTTAAAGACCAAGTACTATATCACCCTATGAGCTGATGCTAAACCAATTTACCCCTTTACACCGAGGAAAGTCCCACACCCAGTCTTGGACACAGTCAAGGGCGAAATTGAAAAGATGCAGCAGCAAAGGGTTATTTCACTGGTCACCATGACAACAAAATGGTGTTCGGGAATGGTCACAGTCCCAAAGGCAAACGGCTCTATAAAAATCTGCGTGAATTTAATTCAACTAAACCAATCAGTGGAATGTGAGATCCAGCTGATGGCCTCAGTGGATGAGAAACTTGCCAAACTAGCCGAGAGGACTTTATTTACCAAACTGGATGTGAACAGTGGATTTTGGCGGTTGCCTCAGGACAAAGAATCCAGATTACTGACCACATTTATAATGCCATTTGGTCATCATTGTTTCAATAGATTGTCCTTTGGAATAGTGTCGGCTCCAGAAATTTTCCACAGAACAATGTCGCTCACTCTAGAAAGCATGGAAGGAAGAAGATACCATATAAACAACACACTTATACATGGTTCCATAAGAGAAGAGCATGATCGCATAGTCAGAGCAGTCCTGAGAATCTTACAGGATGCAGGCTTGACATTGAGTGTAAAACGTGAGTTCGCCAAACCTAAGACCATGTTTCTAGGTCACATGATACAAACCACAGGAATCACAGATGATCCACAAAAAACAAAATTAATCAGAGAATTTCCACAACGTGGGAATATGACTGAGCTTCAAAAATTCCTCGGGATGGTCAACCAAGATCGTGCCAAATTTAACAGAGGTCAATGAGTCCTTGAGACAACTGTTGAGACAGGGTCAACAGTGGTGCTGGAATGCGGACCTGCAAAACGCTTTCAAAAGAATTAAGCAACTTTCAATCTTTTCTGAAATCTTGGCACATTATGACCCAGAGTTACAGGCCATAGTAGCAGCAGATACATCATCTACAGGTCCGGAGGCAGTTTTATTTCAAGTGCAGAGAGATGACAAGTGTGGACAAATCTATGATGTCTCTAGGTCACTAACAGAAACAGAACAATAGATAAAGAAGCACTGGCATCATCATGGGCCTGTGAATAGTTTTCAGATTAGGTTATGGGATTGTGTTTGAAAATCGAAACAGACCATAAGCTACTAGTCACCCTTCACATGAAAGAAATTGTGAAGGTCCCGTGCAGAATCCAAAGGTTCAGATTAAGATTAATGTGATATGACTCCATCACAGAGTATGTGCAAGGGCATTATCAAACAGTGATAGACATACTGTCACAAATATCAAACAAGAGGATTTACACTTCAATGGGGAGGCTGAAGCTTATACATCCTTAATCACTCAGCACTTGCTGCAAAAAAGTTGCCGGAAATAAATCAAGTCTAGCAACGAGAAGAAGAATGTCTCTAAGTCTGAGGATATTGTCCAGAGAGAACAGCGATCAGCCTGATGGCCAGGCATTACTCACTGTATAGAACAAATGATTCCTAACTGCCTTCCTTATGCCATAAATAGCTAGGAACAAAAACTCGAACCCAATATAACCCTGAACAACCATGAGAGGGTGAAACAGCATAGGGAAGAACGGAGAAGCAACCAGACCCAGAACTTTAATCACAGACATAGAGCATGTGAGTTAGCAGTGCTAAAGCCTGGCGAGAGAATATGGGGCCGAGACTAACAGAAGGAAGGTGCAATCATTGAAAAACTCCTCAGCCATGATCGTCCAAGGTTGAGATAGATCCCAGGTATCAAAAGGAGAAACTGCAGGACCTTAATACCCTTGGAGTGAAAGCCAATAGACACTTGGACTTACCACTCAGATCCTGATCAAGAAGAAGAAAGACTTACTACAAACCCTACAGCTGCCCAGGGGAGGAACACTCACACCAACAGAAGGGAGAGGATTGAATCTCCTCATCCTCAAAAGGAGACCAGAATAAGATCAGGGAGATTGGTCAAAGCACCTCAGAGGTTAACCCTGTGAAGACTTTGTGGGGAGATGTAGGAGGATGTAGATTTGATGGAGATAAAGACTTGGGGGAAGATAGAGAGTAAAGGGTCAACATCAGAAACATACACGAAGCTGATGTAATGACATCAGATTACATAACTGAGAAGTAAGAGGGATCTGGAAGGAGGTGAAGTTTCAACCTCGTCTAGAGATCCAAATGTATAAATTCTTGCTGTAAATAAAGAGTAATGGTTTTGAGAGATTACAGGCATAAGAACATAAAAAAAAGGAGCAGGAGTTGGCCATTCAGCCCCACAAGCCTACACGGCATTCAATAAGATCATGGCTAATCTGCCCCAGGCCTCAGCTCCTCTTTCGTGCCAGCTCCTCATAGCCCTCAACTCCCCGCCATTTCAAAAATCTTTTTACCTCCTCTTTAAATACTTTCAGTGATCTAGCCTCCACAACTCTCTGGGGAAGAGGATTCCAGACATTCACTACCCTCTGAGAGAAGAAATTCATTCGCATCTCAGTTTTAAATGAGTGCTCCCTTATTCTGTAACTATGTCCCCTAGTTTGAGATTCCCCCACTAGTGGAAACATCTTCTCAATATCTACCCTGTCAAGCCCCCTCAGAATCTTGTACGTTTCAATAAGATCACCCCTCATTCTTCTAAACTTTAATGAATAAAGGCCTAAACTGTTTAGCCATTCTTGATAAGTCAAACTCTTCATCCCAGGAATCAGCCTAGTAGATCTCTTTTGAACTTTCTCCAATATCAGTATGTCATTTCTTAAATAGTGGGACCAACCCATACACAGTACTCCAGGTATGGCCTCACCAACACCCTGTACAGCTGTAACAAGACTTCCCTATTTTTAAACACCAACCCCCTAGCAATATAGGCCAAAATTCCATTTGCCTTCTTAATGACTTGCTGCACCTGCATGCTAACCTTTTGTGTTTCATGCACAAGAACACCCAGATCCCTCCGTGCTGCACTTTTTTTGGAGTCTCTCTCCATTTAAATAATTGTCTGGCTTTTGATTCTTTCTACCAAAGTGCATGACCTCACACTTCCCTATATTAAACTCCATCTTCCGCTCACTCAACCTGTCTATATCCCCTTGCAGATTCCTTATGTCCTCATCACAACATGACCTCCCGCTTATTTTGATATGGTTAGCAAATTACACTCTGCCCCCTCCTCCAAGTCATTAATGTAGATAGTAAATAATTGAGACCCTAGGACTGATCTTTGTGGCACTCCACTAGTTACATCTTTCCAACCTGAAAAAGATCCATTAATCCCGACTCTCTGTCTTCTGTGTGTTAACCAATTCTCAATCCATGTTAATACATGACCCCCAATACCATGAGCTCCTAACTTGTGCAATAACCTTTTATGTGGCACCGTGTGAAATGCCTTCTGGAAATCCAAATACACTACATCTAATGGTTCCCCTTTATCAACTCTGCTTGTTATAACCTCAAAGAACTCTAGCAAATTTGTCAAACATGATTTCCCTTTCACAAAACCATGTCAACTCTGTTTGATTGTGTTAAGCTTTTCTAAATGTCCTGCTATTTCTTACTTAAAAATGGTCTCTAGCATTTTCCCAATGACAGATGTTAGGCTGGCTGTTCTATAGTTTCCTGCTTTTTGTCTCTCTCCCTTCTTGAACAGGGGCATCACATTAGGGGTTTTCCAATCAGCTGGGACCCTCCTGGAATCCAGTGAGTTCTGAAGTATTTTGACCAGTGCCTGCATTATGTCTGATATCTTTGGGATGTTTATAGTGTCCCCCATTGTGAAGACCAATGCAAAATATTGGTTTAAATTTATCTGCCATTTCCCTGTTTCCCATTATCAATTCTCCAGTTGCATCCTCCAAGCATCCCACACTCACTTTAGCCACTCTCTTTCTTGTTAGATACTTGTAGAAGCTCTTGCTGTTTGTTTTATATTTCTTGCCAATTTACTTTCAGAATCAATTTTCTCCCTCTTCATTAACCTTTGAATCATCCACTGCTTGTTCCTAAAAAATTCCAAATCCTCTGGCCTACCACTAGTTTTCGCCGTTTTGTATGCCTTAGATTTTGTTTGGACCACCTTTGTTAACCACGGGTGGTTCATCCTTCTCATTGAGTCCTTTTTGACCGGGATAAATTTTTGCTGAGCGTTATGAAATATCTGCTTAAATGTCTGTCACTGCTCATCCACTGCCCTTCCCTTTAGTCTATTTTCCCAGCCTGCTTTAGACAACCCTTTCATCATACCTCTGTAATTGCCCTTATTTTAGCTGATGACACTGGTTTGAGACCTGTGCTGCTCGACCTCAAACTGAATTTGAAACTCTACCATGTTGTGAATGCTACCCCCTTAGATAATCCCTAACTATGATATTTCTTATTAATCCTACTTCATTACACGTTACCGGATCTAATATAGCCTGTTCCCAGGTAGGTTCTGCAACATATTGCTCTAAGAAACAATCCCTGATGCACTCTATAGATTCATTTTCCATGTTACCCCAGCCAATCTGATTTGTCCAGTCAATATGCAGGATAAAATCTGCAATGACAATTGTAGTGCCCTTCTCACACACCTCCATTATTTCCCAATTTATACTTTATCCTACAGCAAGGCAACTTTTCGGGGGCCAATAGACTACGCCCACCTATGACTTCTTCCCCTCACTATTCCTTATTTCCACCCAAACTGATTCCACATCACGATCTATTACACCTATATCAATACTCACCACTGCACTGACACCTTCCTTTATTAACAAAGCTACCCCACCTCCTTTTCCTTTTTGCCTATTTTTCCAGAACGTCAAATACCCTAGAATATTGAGTTCCCAGTCTTAGTCACCCTGCAACCATGTCTCTATAATAGCTATCAAGTCATATCCATTTATTTCTCTTTGTGCCATCAGATCATCTATTTTGTTACAAATGCTGTGTGCTTTCAGATAAAGAGCCTTAAGCTTTGACTTTTTACCATTGTTACTCATTCTGGTTCTATTTTCTGCTGCACCCCTCTGCATATATTTTCTGCCCCTTCCTGTCACACTTTGATTATCATTCACCTCTTCACTATCCTGTACCCCTGCCCTCTCGTTTATTTTTGATTTCCTAAACTTCTCTTCAGCTGAACCCTTCCCCCAACTAATTAAGTTAAAGCCCTATCTACAACCCTAGTTATATGATTCGCCAGGACACTGGCTCCAGCATGGTTCAAATGAAGCCCTTCCCAACAGAACAGCTCTCCCCTTCCCCAGTATTGGTGCCAGTGCCCCATGAATCAGAACCCATTTCTCCCACGCCAGTCTTTGAGCCACATATTTACCTCTCTAATCTTACTTGCCCTATGCCAATTTGCACATGGCTCAGGTAGTAATCTGGAGATTATTATCTTTATGGTTCTGCTTTTTATTATAGCCCCAAGCTGCTCGTAGTCCCTCAGCAGAACCTCTTTCCTAGCACTATCTATGTTGTTGGTGCCTATGTGGACCACGACAACGGGATCCTTCCTCTCCTACTCCAAATTCCTCTCCAGCCCAGAAGAGATGTCCTTAACATTGGCACCAGGTAGGCAACACAGCATTCGTGACCCTCTGTCTTTGCTGCAGAGCACAGTATCTATTCCCCTAACTATGCTGTCCCCTATTACTACTACATTCCTCTTTGTTCCCCCCACTTGAATAGCGCTCTGCACCACGGTGCTGTGGACAGTTCACTCATCCTCACTGCAGTCTGTGTCCTCGTCCACACTGGGAGCAAGAACCTCATACCTACTGGTCAAGGACACTGGCTGAGGCTCCTCCAAAGCTAAATTCTGGATCCCCATACTTGCCTCACTTGCAGTCACACACTCCTGTCCCTGACCATGGACCAAATTAATCTAAGGGGTGTGACTGCTTCCTGAAACACAGTGTCCAGGTAACTCTCCCCCTCCCTGATTTGCCACAGTGTCCGCAGCTCGGACTCCAGTTCATCAACTCTGAGCCAAAGTTCCTCGAGCAGCCAACACTTACTACAGATGTGGTCACCATGGATCGCACTGGCATTCACCGGGCCCCACAAACTACAGCTGCAACACATTGCCTGCCCAGCCATCTCTCTTCTATTTAATTAATTCATTGGATGTTAAATATTTTAAAAGTGAATTTCGTAACTGTTCTCTTCAGCTGTAAATAACATCTCCTGATTTAAATCACTTGGCCAATCAAAAGAGACATCAAAAGAGGAGGTGTTAGGCGTCTTGAAGAATATTAAGACCATAAGTCCATAAGACATAGGAACAGAAATTAGGCCATTCGGCCCATCGAGTCTGCTTTGCCATTAAATCATGGCTGATAAGTTTCTCAACCCCATTCTCTTGCCTTCTCCCCATAACCTTTGATTCCCTTACCAATCAAGAACCTATCTATCTTGGTGTTAAATACACTCAATGACCTGGCGTCCACAGCCTTCTGTGGCAATGAATTCCATAGATTCACCACTCGCTGGCTAAATAAGTTTCTCCTCATCTCTGTTCTAAAAGGTCTTCCCTTTACTCTGAGGCCGTGCCTTCGGGTCCTAGTCTCTCCTACTAATGGAAACATCTTCCTTGTGTCCACTCTATCCAGGCCTTTCAGTATTCTGTCAGTTTCAATCAGATCACCCCTCAAACTTCTAAACTCCATCGAGTATAGACCCAGAGTCCTCAAACGTTCCTCATATGTTAAGCCTTTCATTCCTGGGATCATTCTTGTGAACCTCCTCTGGACTCTTTCCAGGGCCAGCACATACTTCCTGAGATACGGGGCCCAAAATTGCTCACAATATTCTAAATGTGGTCTGACCAGAGCCTTATAAAGCCTCAGCAGCACATCCCTGCTTTTATATTCTAGTCCTCTCGAAATAAATACTTCCTAACTACCACATCAACCTGCAAGTTAACCTTAAGAGAATCCTGGACTAGGACTCCCAAGTCCCTTTGCACTCCAGATTTCTGAATTCTCTCCCCATTTAGAAAATAGTCTATGCTTCTATTCTTCCTACCAAAGTGCATGACCTCACGCTTGCCCACATTGTATTCCATCTATCACTTCTTTGCCCATTCTCCTAACCTGTCCAAATCCTTCTGCAGCCTCCCCGCCTCCTCAATACTACCTGTCCCTCCACCTATCTTTGTATCATCTGCAAACTTAGCCAGGATGCCCTCAGTTCCTTCATCTAGATCATTAATGTATAAAGTTAAAAGTTGTGGTCCCAACACTGACCCCTGCGGAACTCCACTAGTCACCGGCCACCATCCTGAGAAGGACCCCGTTATCCCCACTCTCTGCCTCCTGCCAGACAGCCAATCTTCTACCCATGCTAGTACCTTGCCTCTAACACCATAGGTTCTTATCTTACTGAGCAGCCTCCTTTGCAGCAGCTTGTTGAAGGCCTTCTGGAAGTCCAAGTAGATAACATCCATTGGCTCTCCTTTGTCTAACCTACCTGTTAACTCCTCAAAGAATTCTAACAGATTTGTCAGGCATGACCTCCCCTTGATGAAACCATACTGACTTTGCTCTATTTTACCATGCACTTCCAAGTATTCTGAAATCTCATCCTTAATAATGGACTCTAAAATCTTACCAACAACCGAGGTCAGGCTAATCGGCCTATAATTTCCCATCTTTTGCCTTACTCCCTTCTTAAAGAGAGAGGTTATATTAGCGATTTTCCAGTCCTCTGGGATCCTCCCTGACTCCAGTGATTCCTGAAAGATCACCACTAACATCTCCACTATCTCTTCAGCTATTTCCTTCAGAACACTGGGGTGTAATCCATCTGGTCCAGATGATTTATCCATCTTCAGACCTTTCAGTTTTCCTAACACCTTCTCCTTGATAATGGCCACCATACTCACCTCTGCCCCCTGACTCTCTTGAACTTTGGGGATGTTACTCGTGTCTTCCACTGTGAAGACTGACGTAAAGTAACTATTCAGTTCCTCCGCCATTTCTTTGTTCCCCACTACTACTTCTCCAGCGTCATTTTCCAATGGCCCAATACCCACTTTTGCCTCTCTCTTACCCTTTATATATCTAAAAAAAACTCTTGCAATCTTTTTTTATATTACTGGCTAATTTACCCTCATATTTAATCTTCTCCCTCCTTATTTCTTTTTTAGTTGTCCTCTTTTGGTCTTTGTAGGCTTCCCAATCCCCTGGTTTCCCACTGTTCTTCGCTGCATTGTATGCTTTCTCTTTAGCTTTTATGCTGTCTCTGACTTCCCTTGTCAGCCATGGTTTCCTCATCCTCCCTTTAGTATGTTTCTTCATCCTAGGGATGATTTTTTACTGTGTCTCCCAAATTACTCCCAGAAACTCCTGCCATTGCTGTTCCACTGTCTTTCCTGCTAGGCTCATCTCCCAGTCAATTCTGGCCAGCTCCTCCCTCATGACTCTGTAGTTGCCTTTATTCAACTGTAATACCATTACATCTGATTCCAGCTTTTTCCTCTCAAATTGCAGGGTCACTTCCTCCTAAGGGTTCCTTCACCTTAAGCTCCCTTATCAAATCTGCCTCATTACACATCACTAAATCTAGAATTGCCTGTTCCCTAGTGGGCTCCACCATAAGTTGCTCCGAAAAGCCATCTCGTGGACGTTCTACAAATTTCTTTTCTTGGGATCCACTACCAACCTGATTTTCCCAGTCTACCTGCATATTGAAATCCCCCATGATCACTGTAACCTTGCCTTTCTACACAACTTTTCTATCTCCTGGTGTATCTTGTGCCCCACATCCTGACTACTGTTTGGAGGCCTGTACATAACTCCCATTATGGTTTTTTTACCTTTGCGGTTCCTCAGCTCTACCCACACAGATTCTACATCATCTGACCCTACATCATTTCTTGCTATCGATTTAACTTCATTTCTTACTAACAAAGCAACCCCACCCCCTCTGCCAACCTGCCAATCTTTTTGATAGGATGTATATCCTTGGATATTTAGCTCCCAGTCCTGATCCCCTTGCAGCCATGTCTCCGTAATGCCCACCACATCATACCTGCCAATTTCAATCTGCGCCACAAGCTCATTTACCTTATTTTGTATACTGCGTGCATTCAGATACAGCACCTTCAGTCCTGTATTTCCCACTCCCTTTCTCATTGTTGTTCCTTTATCTGATGTGCTTGAAGTTAGATTCCTAGCCTTTTCCAAACACTCTGTCCTATTTTGTGTTCTGGAGACTTTAATAGCCTCTCCTGGGCTCTCCTTTCTTTTCAGTTTTTTCATAATTTTCCATGAAGTTGAAACCACCCCCCACACGCTAACCTGCTCCTCCATCCGAGTCTGCTCCCTGGAGTCAAGGCCATGAATCCCCAAGGTAAGCTAGATTTATACTCACCGCTCCGGTGCTCCTCCCTCCAAGTCTGCTCCCAGGATTTACTCACCAATCAGCTGCTTTTTCTTTAAAATCTACTTTCAGAAGAGTGTCCTTCGCAGGTCCGGTGCACTCCTGAAGGCACTGCCTCTTCCTCTCTCTCTTTTTTATTAGGTTTGAGGAGGAGGGAGGGATGGAACCACTACAGCTCTGTAATGTTTGGGGCTATTCCGTTCTTTGACAGTGGGTCCTCCTTGATTCCCTCCTGAGTTGGATGCTCTTCCTCCTGTTGAGTGCAAGAGTCCTTCTCCTCGATTCCCTCCTGAGTCACGGTGGCTGCGATGACTTCTCCCAGAATGCTTCAGTCACTTCTCACCAGCGCCGTCTGTTAGATAAGTCCCCAGGGCCAGATGGGATCTATCCCAGAGTACTGAGGGAGGCAAGGGAGGAGATTGCTGGGGCCTTGACAGAAATCCTTGTATCCTCACAGGCTACGGGTGAGGTCCCAGAGGAATGGAGAATGGCCAAAGTTGTTCCATTGTTTAAAAGGGTAGCAGAGATAATCCAGGAAATTATAGGCCGGTGAGCCTTACGTCAGTGATAGGGAAATTATTGACAGGATTTATGACAGGATTTACAACTTTTTAGAAGCAAATGGGCGTATTAGTGAGAGGCAGCATAGTTTTGTGAAGGGAAGGTCGTGTCTCACTAACTTGATTTAGTTTTTTGAAGAAGTGACAAAGATAATCAAAGATGGAAGGGCAATGGATGTTATCTACATGGATTTCAGTAAGGCCTTTGACAAGTTCCCTCATGGCAGACTGGTACAGACGGTAAAGTCGCATGGGATCAGAGGAGAGCTGACAAGGTGGATACAGAATTGGCTTGGTCATAGAAGACAGAGAGTAGCAGTGGAACGGTAATTTTCTGAATGGAGAGCTGTGACTAGTGGTGTACCACAGGGATCAATGCTGGGACCTTTGCTGTTTGTAGTATACGTAAATGATTTGGAGGAAAATGTAACTGGGCTAATTAGTAAGTTTGCAGATGACATTAAGGTTGGAGGAGTTGCAGATAGTGAAGAGGATTGTCAAAGGATACAATGGGATATAGATCGGTTGGAGACTTGGGTGGAGAAATGGCAGATGGAGTTTAATCCGGACAAATGCAAGGTAATGCATTTTGGAAGGTCTAATACAGGTAGGAATTATATAGTAAATGGCAGAACCCTTAAGTGCATTGACGGGCAGAGGGATCTGGGTGTACAGTTCCACAGGTCACTGAAAGTGGCAATGCAGGTGGATAAGGTAGTCAGGAAGGCATATGACATGCTTGCCTTCATTGGCAGGGGTATTGAGTATAAAAGCTGGGAAATCATGCTGCAGCTGTATAGAACCTTGGGTAGGCCACATTTGGAATATTGCGTGCAATTCTGGTCGCCACATTATCAGAAGGATATGGAGGCATTGGAGAGGGTGCAGAGGAGGTTTACCAGGATGCTGCTTGGTCTGGAGGTTATTAGCTATGAGGAGAGGTTGGAGAAACTTGGATTGCGATGGAGATTACAAAATTATGAGTGGCATAGATGGAGTAGATGGTCAGAAGCTTTTTCCCAAGGTGTCAATTACTAAGGGACATAGATTTAAGGTGAGAGGAGAAAACTTTAGAGGAGATGTGCGGGGCAAGTTTTTTTATGCAGATGGTAGTGAGTGTCTGGAATTTGCTGCCAGAGTTGGTGGTGGAAGCAGGTACAATAGTGGTGTTTAAGACGCAGCTTGACAAATACACGAATAGGATGGGAATAGAGGGATATGGACACTGGAAGTGCAAAATGTTTTAGTTGACGGGCAATATGATCGGCGCAGGCTTGGAGGGCCAAAGGGCCTGTTCCTGTGCTGTACTTTTCTTTGTTCTTTGTTCTTTATTCAATCACCTAGCTGTTTTACTGTGGTATCACACTTCGGCCCTGACAGGTAGAAGCAGGTTGAAGGGGCTCTCTGGTGCCAGTGTTTATTTCCCGCTGCTGCTGCCCTTCTCACACAGGCTCACTCTCCATGTCCTGAATGCTCCGGTCTCCTTGCTATTTTAAACTGAACTCCTGGCACTTCTCGCTTGACCAGCGTACTTTGGGAGAATGGACAATCCCCTAAATCTCCATCTAGACCTCTATCACACAACAAACCAGTTGTCCTTAAACCTATAACCATCACCCTCCACATGCTTTCTCTCCCCTCCGAACATACATCCATTACCGTCCCCATGCCTACCTGACCTTGACCCCTTTTTTTATCTGAATTACCTGTTTAATCTGTTTCCTTGACTCGATTGTCACCTATGAAAGTATCAGCTACTTTACTATTACCCTGGACCTGCTACTTTACCACATTCCACCAACCCCTCTCACTGTGACTGTTCCCTCCATTGCCCAGCACCCTCAGTTCTGCAGACAATGCCTATCTGCCCTTTAGGACCCTGTTTCCACCACTTTCCCTGCTGGAAATTCCCATCCCCACCCAACTATAGGACCTCCAGACCCAGCAAGCAAGGCCCTTCCCTGTATTCTACATCCCTGCACCCTTGCTGTCTCTCTCCCTGCCTCGGATAATCTGGCTTCCTTTCCTGGACACCGTCCCACTCTGCCTCATTGACCTTTACCCGGGCTGAGTTCTACCCTTCCCAGCTGCCCCTCTCTCCCTTCTCTAGCCTCCTTGACCCTTGCCCAGTCCACTCCATCTTGGTCACCCTTTGTGCACCTTGGACAACTGACACAGGTACTCAATAAAAGCCTGCAATAGACGGACGCTCCTGAAAGAGGACATTGTAGCAGATAGTCACTCCAATGTCCAGGAGGATGTCTACCTCTCCACACGCCTCTTATATACAGTCGGCTTTCTGAAGGCATCTTTTTCTAGCTCATTATTAACATGTTTGTGTCCCATGAATGTAATACCAATGGGCTGGGGTTTTAATGAATGCAGATGAGCTTCCTGACCATCAGCACCGAGAGGTCAACCCTCCTGAAATATTGGTCTATCTTATTGCCAAAAGTTTAACCCAGTGTCGGGGACCTGAATTTTGGCCTCCACACTTTAAGTTCCCCCTCCATTCCTGCTCAAGGAAATTCTGTCCTATGTTTTTGAATATGTTACTTTCTGGATTAAGGAGAATCCTAAGAGCTTCTGGTCAATCATTAAGAAAATAAAAAAAGGAAGAAATGGGTGTTTCAGGTATTGAAATAGACAATAGACAATATGTGTTCCTAAAGGTAAATCAGAAACACTAAGTGATAAATTTCCAGTGTGTTTACACGGCAGTTGATATAAAGGCACCAATTGCTCATAAGGGATTGTGCAAACATGTTATGGGTTCATTTATTAATTCTAGGCACAAGTGAACAGATATGCATGGACAGACAGCTTGAGGACAGAGCAACAGAGCTGTGTGTGTGTGTTCTACTCTAGGCTGAAGTGAAACTGAGGTTGGATTACATGACACACTTCCCTTAAAGTGATGACATGCTGCTATCCCCTGAAGACATATTACAACATTTACCAGAGAAGATTTAACGTGAATACACAAATTAGACAGTGACCACTTACCGGACATACTGAACCTTATTATAAGTAAAGAGGGTGTTTTGAAATTATTGGAAGAATTAAATCCAAACAAAGCTCTGGCTCTGGATTAAATCCCTCCCTGGATTTTCAAGTTAGCAGCTGATGAACTGTCTCCAATATTGACCAATCTCTCTCCAGTCAATCGACACTGACTACTTATCAGACCAATGGAAACAAGCTAACATCTGTGGCACATTCAAAACAGGGGATAAACTTCAGCCATAGATCTACAGGTTGGTATCTTTCACCCATGTCATTTGCAAATTGCTTGAACATAATGTTCATTCTCATGTTAGGAAGTACTTTAAAGCTCACAATATCCTGGTTGATAGGCAGCATGGATTTCGGGTGAAAAGATCTAATGAAACATAGGGTGGGATTTTCCCATTCACATTTTAAGTGTGGTAGCCGGCTGGAAAAGCAGCAATTTTCCTGGTGGGCACAGGTTCTCCTGCTATGTTGTCCGCTTCCCACCTCATTAATTGCAGGGGGAGTCAGTGGTAAAGTGGTATTGTCACTGGACTAGTATGCCAGAGACCCAGGGTAATGCTCTGGGGACCCAGGTTAAATGCGCACCATGGCAGATGCTGAAATTTGAGCTCAATAAAAAAAGTTGGAATTATAAGTCTGAAGATGACCATGAAATTATTGCCAGTTTCCATAAAAACCCATCTGGTTCACTGAGGTCCTTCAGGGAAGGAAATCTACCATCCTTATCTGGTCTGGGCTATGTGTGACTCCAGACCCACAGCAATGTGATTGAATCTTAAATGCTCTCTGAACAAGGGCAATTAGGGATGGGCAATAAATACTGGCCTAGCCAGTGACACCCACATCCCACGAACGAATAAAAAAAAATTGCATCAGCAGGAAACATGGTGGATTGTGAGCCGGCTGCCTCTGATTTGCCCAACCAGCTTTGATCTCAGTGGTTCTTTGTTCCAGGCACCCTATTTAATCAGCACCCGTGCACAGCCTCTCAACATCTGCAGCCCAGGATGGCTGCATGGGAGACATGGCTCCCAAAGGGAAGAATAATGCTGTTCCCAAATTTAGTGACATCTCACTGGGACACCTGCTAGAAGCCATCGAGACCCTCCGGGATGTCCTCTACCCCACTAATGGCCAAATGAGGTCAACCAATACCACCACTCCAGCTCAGAAGGCAGTGTACATGTCAGTGAGGGCTAACACGACACAGAGAAAGTCAACAATCAAGTGCAGGAAGAGGATGAATGATCTCATCCGTTCCGCCAGGGTAAGTCAACCATCTCATTGCTCTCAACTCACACACTCACAAGCCCCACAGGAATTCACAGGATGGCACTCCACAGGGATCTCACACACTGCCAGCTCAAGGGACATCACCACTCTCACACACACCTTCACATCTCCAACTGGCCTCATATCCTGTGTTGATCGCATCTTCACGCTGTGCACTGCTTCAATCACCACCCACACAAGGCAGGCTTGCTCATCCTCTGCCTTGGCATGTGTCCTTTTCACACTCTCTCCATTTGTCCTTATGCAGGTCAAGCTGGCACACAATGGGTCCCAGACCGGCAATGGCGTCCGAAATCAAGGCCCTCACTTCCTATGGGGAGCATGCCATCGTGCTGGCTGGAGAGGATCAGGACCGTGCACATGCTGACAGTGAGATTGGTGGCACACGTCCAAGTGAGGACCTTGGACCAGCTCATCCCTCAGACAACCAAACTGTGAGCCCATTGTCGTGTCTTCCACTCACCTGCCATGCACTAATAATCTTGATTTGCATTCATAGGCACCACTGGTAAGTGCTAAGGGCCATCCAGAAGCCAGGCCCTCACCTCCAGCCCTGAGGATGCCTTGGGTGAGGAGCCAGAGAATGGCACCATGGAGGAGCCATCACAACACTGATCCACGCCCTCCATCTGCACAGAGACACACACATCAGTGGGATCTAGTTCTAGAGCAGCCTCAGGGTCATAATCTGGTGAGCACAGCCCACAATCTGGTCCACAGCAGGCAGAGACAAGGGCATCCAAGATACTCAGAGAACTGCTGGAGGCCAGGATTCTGCTAAGTCTAAGTCTGATGTCGAAACTCCTGACTCAGTCCTAACTCAGTTGGTGGATCCTAAGCAACAGTCAGGGGAATATCGGGAAGTGTTATCAGCTGCTTTCTACAGATTACAATATACAATGGAGGAGTCTGTCTGCCTTCAGTCTGAGGTAATAGCTCCGCCATGCCAATGTACTGAAGTCAACACTGGTGGATGGCGGCCGCCATGGAGACCTTGGCCCAGGACATCAGTCCTGCACTGCACCCAGGAACCGCACTTCATCAGTGTAGGCGTTGGTGGCATCCATCAGTGGCTACGTGAGAGGAGATGGGGCAACTCAATCTCACACCAGCCGCCCCTTCTCCTCAAAGAGTCAGACAGGGGCTGTCAGGCACCCATAGGAAGGGGACCAGCAGCTGGACAGCCTGGAGACATCCACCCAGGTGACTCCGAGAATGTCCAGCTGATCCGAATCTGCTCTTCCTGTGACCCCATCGGCTCCAGTTCCAAAGGCTGAGAAGGATGCACCTTCCCCACAGCAGCAGATCCAAAGCAGGCAAGAGCCCTCCATGTCTCGGCCCTCTAGAGGACGTCAGCTAAAGTCATCACAGACAAAAGGGTGTAAAGGTCAGCAGGCTGCCTCTACCTGCACTGTGGATGTCTGGGGTGCACCAAGATGTAATGGTAGGGTTAGGAAAATTAAGAAATATTAGGAGCATGACAGTGGTATGGCTGTTAATCACATGTATATAAATTTTACCACTGTAAATAGAATCACACCCATTTCGCATCTCCTCTGCTGTATGCTTCCCCTTTATGGTGAGCTGTGTTGTTGTGAATCAGGTGTGACATCATGGTCCCTCCCCCCACTTATTGCAGATGTTGCTATCATGGGCCTCTGGTTGATGTTGTCAGCTTCCATCTCCCCCATTCTCAGGTCATTTCAGACATCAGAGATGCTTCATCCTGAATATAAAGTGTGCTTGTGGAAGGAACCTTGTTCACATATTTTGCTGGGTCATCTCATGCTCATTCTTGGCTGTTTAAGATTCAGGGTGAGGTATTCACCCATCTCATTTGCATCATTGAAAGATGAAGGTCTTATGTCCATGGAGAGATGTGTAAACACATGGAGAAGGGTTATATATCCTGCAACTCCATGTCTGTCATCTGGCAGGATTTCCAATCCATGAGCCCATACTCAGAGCTCACGTGAACTCCTGTCTGTCTTGCTCATTGCCGACTATCTGTGTGTACAGCAGTAAGTGTGAGGACTTTGCCATCTGAATGTGCCAGAGCTCTGCCCCTCCCAGCCACATTGTTGTCCTGGCACTCGATCCTACAACCTTGAGCCTTTCCCATCCTCCAGTTGTCTGTATTGCAGCCATAAGGATCTCATCACAATGTTTTTAAATTCATAGGATTTGGGCATCGCTGGCTGGGCCAGCATTTATTGCCCATCCCTAATTGCCCTTGAGAAGGTGGTGATGAGCTTCCTTCTCGAACCGCTGCAGTCCATGTGGTGTAGGTACACCCACAGTGCTGTTAGGGAGGGAGTTCCAGGATTTTGACCCAACGACCATAAAGAAATGGCAATATATTTCCAAGTCAGGATGGTGAGTGACTTGGAGGGGAATTTCCAGATGGTGGTTTTCCCATCTATCTGCTGCCCTTGTCCTTCTAGATGGTAGAGGTCGTGGGTTTGGAAGGTGCTGCCTAAGGAGCCTTGGTGAGTTCCTGCAGTGCATCTTGTAGATGGAATACACTGCTGCTACTGTGCAACAGTGGTGGAGGGAGTGAATGTTTGTGGATGAGGTGCCAATCAAGTGGGCTGCTTTGTCTTGGATGGTGTCAAGTTTCTTGAGTGTTGTGGGAGCTGCACTCATCCAGGCAAATGGGAAGTATTCCATCACGCTCCTGACTTGTGCCTTGTGGGTGGTGAACAGGCTTTGGGAAGCCAGGAGGTGAGTTTCACACAATTCCTAGCCTCTGACCCACTCTTGTAGCCACAGTCTTTATATGGCTAGTCCAGTTCAGTTTCTGGTCAATGATAACCCCCAGGATGTTGTTAGTGGGAGATTCAGTGATGGTAATGCCATTGAACATCAAAGGATCATGGTTGGATTCTTTCTTGTTGGAGATGATCATTGCCTGAGACTTGTGTGGCACAAATGTTACTTGCCACTTGTCTGCTGAAGCCTGGATATTGTCCAAGTCTTGCTGCATTTGGACATGGACTGCTTCAGTATTTGAGGAGTCACGAATGGTGCTGAACATTGTGCAATCATCAGCGAACATCCCCACTTCTGACCTTATGATTGAAGGAAGGTCATTGATGAAGCAGCTGAAGATGGTTGGGCCTGGGACACTACCCTGAGGAACTCATGCAGTGGTCTCTTGGAGCTGAGATGACTGACCTCCAACAACTGAAAATATCTTCCTTTGTGCTGGGTATGACTCCAACCAGCGGAGAGTTTTCCCCCTGATTCTCATTGACTCCAATTTTGCTCAGGCTCCTTGATGCCACACTCAGTCAAATGCTGCCTTGAGTTCAAGGGCAGTCACTCTCACCTCAGGAGTTCAGCTCTTTTGTCCATGTTTGAACCAAGGCTATAATGAGGTCAGGAGCTGGGTGGCCCTGGTGGAACCCAAACTGGACATCAGTGAACAGGTTCTTGCTAAGTAAGTGCCGCTTGAAAGCACTGTTGATGACCCCTTCTATCACTTTACTGATGATCGCGAGTAGACTGATGGGGTGGTAATTGGCCAGGTTGGATTTGCAGCGATGCAGCTCTGTGCCATATGTTCTGCATAGCGTCTTCTCACCTAAACCTTTGCCAAGGTCAGTGTGGATAAATCCAAATGGTGATATGTTGCAGTCAATGGCGCCTTTGAACATTCTCTGGAAGTGCATATGGTAGCGTTAGACAATGCTGAGGGGAGCAAAGGGATAGGAGCGAGGATGACATGAAGCTGAAGTGTGCTCTTTATTATCAATTAAGAGTGACCTTGAGGGCTTCATGATGTCTTTGCAGTTCGGAGTTCGCTAGGGCCAGGGCTGGCCATGAGGACAGACTGTCTGTGTGAACATTGTGAGCCTCAGGTGGTCCAAATCCGTGGAAAGGTCAGGATGAATGCACACCCGCATCCCTAACTGAGATAGCTGGATGTCAACGTGATGGAGGAGAAGGTGACACAGAGACCGAGTGATCTCCAAATGGAGCGAGACCTGCGGAACATCCTCGGCTGCCTTGGCCCAAGTGTTACCTTTCAATATCGCCATCAGGGTGACACTGAATGGCTGTACCATCGGTGGAGATGGATTCTTCTTGAGGAGCTTTGTCAGACTGAAGGCATACAGCTACGAGTCGACTGAGGATTGTGGAGCAGCTCCTGCTTCTACTGGGCTGCCTTGGTGACTGGGATGCTGCAGAGATGCTAGGAGAGGCAGTGCCTTCTGATGTCTGATGCTGGGATGCCTTCCTCTAGGTATCACCTCATCTCAGCAAGGACACACATTCCCGAAGCTTCGTCATCCTTCAAAGGATCAGTATAATGGTGAGCCTGATGTGTGAGTATCAACTTTCAGACTGAAATGCATGGTTGCAATGAGAGGGATAGTAAAGCTGGTGTTCATGTGGGTCCATGATGCCTGGCACTTGTCCAAGAGGATGCTCACTGCAACTTATCATCCTCCTCGTGGAATCTGGTGGTTATGAGGGCCTCACGTGCATGCCTGTCTCATCTGGCCCTTGCTATGGCCTCTTCCATCCAACCTCAGCTTCCTTGACCTTATCTTTATGTCCTCCTCATCGGAAAAGACATGCAGTTCCACAATTTCAGCATCTACCAAATATCTATTAGTCCTGTCCTGGGGTAGTGCTAGATCTAGGGGCATGGTTTATAAATAAAGGGTCACTCATTTAAGATGGAAATGCGAGACACTTTTTTCTGAGGATTGAGAACATTTGGAACTGAATACACAAGACAGCAGTGGAGGCTGGGTCAATAAATATCTTTGAGGCAGAGGTAGAGAGATAGTTGACTAAAAAGGGAGTCAAATTGTGTAGGTGGAATGTGGAGCTGAAGCCATGTTCTTATTAAATGGAAGATCAGACTCATGGGGCCGAATGGCCTCCTACTGCTCCTAATTTGTATGTAAGTTGTGTGTGGGATATTGATGTGGTGAGAGATATAAATAAGATTGAAGCAATCTTAAATGTGCTGCATGATTATATATGAATCAGTGTGGGCAACACATCAGCGTCACATTCTGGATCAAAGAATTGATTGGGAATCAGGGAAAAACAGACTGACCATGTTCTATAAAATAGGGAATGGACTGGTGGGAATTGACAGGAACAAGCAACTGGTGCCATTGGCAATAACAAATAATGAGGTAGACATCTACACAAACGACAAGGACCATTGGTTTCCAAGCAGTGTATCAACAATCGTTCTTCCCAAGGACAATCCAACAATAAAACAACCTGCCATAGGAAATAGTCAGTGCCATCAATGGAAATCCTCAAGACCCAACTTTGGATTATTTCCATTTAAAAGTATTCATGATCAGTTCAAATATTTCAGCTAATTTTCCTACTTTAGCTAGTGCTAAACAGATAAATAATGGTGGAATAAGGATATTAGTCTGTGATGCTGATGGAATACGGATATTAGTCTGTGATGTTGATGGAATACGGATATCAGTTTGTATAGTTAATGGAATATGGATATTAGAGTCTGATGTTAATGGAATAAGGATATTAGACTGCAATGTAGATGGAATACGGATATTAGTCTGTGATGTTGATGGAATACGGATATTAGCCTGTGATGTTGATTGAATATGGATATTAGTCAGTGATGTTGAAGGAAAATGGATAGTGGTTTGTGAAGATGATGGAATATGGGTATTACTCTGTGATGTTGATGGAATATGGATATCAGACTCTGATGTTGATGGAATACGGATTTAGCCTGAGAAGTTAACGGAATACGGATATTAGTCTGTGATGTTGTTGGAATAAGGATATCAGTCTTTGATGATAATGGAATACTCAAATCAGTCTGTGATGCTAATGGAATGTGGATATAAATCTGTGATGTAAGGGGAATACAGATATTAGTCTGCAATGTTAATGGAATACCGATATCAGTCTCTGATGTTGATGGAATATGGATATTAGCCTGTGATGTTGACAGAATACGGATATTAGTTTGTATAGTTAATGGAATATGGATTTTAGAGTCTGACATTACTGGAATAAGGATAATAGACTTCGATGTAGATGGAATACGGATGTTAGTCTGTGATATTAATTGAATACGGATATTCGTTTGTGATGTTAATGGTTTACGGATATTAGTCTGTGATGATGATAGAAAACGGATATTAGTCTGTGATGTTGATAGAAAGCGGATATTTGTCTGTAATGTTGGTGGAATATGGATATTTGTCTTTGATGTTGATGGAATAGGGATATAAGTCCGTGTAGATGATGGAATGCGGATATAAGCCTGTGATGTTGAAGGAAAACGGATATTATTTTGTGAAGATGATGGAATATGGTTATTATTCTGTGATGTTGATGGAATATGGATAATAGTCTGAGAACTAAAAGGAATACGGATATTAGTCTGTGATTTTGATGGAATAATGACATTAGTCCGAGATGTTGTTGGAATAAGGATATCAGTCTTTGACGATAATGGAATACGCAAATCAGTCTGTGAGGCTAATGGAATACGGATATAAATCTGTGATGTAAGTGGAATATGGATATTAGTTTGTGAAGGTGATGGAATACGGATATTAGTCTGTGATGTTGATTGAATATGGATATTAGTCAGTGATGTTGAAGGAAAATGGATAGTAGTTTCTGAAGATGATGGAATATGGTTATTACTCTGTGATGTTGATGGAATACGGATATCAGATTCTGATGTTGATGGAATACGGATTTAGCCTGAGAAGTTAAAGGAATACGAATATTAGTCCGTGGTGTTGTTGGAATAAGGATATCAGTCTTTGATGATAATGGAATACACAAATCAGTCTGTGATGCTAATGGAATGTGGATATAAATCTGTGAAGTAAGGGGAATACGGATATTAGTCTGCAATGTTAATGGAATACCGAGATCAGTCTGTGATGTTGATGGAATATGGATATTAGTCTGTGATGTAGATGGAATACGAAAATTAGCCTGTGATGTTGATGGAATAAGGATATCAGTCTGTGATGTTAATGGAATACGCATATTAGTCTGTGACGTTAATGGAATACGGAGATTAGTCTGTAATGTTGTTGGAATACAGATATTAGTCTGTGATGCTGATGGAAAATGGATATCAGCCTGTGATGTTTTTGGAATAAAGATATTAGTCTGTGATCTTGATGGAATACGGATATTTGTCTGTGATGTTAACAGAACACGGATATTAGTCTGTGAAGTTGATGGAATACAGAGATTAGACTGTGATGTTAATCGAATAAGTTATTTGTCTGTGATGTTGATGGAATACGGATATTAGTCTGAGATGTTGATGGAATACAGATATTAGTCTGTGATGTTAATGGAATACGGATATTATTCTGTGATGTTGATGGAATACTGATCTTAGTCTGTGATTTTGAGGGAATATGGATATTAGTCTGTGATGTTGATGGAATGCGGATATTAGTCTATGATGTTGATGGAATGTACATATTCATCTGTGATGTTGATGGAATACCATGTTAGTCTGTGATTATGATGGAAGACGGATATTCGTCGGTGAAGTTACCAGAATAAGGATATTAGTTTGTGATGTAGACGGAATACGGATATAAGTCTGCGGTACTGATGGAATACAGATATTAGGCTGTAATGTTGGTGGAATATGGATATAAGTCAGTGATGTTGATGGAATAGGGATATTAGTCCATGCAGATGAAGGAATACGGATATTAGCCTTTGATGTTGATGGAATACGGATATTACCCTGTGCAGATGATGGAATATGGATAATATTGTGTAATGTTGATGGAATACAGATAATAGTCTGTGATGTTGATGGAATATGGATATAAGTCTGCAATGTTGATGGAAAACGGATATTACTCTGTGATGTTGATGGTATATGGATATTAGTCCGTGATGTTGATGGAATTATGTATATTAGTCTGAGAACATAAAGGAAAATGTATATTAGTCTGTGATGTTAATGCAATACTGATATTAGCCCGTGATGTTGATGAAATAACTATATCAGCCTGTGATGTTGATTGAAGACGGATATCAATCTATGATGTTAATGAATATGGATATCAGTATGTGATGATAATGGAATATGCATATTGGTCTGTGATGATAATGGAATACGGATATTAGTCTGTGATATTAATGGAATACGGATATTAGTCTGTGATGATGATTGAATACGGATATTAGCCTGTGATGTTGACAGAACATGGATATTAGTCTGTAATGTTGGTGGAATAGGGACATTAGTTCGTGTAGATGATGGAATACAGATATCAGATTGTGATGTTGACGGAATGCGGATATTAACCTGTGATGTTGATGGAAAATGGATATTAGACTGTGATGTTGATGGAATATGGATATTAGCCTGCGATGTTGTTGGAATATGGATATTAGTCTGTGATGTTGAAGGAAAACGGATAATAGTTTGTGAAGATGATGGAATATGGTTATTATTCTGTGATGTTAATGGAATACTGATATTAGTCCATGATGTTGTGGGAATAAGGATATCAGTCTTTGATGATAATGGAATATGCAAATCAGTCTGTAATGCAAATGGAATATGCATATAAAACTGCGATGTTAATGGAATACCGATATTAGTCTGTGATGTTGATGGAATACGAATATTAGTCTGTGATGTTGATGGAATACAGATATTAGTCTGTGATGTTGATGGAATATGAATATTAGTCTGTGATGTAAATGGAATACGAAAATTAGTCTGTGATGTTGATGGAATATGAATATTAGTCTGTGATGTAAATGGAATACGAAAATTAGTCTGTGATGTTGATGGAATACAGATATTAGCCAGTGATGTTGATGGAATAAGGATATCAGTCTATGATGTTGATCAAATACTGACATGTTGATGGAAAAAGAATATTAGTCTGTGATGCAGATGGAATACGGATATTAGTCGGTGATGTTGAAAGAATATGGATATTAGCCTGTGATGTTGATGGAATATGGATATTAGCCTGTGATGTTGATGGATTATGGAAATTAGTCTGTGATGTTTAAAGAAAACGTATATTAGTCTGTGAAGATGATGGAAAATGGTTATTACACATTGATGTTGATGGAATAAGGATATTAGTCTGTGATGTTGATGGAATACGGCTATCAGTCTGTGATGTTAATGGAATACGGATATCAGTCTGTGATGTTAATGGAATATGGATATCAGTCTGTGTTGTTAATGGAACACGCATATTAGTCTGTGAAGTTAATGGAATATGGATATCAGTCTGTCATGTTAATGGAATGCGGATATTAGTCTGTGATCTTGATGGAATACGGATATTAGTCTGTGATGATGGAATATGGATATTAATCTGTGATGTTGATGGAATACAGATATTAGTCTGTGATGTTGATGGAATACAGATATTGGTCTGAGAACTTAAAGGAATACTGATATTAGTCTGTGATGTTGAAGGAATACTGATATTAGTCCGTGATGTTGATGGAATATGGATATTAGTCTGTGATGGTGATAGAATATGAAAATTAGTCTGTGATGTTGATGGAATACAGATATTAGCCAGTGATATTGATGGATTAAGGATATCAGTCTGTGATGTTAATGGCATAAGGATATCAGTCTGTGATGTTAATGGAATACGCATATTAGTCTGTGAAGATAAAGGAATATGGATATCAGTCTGTGATGTTGAAGGAATACTGATTTTAATATGTAATGTTGATGGAATACGGATATTAGACTGTGATTTTGATTGAATACGGATAATAGTTTGTGATGTTGATGGAATACTGACGTTAATCTGTGATGTTGATGGAAAAAGGATATTAGCCTGTGATGTTGACGGAATACGGATATTAGTTTGTCTCGTTAATGGAATATGGATTTTAGAGTCTGATGTTACTGGAATAAGGATATTAGTCTTCGATGTAGATGGAATACGGATATAAGTTTGTATAGTTAATGGAATATGGATTTTAGAGTCTGATGTTACTGGAATAAGGATATTAGTCTTTGATGTAGATGGAATACAGATATTAGTCTGTGATGTTAATTGAATACGGATATTAGTCTGTGAACATGATTGAATACAGATAATTGTCTGTAATGTTGGTGGAATATGGATATTTGTCTGTGATGTTGATGGAATAGGGACATAAGTCCGTGTAGATGATGGAATGCGGATATAAGCCTGTGATGTTGAAGAAAAACGGATATTATTTTGTGAAGATGATGGAATATGGTTATTATTCTGTGATGTTGATGGAATACGGATATTAGTCCGAGAACTTAAAGGAATACGGATATTAGTCTGTGATGTTGATGGAATAGTGATATTAGACCAATATGTTGTTGGAATAAGGATATCAATCTTTGATGATAATGGAATACGCAAATCAGTCTGTGATGCCAATGGAATATGGATATAAATCTGTGATGTAAGTGGAATATGGATATGAGTCTGTGAAGCTGATGGAATACAGATATTAGACAGTGATGTTAATGGAATAAGGATATTTGTCTGTGATGTTGATGGAACATGGATATTAGTCTGAGATGTTGATGGAATACAGATATTAGTCTGTGATGTTAATGGAATACGGATATTAGTCTGTGATGTTGATGGAATACTGTTCTTAGTCTGTGATTTTGAGGGAATATAAATATTAGTCTGTGATGTTGACGGAATACGGATATTAGTCTGTGATATTGATGGAATGTGGATATTCGTCTGTGATGTTGATGGAATACCTATAGTAGTCTGTGATTATGATGGAAGATGGATATTAGTCAGTGATGTTACCAGAATAAGGATATTAGTTTGTGATGTTGACGCAATACGGATATAAGTCTGTGGTTTTGATGGAACATGGATATTAGGCTGTAATGTTGGTGGAATATGGATATTAGTCCGAGAACTTAAAGGAATACGGATATTAGTCTGTGATGTTGATGGAATAGTGATATGAGACCAATATGTTGTTGGAATAAGGATATCAGTCTTTGATGATAATGGAATACGCAAATCAGTCTGTGATGCCAATGGAATATGGTTATTATTCTGTGATGTTGATGGAATACGGATATTAGTCCGAGAACTTAAAGGAATACGGATATTAGTCTGTGATGTTGATGGAATAGTGATATTAGACCAATATGTTGTTGGAATAAGGATATCAGTCTTTGATGATAATGGAATACGCAAATCAGTCTGTGATGCCAATGGAATATGGATATAAATCTGTGATGTAAGTGGAATATGGATATTAGTCTGTGATGTTAATGGAAAACGGATATTAGTCTGTGATGTTAATGGAATACGGTTATAAGTCTGTGATGTTGAAGGAATATGAATATTAGTCTGTGATGTTGATGGAAAACAGATATTATTCTACTATGTTGATGGAATATGGATATTAGTCTGTGATGTTGATGGATTTTGGATATTAGACTGTGATGTTGAAGGAAAACAGAAATTAGTTTGTGAAGATGAGGGAATATAGTTATTACACCGTGATGTTGATGGAATAAGGATATTAGATGGTGGTGTTGATGGAATACGGAAATTGGTCTGAGAACTTAAAGGAATACGGATATTAGTCTTTGATGTTGAAGGAATACTGATATTAGTCCATGATGTTGAAGGAATACGGATATTAGTCTGTGATGTTGATGGAACATGGATATTAGGCTGTAATGTTGGTGGAATATGGATATTAGCCTGTGATGTTGATAGAACGGATATTAGTCTGTAATGTTTGTTGAGTATGGATTTTAGTCTGTGATTTTGATTGCATACGGACATTAGTTCGTGTAGATGATGGAATTCGGATATTAGTCTGTGATGTTCATGGAATACGGATATTAGTCTGTGATGTTGATGGAATATGGTTATAGACTGTGATGTTGATGGAATATGAATATTAGCCTGTGATGTTGATGGATTATGGAAATTAGTCTGTGCTGTTGAAGGAAAACGGATATTAGTCTGTGAAGATGATGGAATATGGTTATTACTCCGTGAAGTTGATGGAATAAGGATATTAGTCTGTGATGTTGGTGGAACATGGATATTAGTCTGAGAACTTAAAGGAATACGGATACTAGTCTGTGATGTTGAAGGAATACAGATATTAGTCCCTGATTTTTTTGGAATATTGCGATCAGTCTTTGATGATAATGGAATATGCATATCAGTCTCTGATGCTAATGGAAATGTGGATATAAATCTGTGATGTAAGTGGAATACGGATATTAGTCTGCAACGCTAATGGAATACCGATATCAGTCTGTTATGTTAATGGAATACGCATATTTGACTGTGATGTTAATGGAATATGGGTATCAGTCTGTGATGTTAATGAAATGCGGATATTAGTCTGTGATGTTGATGGAATACAGAGATTGGTCTGTGTTGTTGATGGAATACAGATATTAGTATGTGATGTTGATGGAATACTGATCTTAGTTTGTGATTTTGAGGGAATATGGATATTAGTCTGTGATGTTGATGGAATACAGATCTTCGTCTGTGACGTTAATGGAATACGGATATTAGCCTGTGATGTTGCTGGAATACTGATCTTAGTTTTTGATTTTGAGGGAATATGGATATTAGTCTGTGATGTTGATGGAATACAGAGATTAGTCTGTGATGTTAATGGAATACGGATATTAGTCTGTGATGTTGATGGAATACGGATATAAGTCTGTGGTATTGATGGAATACGGATATTAGGCTGTAATGTTGGTGGAATATGGATATAAGTCAGTGATGTTGATGGAATACGGATATTAGTCCGTGCAGATGAAGGAATATGGATATTATTTTGTAATGTTGATGGAATACAGATAATAGTCTGTGATGTTGATGGAATATGGATATAAGTCTGTGATGTTGATGGAATACTGATCTTAGTCTGTGATTTTGAGGGAATATGGATATTAGTCCGTGATGTTGATGGAATAAGGATATTAGTCTGAGAACTTAAACAAAAATGTATATTAATCTGTGATGTTAATGGAATACTGATATTAGCCCTTGATGTTGATGGAATAAGGATACCAGTCTGTGATGTTGATGGAATAATGATATCAGTCTGTGACGTTAATGAATATGCATATCAATATGTGATGATAATGGAATATGGATATTGGTCTGTGATGTTAATGGAAAACGGCTATTGGTCTGTGATGTTAATGGAATACCGATATCAGTCTCTTATGTTGATGGAATACGCATATTTGACTGTGAGGTTAATGGAATATGGATATCAGTCTGTGATGTTAATGAAATGCTGATATTACGATGTTGATGGAATACTGAGATTAGTCTGTGATGTTGATGGAATACAGATATTAGTATGTGATGTTGATGGAATGAAGATATTAATATGTGATGTTGATGGAATACTGATATTAGTCTGTGATGTTGATGGAATACGGATATTTGTCTGTGATGTTAACAGAACATGTATATTAGTCAATGAAGTTGATGGAATTCAGGTATTAGACTGTGATGTAGATGGAATGTGGATATTAGTTTGTGATGTTGATGGAATGTGGATATTCATCTGTGATGTTGATAGAATACGGATATTAGTCTGTGATGTTGATGGAAAACAGATATTACTCTGTGATGTTGATGGTATACGGATATTAGTCTGTGATGATGATGGAATACGGATATTAGTCTGAGAAATTAAAGGAAAATGTATATTAGTCTGTGATGTTAATGGAATACTGATATTAGCCCGTGGTGTTGATGGAATAAGGATATTAGTTGGTGCTCCAAATAGAATACGGATATTGGTCTGAGAACTTACAGGAATACGGATATTAGTCTGTGATGTTGAAGGAATACGGATATTAGTCTGTGATGTTGATGGAATATGAATATTAGTCTTTGATGTAGATGGAAAGGAAATTTAGTCTGTGATGTTGATGGAATACAGATATTAGACAGTGATGTTGATGGATTAAGGATATCCGGCTGTGATGTAAATGGCATATGGATATCAGTCTGTGATGTTAATGGAACGCGGACATTAGTCTGGGATGTTGATGGAATACGGATATTAGTCTGTGATGTTGATTGAATATTGATATTAATCTATGATGTTAATGGAATACAGATATTAACATGTGATGTTGATGGAATACGGATATTAGTCTGAGAACTTAAAGGAAAATGTATATTGGTTTGTGATGTTAATGGAATACTGATATTAGTCTGTGGAGTTGATGGAATAAGGATATCAGTTTGTCATGTTGATGGAATACTGATATCAGTCTGTGATGTTAATGAATATGCATATCAATATGTGATGATAAAGGAATATGGATATAGGTCTATGATGTTAATGGAAAACGGATATTAGTCTGTGATGTTAATGGAATACGGTTATAAGTCTGTGATGTTGATGGAATATGAATATTAGTCTGTGATGTTGATGGAATACGGATATTATTCTATTATTTTGATGGAATATTGATATTAGTCTGTGATGTTGATGGATTATGGATATTAGACTGTGATGTTGAATGAAAACAGAAATTAGTTTGTGAAGATGAGGGAATATAGTTATTACACCGTGATGTTGATGGAACAAGGATATTAGTTGGTGGTGTTGATGGAATACGGAAATTGGTCTGAGAACTTAAAGGAATACGGATATTAGTCTTTGATGTTGAAGGAATACTGATATTAGTCCATGATGTTAATGGAATACGGATATTAGTCTGTGATGTGGATGGATTATGAATATTAGTCTGTGATGTAAATGGAAAGGAAAATTAATCTGTGATGTTGATAGAATACAGACATTAGCCAGTGATGTTGCTGGATTAAGGATATCAGGCTGTGATGTTAATGGCATATGGATATTAGTCTGTGATGTTAATGGAAAACGGATATTAGTCTGTGATGTTAATGGAATACGGTTATAAGTCTGTGATGTTGAAGGAATATGAATATTAGTCTGTGATGTTGATGGAATACAGATATTATTCTACTATGTTGATGGAATATGGATATTAGTCTGTGATGTTGATGGATTATGGATATTAGACTGTGATGTTGAAGGAAAACAGAAATTAGTTTGTGAAGATGAGGGAATATAGTTATTACACCGTGATGTTGATGGAATAAGGATATTAGATGGTGGTGTTGATGGAATACGGAAATTGGTCTGAGAACTTAAAGGAATACGGATATTAGTCTTTGATATTGAAGGAATACTGATGTTAGTCCATGATGTTGAAGGAGTACGGATATTAGTCTGTGATGTTGATGGAACATGGATATTAGGCTGTAATGTTGGTGGAATATGGATATTAGCCTGTGATGTTGATAGAACATGGATATTAGTCTGTAATGTTTGTTGAGTATGGATTTTAGTCTGTGATTTTGATTGCATAGGGACATTAGTTCGTGTAGATGATGGAATTCGGATATTAGTCTGTGATGTTCATGGAATACGGATATTAGTCTGTGATGTTGATGGAATATGGTTATTAGACTGTGATGTTGATGGAATATGAATATTAGCCTGTGATGTTGATGGATTATGGAAATTAGTCTGTGCTGTTGAAGGAAAACGGATATTAGTCTGTGAAGATGATGGAATATGGTTATTACTCCGTGATGTTGATGGAATAAGGATATTAGTCTGTGATGTGGATGGAACATGGATATTAGTCTGAGAACTTAAAGGAATACGGATACTAGTCTGTGATGTTGAAGGAATACTGATATTAGTCCCTGATGTTGTTGGAATATTGCGATCAGTCTTTGATGATAATGGAATATGCATATCAGTCTCTGATGCTAATGGAAATGTGGATATAAATCTGTGATGTAAGTGGAATACGGATATTAGTCTGCAAACGCTAATGGAATACCGATATCAGTCTGTTATGTTAATGGAATACGCATATTTGACTGTGATGTTAATGGAATATGGATATCAGTCTGTGATGTTAATGAAATGCGGATATTAGTCTGTGATGTTGATGGAATACAGAGATTGGTCTGTGTTGTTGATGGAATACAGATATTAGTATGTGATGTTGATGGAATGCAGATATTAATATGTGATGTTGATGGAATACTGATCTTAGTCTGTGATTTTGAGGGAATATGGATATTAGTCTGTGATGTTGATGGAATGCGGATATTAGTCTGTGATGTTGATGGAATACTGATCTTAGTCTGTGATTTTGAGGGAATATGGATAATAGCCTGTGATGTTGATGGAATACTGATCTTAGTCTGTGATTTTGAGGGAATATGGATATTAGTCTGTGATGTTGATGGAATACAGAGATTAGTCTGTGATGTTAATGGAATACGGATATTAGTCTGTGATGTTGATGGAATACGGATATAAGTCTGTGGTATTGATGGAATACGGATATTAGGCTGTAATGTTGGTGGAATATGGATATAAGTCAGTGATGTTGATGGAATACGGATATTAGTCCGTGCAGATGAAGGAATATGGATATTATTGTGTAATGTTGATGGAATACAGATAATAGTCTGTGATGTTGATGGAATATGGATATAAGTCTGTGATGTTGATGGAAAACGGATATTACTCTGTAATGTTGATGGTATATGGATTTTAGTCCGTGATGTTGATGGAATAAGGATATTAGTCTGAGAACTTAAACGAAAATGTATATTAATCTGTGATGTTAATGGAATACTGATATTAGCACTTGATGTTGATGGAATAATGATATCAGTCTGTGACATTAATGAATATGCATATCAATATGTGATGATAATGGAATATGGATATTGGTCTGTGATGTTAATGGAAAACGGCTATTGGTCTGTGATGTTAATGGAATACCGATATCAGTCTGTGATGTTGATGGAATACACATATTTGACTGTGAGGTTAATGGAATATGGATATCAGTCTGTGATGTTAATGAAATGCTGATATTACGATGTTGATGGAATACGGAGATTAGTCTGTGATGTTGATGGAATACAGATATTAGTATGTGATGTTGAAGGAATGAAGATATTAATATGTGATGTTGATGGAATACTGATATTAGTCTGTGATGTTGATGGAATACGGATATTTGTCTGTGATGTTAACAGAACATGTATATTAGTCAATGAAGTTGATGGAATTCAGGTATTAGACTGTGATGTAGATGGAATGTGGATATTAGTTTGTGATGTTGATGGAATGTGGATATTCATCTGTGATGTTGATAGAATACGGATATTAGTCTGTGATGTTGGTGGAATATGGATATTAGTCTGAGATGTTGATGGAAAACGGATATTACTCTGTGATGTTGATGGTATACGGATATTAGTCTGTGATGATGATGGAATACGGATATTAGTCTGAGAAATTAAAGGAAAATGTATATTAGTCTGTGATGTTAATGGAATACTGATATTAGCCCGTGGTGTTGCTGGAATAAGGATATTAGTTGGTGCTGCAAATAGAATACGGATATTGGTCTGAGAACTTACAGGAATACGGATATTAGTCTGTGATGTTGAAGGAATACGGATATTAGTCTGTGATGTTGATGGAATATGAATATTAGTCTTTGATGTAGATGGAAAGGAAATTTAGTCTGTGATGTTGATGGAATACAGATATTAGACAGTGATGTTGATGGATTAAGGTTATCCGGCTGTGATGTAAATGGCATATGGATATCAGTCTGTGATGTTAATGGAACGCGGATATTAGTCTGTGATTTTGATGGAATACGGATATTAGTCTGTGATGTTGATTGAATATTGATATTAATCTATGATGTTAATGGAATACAGATATTAACATGTGATGTTGATGGAATACGGATATTAGTCTGAGAACTTAAAGGAAAATGTATATTGGTTTGTGATGTTAATGGAATACTGATATTAGTCCGTGGAGTTGATGGAATAAGGATATCAGTTTGTCATGTTGATGGAATACTGATATCAGTCTGTGATGTTAAGGAATATGCATATCAATATGTGATGATAAAGGAATATGAATATTGGTCTATGATGTTAATGGAAAACGGATATTAGTCTGTGATGTTAATGGAATACGGTTATAAGTCTGTGATGTTGATGGAATATGAATATTAGTCTGTGATGTTGATGGAATACGGATATTATTCTATTATTTTGATGGAATATTGATATTAGTCTGTGATGTTGATGGATTATGGATATTAGACTGTGATGTTGAATGAAAACAGAAATTAGTTTGTGAAGATGAGGGAATATAGTTATTACACCATGATGTTGATGGAACAAGGATATTAGTTGGTGGTGTTGATGGAATACGGAAATTGGTCAGAGAACTTAAAGGAATACGGATATTAGTCTTTGATGTTGAAGGAATACTGATATTAGTCCATGATGTTAATGGAATACGGATATTAGTCTGTGATGTTGATGGAATATGAATATTAATCTGTGATGTAGATGGAAAGGAAAATTAATCTGTGATGTTGATAGAATACAGACATTAGCCAGTGATGTTGATCGATTAAGGATATCAGGCTGTGATGTTAATGGCATATGGATATTAGTCTGTGATGTTAATGGAAAACGGATATTAGTCTGTGATGTTAACGGAATACGGTTATAAGTCTGTGGTTTTGATGGAACATGGATATTAGGCTGTAATGTTGGTGGAATATGGATATTAGCCTGTGATGTTGATAGAACACGGATATTAGTCTGTAATGTTTGTTGAGTATGGATTTTAGTCTGTGATTTTGATTGCATAGGGACATTAGTTCGTGTAGATGATGGAATTCGGATATTAGTCTGTGATGTTCATGGAATACGGATATTAGTCTGTGATGTTGATGGAATATGGTTATTAGACTGTGATGTTGATGGAATATGAATATTAGCCTGTGATGTTGATGGATTATGGAAATTAGTCTGTGCTGTTGAAGGAAAACGGATATTAGTCTGTGAAGATGATGGAATATGGTTATTACTCCGTGATGTTGATGGAATAAGGATATTAGTCTGTGATGTTGATGGAACATGGATATTAGTCTGAGAACTTAAAGGAATACGGATACTAGTCTGTGATGTTGAAGGAATACTGATATTAGTCCCTGATGTTGTTGGAATATTGCTATCAGTCTTTGATGATAATGGAATATGCATATCAGTCTCTGATGCTAATGGAAATGTGGATATAAATCTGTGATGTAAGTGGAATACGGATATTAGTCTGCAACGCTAATGGAATACCGATATCAGTCTGTTATGTTAATGGAATACGCATATTAAACTGTGATGTTAATGGAATATGGATATCAGTCTGTGATGTTAATGAAATGCGGATATTAGTCTGTGATGTTGATGGAATACAGAGATTTGTCTGTGTTGTTGATGGAATACAGATATTAGTATGTGATGTTGATGGAATGCGGATATTAATATGTGATGTTGATGGAATACTGATATTAGTCTGTGATGTTGATGGAATACAGATATTAGTCTGTGACGTTAATGGAATACAGATCTTCGTCTGTGACGTTAATGGAATACGGATATTAGCCTGTGATGTTGATGGAATACTGATCTTAGTCTGTGATTTTGAGGGAATATGGATATTAGTCTGTGATGTTAATGAAATGCGGATATTAGTCTGTGATGTTGATGGAATACAGAGATTTGTCTGTGTTGTTGATGGATTACAGATATTAGTATGTGATGTTGATGGAATGCGGATATTAATATGTGATGTTGATGGAATACTGATATTAGTCTGTGATGTTGATGGAATACAGATATTAGTCTGTGACGTTAATGGAATACGGATATTAGCCTGTGATGTTGATTGAATACTGATCTTAGTCTGTGATTTTGAGGGAATATGGATATTAGTCTGTGATGTTGATGGAATGCGGATATTAGTCTGTGATGTTGATGGAATACTGATCTTAGTCTGTGATTTTGAGGGAATATGTATATTAGTCTGTGATGTTGATGGAATACAGATCTTCGTCTGTGACGTTAATGGAATACGGATATTAGCCTGTGATGTTGATGGAATACTGATCTTAGTCTGTGATTTTGAGGGAATATGGATATTAGTCTGTGATGTTGATGGAATACAGAGATTAGTCTGTGATGTTAATGGAATATGGATATTAGTCTGTGATGTTGATGGAATACAGATATTAGGCTGTAATGTTGGTGGAATATGGATATAAGTCAGTGATGTTGATGGAATACGGATATTAGTCCGTGCAGATGAAGGAATATGGATATTATTGTGTAATGTTGATGGAATACAGATAACAGTCTGTGATGTTGATGGAATATGGATATAAGTCTGTGATGTTGATGGAATACAGAGATTAGTCTGTGATGTTAATGGAATAAGGATATTAGTCTGTGATGTTGATGGAATACGGATATAAGTCTGTGGTATTGATGGAATACGGATATTAGGCTGTAATGTTGGTGGAATATGGATATAAGTCAGTGATGTTGATGGAATACGGATATTAGTCCGTGCAGATGAAGGAATATGGATATTATTGTGTAATGTTGATGGAATACAGATAATAGTCTGTGATGTTGATGGAATATGGATATAAATCTGTGATGTTGATGGAAAACGGATATTACTCTGTAATGTTGATGGTATATGGATATTAGTCCGTGATGTTGATGGAATAAGGATATTAGTCTGAGAACTTAAACGAAAATGTATATTAATCTGTGATGTTAATGGAATACTGATATTAGCCCTTGATGTTGATGGAATAATGATATCAGTCTGTGACATTAATGAATATGCATATCAATATGTGATGATAATGGAATATGGATATTGGTCTGTGATGTTAATGGAAAACGGCTATTGGTCTGTGATGTTAATGGAATACCGATATCAGTCTGTGATGTTGATGGAATACGCATATTTGACTGTGAGGTTAATGGAATATGGATATCAGTCTGTGATGTTAATGAAATGCTGATATTACGATGTTGATGGAATACGGAGATTAGTCTGTGATGTTGATGGAATACAGATATTAGTATGTGATGTTGATGGAATGAAGATATTAATATGTGATGTTGATGGAATACTGATATTAGTCTGTGATGTTGATGGAATACGGATATTTGTCTGTGATGTTAACAGAACATGTATATTAGTCAATGAAGTTGATGGAATTCAGGTATTAGACTGTGATGTAGATGGAATGTGGATATTAGTTTGTGATGTTGATGGAATGTGGATATTCATCTGTGATGTTGATAGAATACGGATATTAGTCTGTGATGTTGGTGGAATATGGATATTAGTCTGTGATGTTGATGGAAAACGGATATTACTCTGTGATGTTGATGGTATACGGATATTAGTCTGTGATGATGATGGAATACGGATATTAGTCTTTGATGTTGAAGGAATACTGATATTAGTCCATGATGTTAATGGAATACGGATATTAGTCTGTGATGTTGATGGAATATGATTATTAGTCTGTGATGTAGATGGAAAGGAAAATTAATCTGTGATGTTGATAGAATACAGACATTAGGCAGTGATGTTGATGGATTAAGGATATCAGGCTGTGATGTTAATGGCATATGGATATTAGTCTGTGATATTAATGGAAAACGGATATTAGTCTGTGATGTTAATGGAATACGGTTATAAGTCTGTGATGTTGAAGGAATATGAATATTAGTCTGTGATGTTGATGGAATACAGTTATTATTCTACTATGTTGATGGAATATGGATATTAGTCTGTGATGTTGATGGATTATGGATATTAGACTGTGATGTTGAAGGAAAACAGAAATTAGTTTGTGAAGATGAGGGAATATAGTGATTACACCGTGATGTTGATGGAATAAGGATATTAGATGGTGGTGTTGATGGAATACGGAAATTGGTCTGAGAACTTAAAGGAATACGGATATTTTCTTTGATGTTGAAGGAATACTGATATTAGTCCATGATGTTGAAGGAATACGGATATTATTCTGTGATGTTGATGGAATATGAATATTAGTCTGTGATGTAGATGGAAAGGAAAATTAATCTGTGATGTTGATAGAATACAGACATTAGCCAGTGATGTTGATGGATTAAGGATATCAGGCTGTGATGTTAATGGAATACGGATATTAGTCTGTGATGTTGATGGAATACGGATATTAGTCTGTGATGTTGATTGAATATGGATATTAATCTGTGGTGTTGATGGAATACAGATATTAATATGTGATGTTGATGGAATACGGATATTAGTCTGAGAACTTAAAGGAAAATGTATATTAGTCTGTGATGTTACTGGAATACTGATATTAGCCTGTGATGTTGATGGAATAAGGATATCAGCCTGTGATGTTGATTGAAGACGGATATCAGTCTGTGATGTTAATGAATATGGATATCAATATGTGATGTTTATGGAACATGGATATTTTTCTGTGATCTTAATGGAATACGGATATTAGTCTGTGTTGTTAATGCAATATGGTTAGTAGACTGTGATGATGATTGAATAGGGATAATAGCCTGTGATGTTGATAGAACACAGATATTAGTCTGTAATGTTGGTAGAATATGGATATAAGTCTGTGATGTTGATGGAAAAGGGACATAAGTCTGTGTTCTGATGGAATACGGATATTAGACTATGATGTTGATGCAATGCTGATATTAGTCTGTGATGTTGATGGAATATGAATATTAGACTGTGACGTTGATGGAATATGGACATTAGCCTGTGATATTTTTGGAATATGGATATTAGTCTGTGTTGTTGAAGGAAAACGAATATTAATTTGTGAAGATGATGGAATATGATTATTACTCTGTGATTTTGATGGAAAAAGGATATTAGTCTGTGATGTTGAAGGAAAACGGATATTAGTTTATGAAGATGATGGAATATGGTTATTACTCTGTGATGTTGATGGAATAAGTATATTAGTCTGTGATGTTGATGGAATACGGATATTAGTTTATGAAGATGATGGAATATGGTTATTAAACTGTGATGCTGATGGAATAAAGATATTACTCTGTGCTGTTAATGGAATACTGATATTAGTCCGTGATGTTGTTGGAATAAGGATATCAGTCTTTGATGATAATGGAATATGCAAATCAGTCTGTGATGCTAATAGAATATGCATATAAAACTGTGATGTTAATGGAATACGGATATTAGTCTGCGAAGTTAATGGAATATCGATATTAGTCTGTAATGTTGATGGAATACGGATATTAGTCTGTGACGTTGATGGAATATGAATAATAGTCTGTGATTTAGATGGAATACGAAAATTATTCTGTGATTTGATGGAATACAGATATTAGCCAGTGATGTTGATGGAATAAGGATATCAGTCTATGAGGTTAATGGAATACGGATAGCAGTCTGTGATGTTGATCAAATACTGACATTAATTTGTGATGTTGATGGAAAAAGAATATTAGTCTGTGATGCAGATGGAATACGGATAGTAGTCGGTGATGTTGATGGAATACAGATGTTAGTTTGTATAGTTAATGAAATATGGTTATTAGAGTCTGATGTTAATGGAATAAGGATATTAGTCGGCGATGTAGATGGAATACGGATATTCATCTGTGATATTTTTGGAATACGGATATTAGTCTGTGATGTTAATGGAATACAGATTTTGGTCTGTGATGATGATTGAATATGGATATTAGTCTGTGATGATGAGAGTACACGGATACTTGTCTGTAACGTTGGTGGAGAATGGATGTTAGCCTGTGATGTTGACAGAACACGGATATTAGTCTGTAATGTTTGTTGAATATGGATATTAGTCTGTGATTTTGATCGAATAGGGACATTAGTCTGTGTAGATGATGGAATTCGGATATTAGTCTGTGATGTTGATGGAATATGGATATTAGTCTGTGATGTTGATGGAATATGGATATTAGACTGTGATGTTGATGGAATATGGATATTAGCCTGTGATGTTGATGGATTATGGAAATTAGTCTGTGCTGTTGAAGGAAAACGGATATTAGTCTGTGAAGATGATGGAATATGGTTATTACTCTGTGATGTTGATGGAATAAGGATATTAGTTTGTGATGTTGATGGAATACGGATATTAGTCCTAAAACTTAAAGGAATACGGATATTAGTCTGTGATGTTGAAGGAATACTGATATTAGTCTGTGCTGCTGTTGGAATATTCCTCTCAGTCTTTGGTAATGATGGAATACCCAAATGAGTCTCTGATGCTAATGGAATGTGCATATAAATCTGTAATGTAAGTGGAATACGGATATGAGTCTGCAATGTTAATGGCATACCGATATCAGTCTGTGATGTTAATGAAATGCGGATATTATTCTGTGATGTTGATGGAATACTGAGATTAGTCTGTGATGTTGATGGAATACAGATATTAGTATGTGATGTTGATGGAATGCAGATATTAATATGTGATGTTGATGGAATACTGAGATTAGTCTGTGATGTTGATGGAATACAGATATTAGTATGTGATGTTGATGGAATGCAGATATTAATAAGTGATGTTGATGGAATACTGATATTAGTCTCTGATGTTGATGGAATACAGATATTAACCTGTGATTTTTATCGAACGTGGATATTAGTCTTTGAAGATGATGGAATACTGATATTAGTCTGTGATGTTAACGGAATAAGGACATTAGTCTGTGATTTTGATGGAATACAGATATAAGCCTATGATATTGATGGGATGCCGATATTAGTCTGTAATGTTGGTGGAATATGGATATTAGTCTGTGATGTTGATGGAATACGGATATTTGTCTGTGATGTTAACAGAACACGTATATTAGTCAATAAAGTTGATGGAATTCAGGTATTAATCTGTGATGTTGATGAAATACTGCTCTTAGTCTGTAATTTTGAGGGAATATGGATATTAGTCTGTGATGTTGATGGAATACGGATATTAGTCTGTGATGTTGATGGAATATGGATATTAGACTGTGATGTTGATGGAATATGGATATAAGCCATGATGTTGATGGATTATGGAAATTAGTCTGTGCTGTTGAAGGAAAACGGATATTAGTCTGTGAAGATGATGGAATATGGTTATTACTCTGTGATGTTGATGGAATAAGGATATTAGTCTGTGATGTTGAAGGAATACTGATATTAGTCCGTGCTGTTGTTGGAATATTCCTCTCAGTCTTTGGTAATGATGGAATACCCAAATGAGTCTCTGATGCTAATGGAATGTGCATATAAATCTGTGATGTAAGTGGAATACGGATATGAGTCTGCAATGTTAATGGCATACCGATATCAGTCTGTGATGATAATGAAATGCGGATATTAGTCTGTGATGTTGATGGAATACTGAGATTAGTCTGTGATGTTGATGGAAAACTGATATTAGTATGAGATGTTGATGGAATGCAGATATTAATATGTGATGTTGATGGAATACTGATATTAGTCTCTGATGTTGATGGAATACGGATATTTGCCTGTGATGTTAACAGAACACGTATATTAGTCAATGAAGTTGATGGAATTCAGGTATTAATCTGTGATGTTGATGAAATACTGCTCTTAGTCTGTGATTTTGAGGTAATATGGATATTAGTCTGTGATGTTGATGGAATGCGGATATTAGTTTGTGATGTTGATGGAATATGGATATTAGTCTGTGATGTTGATGGAAAACGAATATTACTCTGTGATGTTGATGGTATACGGATATTAGTCTGTGATGATGATGGAATACGGATATTAGTCTGAGAACATAAAGGAAAATGTACATTAGTCTGTGATGTTAATGGAATACTGAATTAGCCCGTGATGTTGATAGAATGAGGATATTAGTCTGTGATGTTGAAGGAATACTGATATTAGTCCATGATGTTGATGGAATACTGATATTAGTCTTTGATGTTGATTGAATATGAATATTAGTCTGTGATGTAGATGGAAAGGAAAATTAGTCTGTGATGTTGATGGATGGAAGCCATTGATGTTGATGATTAAGGATATCAGTCTGTGATGTTAATGGCATATGGATATCAGTCTGTGATATTAATGGAATACGCATATTAGTCTGTGAAAATAATGGAATATGGATATCAGTCTGTGAAGTTAATGGAACGCAGATATTAGTCTGTGATGTTGATGGAAAACCGATATTAGTGTGTGATTTTGATTGAATATGTATATTAATCTGTGATGTAGAAGGAATACGGAAATTATTCTGTGATGTTGTTGGAATACAGATATTAGCCAGTGATGTTGATGAAATAAGGATATCAGTCTATGATGTTAATGGAATACGGATATCAATCTGTGATGTTGATCAAATACTGACATTAATCACTGATGTTGATTGAAAAAGAATATTAGTCTATGATGCTGATGGAATACGGATAGTAGTCGGTGATGTTAATGGAATACAGATATTAGTTTGTATAGTTAACGGAATATGGATATTAGAGTTTGATGTTAATGGAGTAAGGATATTAGTCTGCGAAATAGACGGAAGACGGATATTAGTCTGTGATCTTAATGGAACATGGATATTAGTGTGTGATGTTAATTGATTATGGATATTGTTCTGTGATGATGATTGAATATGGATATTAGTCTGTGATGTTGATAGAACACGGATATTAGTCTGTAATGTTTGTTGAATATGGATATGAGTCTGTGATTTTGATTGAATAGGGACAATAGTATGTGTAAATGATGGAATTCGGATATTAGTCTGTGATGTTGAAGGAACACTGATATTAGTCCATGATGTTGATGGAATACTGATATTAGACTGTGATGTTGATTGAATATGAGTATTAGTCTTTGATGTAGATGGAAAGGAAAATTAGTCTGTGATGTTGATGGATGGAAGCCAGTGATGTTGATGGATTAAAGATATCCGTCTGTGATGTTAATGGCATATGGATATCAGTCTGTGATATCAATGGAATATGCATATTAGTCTTTGAAGATAATGGAATATGGATATCAGTCTGTGATGTTGATGGAATACGGATATTAGTCTGTGATGTTGATGGAATACAGATATTAGTATGTGATGTTGATGGAATATGGATATATTTCTGTGATCTTGATGGAATATGAATATTAGTCTTTGATGTTAATGGAATACGGATTTTATTCTGTGATGTTGATGGAATATGGTTATTAGACTGTGATGTTGAAGGAAAACAGATATTAGTTTGTGAGGATGATGGAATATGGTTATTGCACAGTGATGTTGATGGAATAAGGATATTAGTTGGTGGTGTTGATGGAATACAGATATTGGTCTGAAAACTTAAAGGAATACGGATATTAGTCTGTGATGTTGAAGGAATACTGATATTAGTCCATGATGTTGATGGAATACTGATATTAGTCTGTGATGTTGATTGAATATGAATATTAGTCTGTGATGTAGATGGAAAGGAAAATTAGTCTGTGATGTTGATGGATGGAAGCCATTGATGTTGATGGAATAATGATATCAGTCTGTGATATTAATGGAATATGCATATTAGTCTGTGAAAATAATGGAATATGGATATCAGTCTGTGAAGTTAATGGAACGCAGATATTAGTCTGTGATGTTGATGGAAAATGGTTATTAGTCTGTGATGTTGATTGAATATGGATATTAATCTGTGATGTGGATGGAATACAGATATTAATATGTGATGTTGATGGAAAACGAATATTAGTCTGTGATGTTGATGGAAGACGGATATTAGTCTGTGATGTTGATGGAAAACGGATAATAGTCTGTGATGTTGATGGAATACAGATATTAACATGTGATGTTGATGGAATACGGATAATAGCCTGTGATGTTGAAGGAATACTGACATTAATCTGTGATGTTGATGGAAAAAGTATATGAGTGTGTGATGTTGATGGAATACCGATAGTAGTCGGTGATGTTGATGGAATACGGATATTAGTTTGTATCATTAATGGAATATGCATTTTAGAGTCTGATGTTAATGGAATAAGGATATTAGTCTGCGATGTAGATGGAATACGGATATTAGTCTGTGATGTTAATGGAATGTGGATATTAATCTGTGATGTTGATGGAATACAGATATTAGTATGTGATGTTCATGGAATACAGATATTAATATGTGATGTTGATGGAATATGGATATTAATCTGTGATGTTGATGGAAAACGGTTATTAGCCTGTGATGTTGATAGAACACGGATATTAGCCTGTAATGTTGGTGGAATATGGATATTAGTCTGTGATGTTGATGGAAAAGGGACAAGAGTCCGATAATTTGATGGAATACGGATATTAGACTGTGATGTAGATGGAATATGGATATTAGCCTGTGATGTAGATGGAATACGGATATTAGTCTGTGATATTTTTGGAATATGGATATTAGTCTGTGATGTTAATGGAATACGGATATTGGTCTGTGATGATGATTGAATATGGATATTAGTCTGTGATGATGAAAGTACACGGATACTTGTCTATAATGCTGGTGGATTATGGAATACGGATTTTATTCTGTGATGTTGATGGAATATGGTTATTAGTCTGTGATGTTGATGGATTATGGATATTAGACTGTGATATTGAAGGAAAACAGATATTAGTTTGTGAGGATGATGGAATATGGTTATTGCACAGTGATGTTGATGGAATAAGGATATTAGTTGGTGGTGTTGATGGAATACGGATATTGGTCTGAAAACTTAAAGGAATACGGATATTAGTCTGTGATGTTGAAGGAATACTGATATTAGTCCATGATGTTGATGGAATACTGATATTAGTCTGTGATGTTGATTGAATATGAATATTAGTCTGTGATGTTGATGGATGGAAGCCATTGATGTTGATGGAATAACGATATCAGTCTGTGATATTAATGGAATATGCATATTAGTCTGGGAAAATAATGGAATATGGATATCAGTCTGTGAAGTTAATGGAACGCAGATATTAGTCTGTGATGTTGATGGAAAATGGATATTAGTCTGTGATGTTGATTGAATATGGATATTAATCTGTGATTTGGATGGAATATAGATATTAATATGTGATGTTGATGGAAAATGAATATTAGTCTGTGATGTTGATGGAAGACGGATATTAGTCTGTGATGTTGATGGAAGACGGATAATAGTCTGTGATGTTGATGGAATACAGATATTAACATGTGATGTTGATGGAATACGGATAACAGCCTGTGATGTTGAAGGAATACTGACATTAATCTGTGATGTTGATGGAAAAAGGATATGAGTGTGTGATGTTGATGGAATACCGATAGTAGTCGGTGATGTTGATGGAATACGGATATTAGTTTGTATCATTAATGGAATATGGATTTTAGAGTCTGATGGTAATGGAATAAGGATATTAGTCTGCGATGTAGATGGAATACGGATATTAGTCTGTGATGTTAATGGAATGTGGATATTAATCTGTGATGTTGATGGAATACGGAGATTAGTCTGTGATGTTGATGGAATAGAGATATTAGTATGTGATGTTCATGGAATACAGATATTAATATGTGATGTTGATGGAATATGGATATTAATCTGTGATGTTGATGGAAAACGGTTATTAGCCTGTGATGTTGAAAGAACACGGATATTAGCCTGTAATGTTGGTGGAATATGGATATTAGTCTGTGATGTTGATGGAAGATGGATATTAGTCTGTGATGTTGATGGAATACAGATATTAACATGTGATGTTCATGGAATATGGATAAAAGTCAGTGATGTTGAAGGAATACTGACATTAATCAGTGATGTTGATGGAAAAAGGATATTAGACTGTGATGTTGATGGAATACCGATAGTAGTCGGTGATGTTGATGGAATATGGATATTAGTTTGTATCTTTAACGGAATACGGATTTTAGAGACTGATGTTAATGGAATAAGGATATTAGTCTGCAATGTAGATGGAATACGCATATTAGTCTGTGATGTTAATGGAATGTGGATATTAGTCTGTGATGTTGATGGAATACGGAGATTAGTCTGTGATGTTGATGGAATACAGATATTAGTATGTGATATTGATGGAATACAGATATTAATATGTCATGTTGATGGAATGCTAATATTAATCTGTGATGTTGATGGAAAACGGATATTAGATTGTGATGTTGATAGAGCACGGATATTAGCCTGTGATGTTGGTGGAATATGCATATTAATCTGTGATGTTGATGGAAAAGGGACAAGAGTCCGAAAATTTGATGGAATACGGATATTAGACTGTGATATCGATGGAATGCGGATATTAGTCTTTGATGTTGATGGAATATGGATATTAGTCTGTGATGTTGGAAGAATACGGATATTATTCTGTGATGTTGATGAAATATGGATATTAGTCTGTGATGTTGATGAATTATGGATATTAGACTGTTTTGTTGAAGGAAAACAGATATTAGTTTGTGAGGATGATGGATTATGGTTATTACACAGTGATGTTGATGGAATGCGGATATTAGTCTTTGATGTTGATGGAATATGGATATTAGACTGTGATGTAGATGGAATATGGATATTAGCCTGTGATGTTTATGGAATATGGATATTAGTCTGTGATGACGAAGAAAAACGGATATCAGTTTGTGAAGATGATGGAATATGGTTATTATTCTGTGATGTTGATGGAATAAGGATATTAGTCTGTGATGTTGATGGAATACGGATATTAGTCTTTGATGTTGATGGAATATGGATATTAGACTGTGATGTAGATGGAATATGGATATTAGCCTGTGATGTTTTTGGAATATGGATATTAGTCTGTGATGACGAAGAAAAACGGATATCAGTTTGTGAAGATGATGGAATATGGTTATTATTCTGTGATGTTGATGGAATAAGGATATTAGTGTGTGATTTTGATGGAATACGGATATTAGTTTATGAAGATGATGGTATATGGTTATTACTCTTTGATGTTGAGGAGGAAGGATATTAGTCTGTGCTGTTAATGAAATACTGATATTAGTCCGTGATGTAGTTGGAATAATGATATCAGTCTTTGTTGATAATGGAATATGCAAATCAGTCTGTGATGCTATTGGAATATGCATATAAAACTGCGATGTTAATGGAATACGGATATTAGTCTGCGATGTTAATGGAATACCGATATTAGTCTGTGATTTTGATGGAATGCGGATATTAGTTCGTAATGTTGATGGAAAGTGGATATTGCTCTGTGATGTTGATGTTATGTGGATATTAGTCTGTAATAATGATGGAATATGGATATTAGTCTGAGAACTTAAAGGAAAATGTTTATTAGTCTGTGATGTTAATGGAATACTGATATTAGCCTTTGATGGAATAAGGATATCAGTCTGTGATGTTGATGGAATACTGATATCAGTCTGTGATGTTAATGAATATGCATATCAAAATGTGATGATAAAGGAATATGGATATTGGTCAGTGATGTGAATGGAAAACGGATATTAGTCTGTGATGTTGATGGAATATGGATATATTTCTGTGATGTTGTTGGAATATGAATATTAGTCTGTGATGTTGGAAGAATACGGATATTATTCTGTGATGTTGATGAAATATGGATATTAGTCTGTGATGTTGATGAATTATGGATATTAGACTGTTTTGTTGAAGGAAAACAGATATTAGTTTGTGAGGATGATGGATTATGGTTATTACACAGTGATGTTGATGGAATAAGGATATTAGTTGGTGTTGTTGATGGAATACGGATATTGGTCTGAGAACTTAAAGGAATAGGGATATTAGTCTGTGATGTTGAAGGAATACTGATATTAGTCCATGATGTTGATGGAATACTGATATTAGTGTGTGATGTTGATTGAATATGAATATTAGTCTGTGATGTAGATGGAAAGGAAAATTAGTCTCTGATGTTGATGGAATACGGATATTAGCCAGTTATGTTGATGGATTAAGGATATCAGTCTGTGATGTTAATGGCAGCATATGGATATCAGTCTGTGATATTAATGGATTACGCATATTAGTCTGTGAATATAATGGAATATGGATATCAGTCTGTGATGTTAATTGAACGCAGATATTAGTCTGTGATGTTGATGGAATAAGGATATTAGTCTGCGATGTTGATTGAATTTGGATATTAATTTGTGATGCTGATGGATTGCAGATATTAGTCTGTGATGTTGATGGAAGATGGATATTAGTCTGTGATGTTGATGGAATACAGATATTAACATGTGATGTTGATGGAATACGGATAAAAGTCTGTGATGTTGAAGGAATACTGACATTAATCAGTGATGTTGATGGAAAAAGGATATGAGTCTGTGATGTTGATGGAATACCGATAGTAGTCCGTGATGTTGATGGAATATGGATATTAGTTTGTATCTTTAATGGAATATGGATTTTAGAGACTGATGTTAATGGAATAAGGATATTAGTCTGCAATGTAGATGGAATACGGATATTAGTCTGTAATGTTAATGGAATGTGGATATTAGTCTGTGATTTTGATGGAATACGGAGATTAGTCTGTGATGTTGATGGAATACAGATATTAGTATGTGATGTTGATGGAATACAGATATTAATATGTGATGTTGATGGAAAATGGATATTAGCCTGTAATGTTGGTGGAATACGGATATTAGTCTGTGATGTTGATGGAAAAGGGACAAGAGTCCGATAATTTGATGGAATATGGATATTAGACTGTGATGTAGATGGAATATGGATATTAGCCTGTGATGTTTTTGGAATATGTATATTAGATTGTGATGTCGAAGAAAAACGGATATTAGTTTGTGAAGATGATGGAATATGATTATTATTCTGTGATGTTGATGGAATAAGGATATTAGTCTGTGCTGTTAATGAAATACTGATATTAGTCCGTGATGTAGTTGGAATAATGATATCTGTCTTTGTTGATAATGGAATATGCAAATCAATCTGTGATGCTATTGGAATATGCATATAAAACTGTGATGTTAATGGAATACGGATATTAGTCTGCGATGTTAATGGAATACCGATAGTAGTCTGTGATTTTGATGGAATGCGGATATTAGTTTGTGATGTTGATGGAAAGTGGATATTCATCTGTGATGTTGATAGAATATGGATATTAGTCTGTGATGTTGATGGAAAACGGATATTGCTCTGTGATGTTGATGTTATACGGATATTAGTCTGTGATGATGATAGAATACGTATATTAGTCTGAGAACTTAAAGGAAAATGTTTATTAGTCTGTGATGTTAATGGAATACTGATATTAGCCTTTGATGTTGATGGAATAAGGATATCAGTCTGTGATTTGATGGAATACTGATATCACTCCGTGATGTTAATGAATATGCATATCAATATGTGATGATAAAGGAATATGGATATTGGTCTGTGATGTTAAAGGAAAATGGATATTATCTGTGATGTTGATGGAATATGGATATATTTCTGTGATGTTGATGAAATATGGATATTAGTCTGTGATGTTGATGAATAATGGATATTAGACTTTTTTGTTGAAGGAAAACAGATATTAGTTTGTGAGGATGATGGATTATGGTTATTACACAGTGATGTTGATGGAATAAGGATATTAGTTGGTGTTGTTGATGGAATACGGATATTGGTCTGAGAACTTAAAGGAATAGGGATATTAGTCTGTGATGTTGAAGGAATACTGATATTAGTCCATGATGTTGATGGAATACTGATATTAGTGTGTGATGTTGATTGAATATGAATATTAGTCTGTGATGTAGATGGAAAGGAAAATTAGTCTCTGATGTTGATGGAATACAGATATTAGCCAGTTATGTGGATGGATTAAGGATATCAGTCTGTGATGTTAATGGCAGCATATGGATATCAGTCTGTGATATTAATGGAATACGCATATTAGTCTGAGAATATAATGGAATATGGATATCAGTCTGTGATGTTAATTGAACGCAGATATTAGTCTGTGATGTTGATGGAATAAGGATATTAGTCTGCGATGTTGATTGAATATGGATATTAATCTGTGATGCTGATGGAATACGGATATTATGCTGTGATGTTGAAGGAATACTGACATTAATCAGTGATGTTGCTGGAAAAAGGATATGAGTCTGTGATGTTGATGGAATACCGATAGTAGTCAGTGATATTGATGGAATATGGATATTAGTTTGTATCTTTAACAGAATACGGATTATAGAGACTGATGTTAATGGAATAAGGATATTAGTCTGCGATGTAGATGGAATACGCATATTAGTCTGTGATGTTAATGGAATGTGGATATTAGTCTGTGATGTTGATGGAATACAGATATTAGTATGTGATGTTGATGGAATACTGATATTAATCTGTGATGTTGATGGAAAACGGATATTAGCCTGTGATGTTGATAGAGCACGGATATTAGCCTGTAATGTTGGTGGAATATGAATATTAGTCTGTGATGTTGATGGAAAAGGGAAAGAGTCCGATAATTTGATGGAATACGGATATTAGATTGTGATATTGATGGAATGCGGATATTAGTCTTTGATGTTGATGGAATATGGATATTAGACTGTGTTGTGGATGGAATATGGATATTAGACTGTGATGTTTATGGAATATGGATATTAGTCTGTGATGACGAAGAAAAACGGATATTAGTTTGTGAAGATGATGGAATATGGTTCTTATTCTGTGATGTTGATGGAATAAGGATATTAGTCTGTGATGTTGATGGAATACCGATATTAGTTTAAGAAGATGATGGTATATGGATATTACTCTTTGATGTTGAGGAGGAAGGATATTAGTCTGTGCTGTTAATGAAATACTGATATTAGTCCGTGATGTAGTTGGAATAATGATATCAGTCTTTGTTGATAATGGAATATGCAAATCAGTCTGTGATGCTGTTGGAATATGCTTATAAAACTGTGATGTTAATGGAATACGGATATTAGTCTGCGATGTTAATGGAATACCGATATTAGTCTGTGATTTTGATGGAATGCGGATATTAGTTTGTGATGTTAATGGAAAGTGGATATTCATCTGTGATGTTGATAGAATATGGATAATAGTCTGTGATGTTGATGGAAAACGGATATTGCTCTGTGATGTTGATGGTATACAGATATTATTCTGTGATGATGATGGAATACGGATAATAGCCTGAGAACTTAAAGGAAAATGTTTATTAGTCTGTGATGTTAATGGAATACTGATATTAGCCTTTGATGTTGATGGAATAAGGATATCAGTCTGTGATGTTGATGGAATACTGATATCAGCCTGTGATGTTAATGAATATGCATATCAATATGTGATGATAAAGGAATATGGATATTGGTCTGTGATGTTAATGGAAAACGGATATTAGTCTGTGATGTTGATGGAATATGGATATATTTCTGTGATGTTGATGGAATATGAATATTAGTCTGTGATGTTGGAAGAATACGGATATTATTCTGTGATGTTGATGAAATATGGATATTAGTCTGGATGTTGATGAATTATGGATATTAGACTGTTTTGTTGAAGGAAAACAGATATTAGTTTGTGAGGATGATGGATTATGGTTATTACACAGTGATGTTGATGGAATAAGGATATTAATTGGTGTTGTTGATGGAATACGGATATTGGTCTGAGAACTTAAAGGAATAGGGATATTAGTCTGTGATGTTGAAGGAATACTGATATTAGTCCATGATGTTGATGGAATACTGATATTAGTGTGTGATGTTGATTGAATATGAATATGAGTCTGTGATGTAGATGGAAAGGAAAATTAGTCTCTGATGTTGATGGAATACAGATATTAGCCCCTTATGTTGATGGATTAAGGATATCAGTCTGTGATGTTAATGGCAGCATATGGATATCAGTCTGTGATATTAATGGAATACGCATATTAGTCTGTGAATATAATGGAATATGGATGTCAGTCTGTGATGTTAATTGACCACAGATATTAGTCTGTGATGTTGATGGAATACGGATATTAGTCTGCGATGTTGATTGAATATGGATATTAATCTGTGATGCTGATGGAATACAGATATTAGTCTGTGATGTTGATGGAAGACGGATATTAGTCTGTGATGTTGATGGAATACAGATATTAACATGTGATATTGATAGAATACGGATAATAGTCTTTGATGTTGATGGAATACTGACATTAATCAGTGACGTTGATTAAAAAAAGGATATGAGTCTTTGATGTTGATGGAATACTGATAGTAGTCGGTGATGTTGATGGAATATGGATATTAGTTTGTATCTTTAATGGAATACAGATTTTAGAGACTGATGTTAATGGAATAAGGATATTAGTCTGCGATGTAGATGGAATACAGATATTAATATGGGCTGTTGATGGAATACTGATATTAGTCTGTGATGTTGATGGAAAACGGATATTAGCCTTTGATGTTGATGGAAAAGGGACAAGAGTCCGATAATTTGATGGAATACGGATATTAGACTGTGATGTAGATGGAATATGGATATTAGACTGTGATGTTTTTGGAATATGGATATTAGTCTGTGATGTCGAAGGAAAACGGATATTAGTTTGTGAAGATGATGGAACATTGTTATTATTCTGTGATGTTGATGGAATAAGGATATCAGTCTGTGATGTTGATGGAATACGGATATTAGTTTATGAAGATGATGGAATATGGTTATTACTCTTTGATGTTGATGGAATAAGGATATTAATCTGTATTGTTAATGGAATACTGATATTAGTCCGTGATGTAGTTGGAATAAGGATATCAGTCTTTGATGATAATGGAATATGCAAATCAGTCTGTGATGCTTTTGGAATATGCATATAAAACTGTGATGTTGATGGAATATGAATATTAGTCTCTGATGTAGATGGAATACGAAAATTAGTCTGTGATGTTGATGGAATACAGATATTAGCCAGTGATGTTGATGGAATAAGGATATCAGTCTATGATGTCAATGGAATACGGATATCAGTCTGTGATGTTGATCAAATACGGACATTAATCTGTGATGTTGATGGAAAAAGAATATCAGTCTTTGATGCAGATGGAATACGGATAGTAGTCGGTGATGTTGATGGAATACAGATATTAGTTTGTATAGTTAATGGAATATGGATATTAGAGGCTGATGATCATGGAATAAGGATATTAGTCTATGATGTAGATGGAATATGGATATCAGTCTGAGAACTTAAAGGAATACAGCTATTAGTCTGTGATGTTGAAGGAATACTATTAGTCCGTGATGTTGTTGGAATATTGCTATCAGTCTTTGATGTTAATGGAATACGCAAATCAGTCTCTGATACTAATGGAATGTGGATACAAATCTTTGATGTAAGTGGAATATGGATATTAGTCTGCAATGTTAATGGAATACCGATATCAGTCTGTTATGTTAATGGAAGACGCATAATTTTCTGTGATATTAATGGAATATGGATATCAGTCTGTGATGTTGATGGATACGGAGATTAGTCTGTGATGTTGATGGAATACAGATACTAGTATATGATGTTGATAGAATGCAGATATTAATATGTGATGTTGATGGAATACTGATATTAGTCTGTGATGTTGATTGAATACGGATATTAATCTGAGAACTTAATGGAAAATGTATATTAGTCTGTGATGTTAATGGTATACGCATATTTGTCTGTGATGTTAATGGAATATAGATATCAGTCTGTGATGTTAATGAAATGCGGTTATTAGTCTGTGATGTTGATGGAATATGGATATTAGTCTGTGATGTTGATGGAATACGGAGATTAGTCTGTGATGTTGATGGAATACTGATATTTGCCCGTGATGTTGATGGAATAAGCATATCTGTCTGTGATGTTGCTGGAATACTGATATCAGTCTGTGATGTTAATGAATATGCATATCAATATGTGATGATAACGGAATATGTATATTGGTCTGTGATGTTAATGGAATACGGATATTAGTCTGTGATGTTGATGGAATCTGGATATAAGTCTGTGATGTTGATGGAATTTGGATATTAGTCTGTGATGTTGATGGAATACGGATATTATTATGTAATGTTGATGGAATATGGATATTAGTCTGTGATGTTGATGGATTATGGATATTAGACTGTGATGTTGAAGGAAAACAGATATTAGTTTGAGAAGTTGATGGAATATGGATATTAGACAGTGAAGTTGAAGGAATAAGGATATTAGTTGGTAGTGTTGATGGAATATGGATATTGGTCTGAGAACTTAACAGAATATGGATATTAGTCTGTGATGTTAAAGGAATACTGATATTAGTCCTTGATGTTGATGGAATACAGATATGAGTCTTTGATGTTGATTGAATATGAATATTAGTCTGTGATGTAGATGGAAAGGAAAATTAGTCTGTGATGTTGATGGAAAGGAAAATTAGTCTCTGATGTTGATGGAATACAGATATTAGCCAGTTATGTTGATGGATTAAGGATATCAGTCTGTGATGTTAATGGCAGCATATGGATATCAGTCTGTGATATTAATGGACATTACTGACATTAATCAGTGATGTTGCTGGAAAAAGGATATGAGTCTGTGATGTTGATGGAATACCGATAGTAGTCAGTGATATTGATGGAATATGGATATTAGTTTGTATCTTTAACGGAATACGGATTATAGAGACTGATGTTAATGGAATAAGGATATTAGTCTGCGATGTAGATGGAATACGCATATTAGTCTGTGATGTTAGTGGAATGTGGATAATAGTCTGAGATGTTGATGGAATACGGAGATTAGTCTGTGATGTTGATGGAATGCAGATATTAGTCTGTGATGTTGATGGAATACGGATATTCGACTGTGATGTTGATGGAATTTGGATATCAGTCTGTGATGTTGATGGAATGCAGATATTAATATGTGATGCTGATGGAATACAGATATTAGTCTGTGATGTTGATGGAATACCGATATTAAAATGTGAGGTTGTTGGAATATGGATAATAATCTGTGATGTTAATCAAATACTGACATTAATCTGTGATGTTGATGGAAAAAGGATATTAGTCTGTGATGTTGATGGAATACGGATAGTAGTCGGTGATGTTGATGGAATACAGATATTAGTTTGTATATTAATGGAGTATGGATATTAGAGTCTGATGTTAATGGAATAAGGATATTAGTCTGTGATGTAGAAAGAATACGGATATTGAACTGTGATGTTAATGGAATACGGATATTAGTCTATGATGTTAATGGAATACGGATATTAGTCTGTGATGATGATTGAATACGGATCTTAGTCTGTGATGATGAGAGAACATGGATACTTGTCTGTGATGTTGATGGAATATAGATATTAGTCTGTGATTTTGATGGAATAGGGACATTAGTCCATGTAGATGATGGAATACGGATATTTGTTTGTGATGTTGATGTAATACGGATATTAGACTGTGATGTAGATGGTATACAGATATTAGTCTGTGATGTTAATGGAATACGGATATTAGTCTGTGATGTTGATGGAATACTGATCTTAGTCTGTGAATTTGAGGGAATATGAATATTAGTCTGTGATGTTGATGGAATGCGGATATTATTCTGTGAAGTTGATGGAATTTGGATATTTGTCTGTGATGTTGATGAAATACTAACTTAGTCTTTGATTATCATGGAAGACCGTTATTAGTCAGTGATGTTAACGGAAAAAGGATATTAGTCTGTGATGTTGAAGGAACACGGATAGAAGTCTGTGGTATTGATGGAATATGGATATTACGCTATAATGTTGGCGGAATGTGGATACAAGTCTGTGATGTTGATGGAGTAGGGATATTAGTCTGCGCAGATTGAGGAATACGGATATTAGCCTTTGATGTTGATGGAATACGGATATTACCCTGTGTAGATGATGCAATATGGATATTATTGTGTAATGTTGATGGAATACAGATATTAGTCTGTGATGTTGATGGAATACGGATATTAGTCTGTGATGTTGATGGAATACAGATATTAGACTGTGATGTTCATGGAATATGGATATTAGTCTGTGATGTTGATGGAAAACGGTTATTATTCTGTGATGTTGATGGTATACGGATATTAGTCTGTGATGTTGATGGAATATGGATATTAATCTGAGAATTTAAAGGAAAATGTATATTAGTCTGTGATGTTAATGGAATACTGATATTAGACCATGATGTTGATGGAATAGAAATATTAGTCTGTGATGTTGATTGAAGACGGATATCAGTCTGTGATTTTAATGAATATCAATATGTGTGTGATGATAATGTAAGATGGATATTGGTCTGTGATGTTAATGGAATACGGATATTAGTCTGTGATGTTAATGGAATAAGGATATTAGACTGTGATGATGATTGAATACGGATATTAGCCTGTGATGCTGATAGAACAGGGATGTTAGTCTGTAATGTTGGTGGAATATGGATATTAGTCTGCGATATTGAAGGAATAGGGAAATTAGTCCGTGTAGATGATGGAATATGGATGTTAGACTGTGATGTTGATGGAATGCTGATATTAGTTTGTGATGTTGATGGAATATGGATATTAGTCTGCAATATTGATGGAATAGGGACATTAGTCCGTGTAGATGATGGAATACGGGTATTAGTCTGTGATGTTAATGGAATAAGGATATTAGACTGTGATGATGATTGAACAGGGATGTTAGTCTGTAATGTTGGTGGAATTTGGATATTAGCCTGTGATGTTGTTGGAATATGGATATTAGTCTGTGATGTTGAAGGAAAGCAGATATTAGTTTGTGAAGATGATGGAATATGGTGATTATTCTGTGATGTTGATGGAATAAGAATATTAGTCTGTGATGTTGATGGAACACGGATATTGGTCTGAGAACTTAAAGGAATACGGATATAAGTCTGTGATGTTAATGGAATGCAGATATTAGTCTGTGATGTTGATGGAATACGGATTTTAGTCTGTGATGTTGATGGAATGTGGATATTAGACTGTGATGTTGATGGAATATGGATATTAGCCTGTGATGTTGATGGATTATGGATATTAGTCTGTGATGTTGAAGGAAAACGGATATTAGTCTGTGAAGATGATGGAAGATGGTTATTATTCTTTGATGTTGATAGAACACGGATATTTGCCTGTAATGTTTGTGGAATATGGATATTTGTCTGTGATGTTGATGGAAAAGGGTCATAAGTCCGTGTCGATGATGGAATGCGGATATAAGTCTGGGATGTTGAAGGAAAATGGATATTAGTTTTTGAAGATAATGGAACATGGTTATTATTCTGTGATGTTGATGGAATACAGATATTAGACTGAGAACTTAAAGGAATACGGATATTAATCTGTGATGTTGATGGAATACTGATATTAGCTCGAGATGTTGTTGGAATAAGGATATCAGTCTTTGATGATAATGGAATACGCAAATCAGTCTGTGCTGCTAATGGAATATGGATATTAATCAGTGATGTAAGTGTAATAGGGATATGAGTCTGTGAAGTTGATGTAATACAGATATTAGACTGTGATGTTAATGGAATAAGGATATTTGTCTGTGATGTTGATGGAATACGGAATTAGACTGTGATGTAGATTCTATACAGATATTAGTCTGTGATGTTAATGGAATACGGAGATTAGTCTGTGATGTTGATGGAATACTGATCTTAGTCTGTGAATTTGAGGGAATATGAATATTAGTCTGTGATGTTGATGGAATGCGGATATTATTCTGTGATGTTGATGGAATTTGGATATTTGTCTGTGATGTTGATTGAATACTAACTTAGTCTTTGATTATGATGGAAGACCGTTATTAGTCGGTGATGTTAATGGAATAAGGATATTAGTCTGTGATGTTGACGGAACACGGATAGAAGTCTGTGGTATTGATGGAATATGGATATTACGCTATAATGTTAGCGGAATATGGATACAAGTCTGTGATGTTGATGGAGTAGGGATATTAGTCTGCGCAGATTGAGGAATACGGATATTAGCCTTTGATGTTGATGGAATACGGATATTACCCTGTGTAGATGATGCAATATGGATATTATTGTGTAATGTTGATGGAATACAGATATTAGTCTGTGATGTTGATGGAATATGGATATTAGTCTGTGATGTTGATGGAATACAGATATTAGTCTGTGATGTTCATGGAATATGGATATTATTCTGTGATGTTGATGGTATATGGATATTAGTCTGCGATTTTGATGGAATATGGATATTAATCTGAGAACTTAAAGGAAAATGTATATTAGTCTGTGATGTTAATGGAATACTGATATTAGACCATGATGTTGATGGAATAGAAATATTAGTCTGTGATGTTGATTGAAGACGGATATCAGTCTGTGATTTTAATGAATATCAATATCAGTGTGTGATGATAATGTAAGATGGATATTGGTCTGTGATGTTAATGGAATACGGATATTAGTCTGTGATGTTAATGGAATAAGGATATTAGACTGTGATGATGATTGAATACGGATATTAGCCTGTGATGCTGATAGAACAGGGATGTTAGTCTGTAGTGTTGGTGGAATATGGATATTAGTCTGCGATATTGATGGAATAGGGAAATTAGTCCGTGTAGATGATGGAATATGGATGTTAAACTGTGATGTTGATGGAATGCTGATATTAGTTTGTGATGTTGATGGAATATGGATATTAGTCTGCAATATTGATGGAATAGGGACATTAGTCCGTGTAGATGATGGAATACGGGTATTAGTCTGTGATGTTAATGGAATAAGGATATTAGACTGTGATGATGATTGAGCAGGGATGTTAGTCTGTAATGTTGGTGGAATTTGGATATTAGTCTGCGATATTGATGGAATAGGGAGATTAGTCCTTGTAGATGATGGAATATGGTTGTTAGACTGTGATGTTGATGGAATGCTGATATTAGTTTGTGATGTTGATGGAATATGGATATTAGTCTGCGATATTGATGGAATAGGTACCTTAGTCCATGTAGATGATGGAATATGGATGTTAGACTGTGATGTTGATGGAATGCTGATATTAGTTTGTAATGTTGATGGAATATGGATTTTAGACTGTGATGTTGATGGAATATGGATATTAGCCTGTGATGTTGTTGGAATATGGATATTAGTCTGTGATGTTGAAGGAAAGCAGATATTAGTTTGTGAAGATGATGGAATATGGTGATTATTCTGTGATGTTGATGGAATAAGAATATTAGTCTGTGATGTTGATGGAACACGGATATTGGTCTGAGAACTTAAAGGAATACGGATATAAGTCTGTGATGTTAATGGAATGCAGATATTAGTCTGTGATGTTGATGGAATGCAGATATCAATATTTGATGTTGATGGAATGCTGATATTAGTCTGTGATGTTGATGGAATACAGATATTAACATGTGATGTCGTTGGAATACGGATAATAATCTGTGATGTTAATCAAGTACTGACATTAATCTGTGATGTTGATGGAAAAAGGATATTAGTCTGTGATATTGATGGAATACGGATATTAGTTTGTATAGTTAATGGAGTATGGATGTTAGAGTCTGATGTTAATGGAATAAGGATATTAGTCTGTGATGTAGAGAGAATACGGATATTGATCTGTGATGTTAATGGAATACGGATATTAGACTGTGATGATGATTGAATATGGATATTAGTCTGTGATGATGAGAGTACATGGATACTTGTCTGTTATGTTGGTGGAATATAGATATTAGTCTGTGATTTTGATGGAATAGGGACATTAGTCCATGTAGATGATGGAATACGGATATTAGTCTGTGATGTTGATGGAATACGGATATTAGTCTGCGATGTTGATGGAATATGGATATTAGACTGTGATGTTGATGGAATATGGATATTAGCCTGTGATGTTGATGGATTATGGATATTGGTCTGTGATGTGGAAGGAAAACGGATATTAGTCTGTGAAGATGATGGAATATGGTTATTATTCTGTGATGTTGATGGAATAAGTATATTAGTCTGTGATGTTGATGCAATACGGATTTTAGTCTGAGAACTTAAAGAATTACGTATATTAGTCTGTGATGTTGAAGGAATACGGATATTAGTCCATGATGTTGCTGGAATATGGATATCAGTTTTTGATGGTAATGGAACACGCAAATCAGTCTATGATGCTAAAGGAATATGGATATAAATCTTTGATATTAATGGAATACGGATATTAGTCTGCGATCTTAATGGAATACCGATATTAGTCTTTGATGTTGATGTATTACGGATATCAGACTCTGATGTTAATGGAATATGGATATTAGTCCGTGATGTTGAAGGAAAGTGGATATTAGTTTGTGAAGATGTTGGAATATGGTTATTATTCTGCGATGTTGATGGATTAATGATATTAGTCTGTGCCGTTGATGGAATATGGATATTAGTCTGAGAACTTAAAGGAATACGGATATCAGTCCGTGATGTTGTTGGAATAACGATATCAGCCTTTGATGATAATGGAATACGCAAATCAATCAGTGATGCTAATGGAATATGGATATAAATCAGTGATGTTAATGGAACACAAATATTGGTTTGCGATGTTAATGGAGTACCGATATTAGTCTGTGATGTAGATGGAATATGAAAATTAGTCTGTGAAGTTGATGGAATACCGATATTAGCCAGTGATGTTGATGGAATAAGGAGTTTAGTCTGAGATGGTAATGGATTATGGATATCAGACTGTGATGTGAATGGAGTATGCATATCATTCTGTGATGTTAATGGAATACGCATAATAGTCTGTGATGATAACGGACTATGGAAATCAGTCTGTGATGTTGATGGAATGCGGATATTAGTCTGTGATGTTGATGGAATATGGATATTATTCTGTGATGTTGAAGGAAAACGGATATTAGTTTGTGAAGATGCTGGAATATGAATATTAGTCTGTGATGTTGATGGAATAAAGATATTAGTTGGTGGTGTTGATGGAATACGGATATTGGTCTGAAAACTTAAAGGAATATGGATATTTGTGATGTTGAAGGAATACTGATATTAGTCCATGATGTTGATGGAATACGGATATTATTCTGTGATGTAGATGGACTATGAATATTAGTCTGCGATGTGGATGGAATACCGATATTAGCCAGTGATGTTGATGGATTAAGGTTATCAGTCTGTGATGTTAATGGAATTTGGATATCAGTCTGTGATGTTAAGGGCATATGGATATCAGTCTGTGATATTAATGGAATACGCATATTAGTCTGCGATGATAATGGAATATGGATATCACTCTGTGATGTTGAGGGAATACAGATATTAGTCTGTGATGTTGATTGAATATGGATATTAGTCTGAGAGTTGAAAGTAATACGGATATTTGTCTGTGATGTTGATGGAATACTGATATTAGTCTGTGATGTTGATGGAATACGGATATTTGTCTGTGATGTTGATGGAATACTGATATTAGTCCGTGATGTTGATGGAACAAGGATATCTGTCTTTGATGATAATGGAATACAGATATTAAAATTTAATGCTGATGGAATAAGGATAATAGTCTGTGATGTTCATGGAATACAGATATTTGCCTGTAATGTTGGTGGAATATGGATATTGGTCTGCGATGTTGATGGAATATGGATATTAGTCTGTGATGTTGATGGAATACGGATATTAGTCTTTGATGTGGATGGAATACTGATCTTAGTCAGTGATGTTGAGGGAATATGAATATTAGTCTTTGATGTCGATGGAAAAAGAAATTTAGTCTGTGATGTGGATGGAATACCGATATTAGCCAGTGAATTTGATGGAATAAGGCTTTCAGTCTGTGTTGGTAATGGATTACGGATATCAGTCTATGATGTGAATGGATTATGGATATCAGTCTGTGATGTTAATGGAATACGCATATTAGTCTTTGATGATTATGGAATGTGGATATTAGTCTGTGATGTTGATGGAATACAAATATTAATATTTGATGTTGAAGGAATACGGATATTAGTCTGTGAAGTTGATGGAATATGGATATTAGTCTGTGATGTTGAAGGAAAACGGATATTAGTTTGTGAAGATGATGGAATATGCTTATTACTCTGTGATGTTGTGGAATAAGGATATTAGCTGGTGGTGTTGATGGAATACGGAAATAGGTCTGAGAACATAAAGGAATACGGATATTAGCCTGTGATCTTGAAGGAATACTGATATTAGTCCATGATGTTGGTGGAATATGGATATTAGTCTGTGATGTTGATGGAATATGAATATTAGTCTGTGATGTGGATGGAATACAGAGATTAGCCAGTGATGTTGATGGATGAAAGATATCAGTCTGTGATGTTAATGGAATACGGATATCAGTCTGTGATGCTAATGGCATATGGATATCAGTCTGTGATATTAATGGATTACGCATATTAGTCTGACAAGATAATGGAATATGGATATCACTTTGTATGTTGATAGAATACAGATATTAGTCTGTGATGTTGATTGAATATGGATATTAGTCTGTGTTGTTGATGGAATACAGATATTAACATGTGATGTAGATGGAATACAGATATTAGTCAGTGATGTTGATGGAAGACGGATATTAGTCTGTGATGTTGATGGAATATAGATATTAATATGTGATGTTGAAGGAATACGGATAACAGTCTGTGATGCTGATGGAACACTGAAAATAATCTGTGATGTTGATGGAAAAAGGATATTAGCCTGTGGTGTTAATTGAATAAGGATATTTGTCTGTGATGTTGATGGAATACCGATAGTACCCTGTGTTGTTAATGGAATAAGGATATTTGTCTGTAATGTTGATGGAATACACATATTAGCCTGTTTGTTAATGGAATATGGATATTAGACTGTGATGTTGATGGAATACTGATATTAGTCTTTGATGTTGATGGAATATGGTTAATAGTCTGTGATGTTGATGGAATACAGATATTAGTCTGTTTGTTAATGGAATATGGATATTAGTGTGTGATGTTGATGGAAAACGAATATTAGTCTGTGATGTTAATGGAACATTGATATTAGTCTATGAAGTTGATTATATACCGATATTAGTCTTTGATGATAACTGAATAAGGATATTAACCTGTGATGTTGCTGGAATACAGATAGTAGACAGTGATGTTAATGGAACAATGATATTTGTCTGTGATGTTGATGGAATACGGATATTAGTCTGTGATGTTGATGGAATATGGATATTAGACTGTGATGTTGATGGAATACAGATATTAGTCTGTGATGTTGATGGAACAAGGATATTAGTCTTTGATGATAATGGAATGCGCATATTAGTCTGCGATTCTAATGGAATATGGATATAAATCTGTAATGTTACTGGAATGCTGATATTAGTCTTTGACGTTAAGGGAACACGGATTGTAGTCTGTGGTGTTAATGCAAAATGGATATTAGTCCGTGATGATGATGGAATACTGATATTAGTCTGTGATGTTGATAGAACATGTGCATTAGCCTGCAATGTTGGTGGAATATGGATATTAGCCTGTGATGTTGATGGAAAAGGGACATTAGTCCGTGTAGATGATGGAATACGGATTTTAGTCTGTGATGTTGATGGAATTCGGATATTAGTCTGTGATGTTGATGGAATATGGATATTAGTCTGGGATGTTGGTAGAACACCTGCATTAGCCTGTAATGTTGGTGGAATATGGATATTAGTCTGTGATGTTGATGGATTGGGACATTAGTCCGTGTAGATGATGGAATACGGACTTTATTCTGTGATGTTGATGGAATATGGATATTAGTCTGTGATGATGATGGAATATGGATATTAGTCTGTGATGTTGACGGAAGATGGATATTAGTCTGTGATGTTGTTTGAAAATGGATATTAGTCCATGAAGGTAATGGAATATGCTTACTACACTGTGATGTTGATGGAATACAGATATTAGAATGCGATGTTGATGGAATACAGATATTAGTCAGAGAATTTAAAGGAATATGGATATTTGTCTGTGATGTTGATGGATTACGGATATTGGTCTGTGATGTTGATGGAATACTGATAATAGTCTGTGATGCTAATGGAATATGGGAATTAGTCTGTGATGTTGATGTTATGCGGAAATTAGTCTGTGATGTTGATGGAATACAGATATTAGTCTGTGATGTTGATGGAATACAGATATTAGCCTGTGATGTTGATGGAATACTGATATTAGTCTGTGATGTTAATGGAATAAGGACATAAGTCTGTAATGTTGTTGGAATATGGATATTAGACTGTGATGTTGATGGAATAGGGCCATTAGTCCGTGTAGATGATGGAATCCAAATATTAGTCTGTGATGTTGATAAAATATGGATATTTGTCTGTGATGTTGTTGGAATATGGATATTAAACTGTGATGTTGATGGAGTACAGATATTAGTCTGTGATGTTGATGGATTAGGGATATTAGTCTGAGAGTTTAAAGGAATATGGATATTTGTCTGTGATGTTGATGGAATACAGATATTAGTCCGTGATGTTGATGGAACAAGGATATCAGTCTTTGATGATAATGGAATACAGATATCAAAATGTAATGTTGATGGAATAAGGTTAATAGTCTGTGATGTTGATGGAATACAGATATTTGCCTATATTGTTGGTGGAATATGGATATTAGTCTGTGATGTTGATGGAATATGGATATTAGACTCTGATATTAATGGAATATGGATATTAGACTGTGATTTTGATGAGATACTGATATTAGTCTGTGATGTTGATGGAATACGGATATGAGCCTGTGATGTTGATGGAATACAGATATTAGTCTGTGATGTTGATGGAATATGGATATTACACTCTGATATTGATGGAATATGGATATTAGACTGTTATGTTGATGGTATACTGATATTTGCATGTGATGTTTATGGAATACGACATTATTCTGTCTGTTAATGGAATATGGATATTAGTCTGTGATGTTGTTGAAAATGGATATTATTGTGTGATGTTAATGGAACATGGAAATTATTCTGTGAAGTTGATGGAATACAGATATTAGTCTGTGATGTTACTGGAATAAGGATATTTGTCTGTGATATTGATGGAATACAGATATCAGTCTGTGATGTTGACGGAATATGGATATTAGACTGTGATGTTGCTGGCATACAGATATTAGTCCGTGATGTTAATGGACCAAGGATATTTGTCTGTGATGTTGATGGAATACGGATATTAGTCTGTGATTTTGTTGGCATACAGATACTAGTCTGTGATATTAATGGACCAAGGATATATGTCTGTGATGTTGATGGAGTACGGATATTAATCTGTGATTTTGCAGGCATACAGATATTAGTCTGTGATGTTAATGGAACAAGGATATTTGTCTGTGATGTTGATGGATTACGGATAGTAGTCTGTGATGTTGCTGGCATACACATATTAGTCGTTGACCTTAATGGAACAAGATGTTTGTCTGTGATGTTGTTGGAATATGGATATCAGTCTGTGATGTTGATGGAATTGGATATTAGACTGTGATGTTGATGGAATACCGATATTAGTCTGTGATGTTAATGGAACAAGGATATTAGTCTGTGATGTTGATGGAATATGGATATTAGACTGTGATGTTGATGGAATACTGATATTAGACTGTGATGTTGATGGATTACGGATATTAGTCTGAGATGTTGATTGAAAATGGATGTTAGTCTGTGATGACAATGGAATATGCTTATTACACTGTGATTTTGATGGAATACAGATATTAGTCTGTGATGTTGATGGAATACAGATATAAGACTGTGATGTTGATGGAATACGGATATTAGTCTCTGATGGTAATAGAATATGGGAATTAATCTGTGATGTTGATGGAATACAGTTATTAGACTGTGATGTTGATGGAATACAGATATTAGCCTGTGATGTTGATGGAATGTGGATATTAGTCTGTGAAGATGGTGGAATACTAATTTTAGTCTGTGATGTTAATTGAATAAGGACATTAGTCTGTGATTTTGACATAATACGGATATAAGTCTGTGATATTGATGAGATGCGGATATTAGTCTGTAATGTTGCTGGATTATGGATATTAGTCTGTGATGTTGATGGAATAGGGCCATTAGTCCGTGTAGATGATGGAATCCGAATATTAGTCTGTGATGTTAATAAAATACGAATGTTAATCTGTGATGTTGTTGGAATATGGATATTAGACTGTGATGTTGATGGAATACTGATATTAGTCTGTGATGTTGATGGATTATGTATATTAGTCTGAGAGTTTAAAGGAATACGGATATTTGTCTGTGATGTTGATGGAATAAGGATATCAGTCTTTGATGATAATGGAATACAGATATCAAAATGTAATGTTGATGGAATAAGAATAATAGTCTGTGATGTTGATGGAATACAGATATTTGCCTGTATTTTTGGTGGAATATGGATATTAGTATGTGATGTTGATGGAATATGGATATTAGACTGTGATATTGATGGAATATGGATATTAGACTGTGATTTTGATGAGATACTGATATTAGTCTGTGATGTTGCTGGCATACAGATATTAGTCTGTGATGTTAATGGAACAAGGATATTTGACTGTGATGTTGATGGAATACGGATATTAGTCTGTGATGTTGCTGGCATAAACATATTAGTCGTTGACCTTAATGGAACAAGGATGTTTGGCTGCGATGTTATTGGAATACGGATATCAGTCTGTGATGTTGATGGAATATGGATATTAGACTGTGATGTTGATGGAATACCGATATTAGTCTGTGATGTTAATGGAACAAGGATATTAGTCTGTGATGTTGATGGAATATGGATATAAGACTGTGATGTTGATGGAATACGGATATTAGTCTCTGATGGTAATAGAATATGGGAATTAATCTGTGATGTTGATGGAATACAGTTATTAGCCTGTGATGTTGATGGAATGTGGATATTAGTCTGTGAAGATGGTGGAATACTAATGTTAGTCTGTGATGTTAATTGAATAAGGACATTAGTCTGTGATTTTGACGTAATACGGATATCAGTCTGAGATGTTGATGGAATACAGATATTAGTCTGTGATGTTAATGGAACAAGGATATTTGTCTTTGATGTCGATGGAATACGGATATCAGTCTGTGATGTTGATGGAATATGGATATTAGACTGTGATGTTGATGGAATACTGTATTAGTCTGTGATGTTGAGGGAATATGGATATTAGTCTGTGATGTTGATGGAATATGGATATTAGACTGTGATGTTGCTGACCTACAGATATTAGTCTGTGATGTTAATGGACCAAGGATATTTGTCTGTGATGTTGATGGATTACGGATATTAGACTGTGATGTTGATGGAATACGGATATTGGTCTGTGATGTTGATGGAATACTGATATTAGCCTGTGATTTTGATCGAATGTGGATATTAGTCTTTGAAGATGATGGAATACTGATATTAGTCTGTGATGTTAGCGGAATAAGGACATTAGTCTGTGATTTTTGACAGAATACAGATATAAGCCTGTGATATTGAAGGGATGCGGATATTAGTCTGTAATGTTGGTGGAATATGGATATTAGTCTGTGATGTTGATGCAATAGGGACATTAGTCCGTGTGGATGAATGAATACTGATATTAGCCTGTGATGTTGTTGGAATAAGGATATTAGTCTGAGAGTTGAAAGGTATACGGATATTTGTCTGTCATGTTGATGGAATATTGATATTAGTCCGTGATGTTGATGGAACAAGGATATCTGTCTTTGATGATAATGGAATACAGATATTAAAATGTAATGCTGATGGAATAAGGATAATAGTCTGTGATGTTGATGGAATACAGATATTTTCCTGTAATACTGGTGGAATATGAATATGGGTCTGCGATGTTGATGGAATAAGGATATTAGTCTGAGATGTTGATGGCATACGGATATCAGTCTGTGATGTTGATGGAAAATGGATATTAGACTGTGATGTTGATGGAATACTGTATTAGTCTGTCATGTTGATGGAATATGTATATTACTCTGTGATGTTGATGGAATAAGGTTATTAGTCTGTGATGTTGATGGAATATGGATATTAGACTGTGATGTTGCTGGCATTCAGATATTAGTCTGTGATGTTAATGGACCAAGGATATTTTTCTGTGATGTTGAAAGAATACGGATATTGGTCTGTGATGTTGATGGAATACAGATATTAGTCTGTGATGTTAATAGAATATGGATATAGCCTGTAATTTTGGTGGAATATGGTGATTAGTCTGTGATGTTGGTGGAATAGATACATTAGTCCATGTAGATGATGGAATACGGATATTAGTCTGTTTGTTATTGGAATATTTATATTAGACTGTGATGTTGATGGAATACTGATATTAGTCTGTGATGTTGATGGAATTCGGATATTAGTCTGTGATGTTGATGGAATATGGATATTAGTCTGTGATTTTGATTGAAAATGGATATTAGTCCGTGATGTTGATTGAAAATGGATATTAGTCTTTGATGATAATGGAATATGCTTATTACACTGTGATATTGATAGAATACAGATATTAGACTATGATGTTGATGGAAAACTGTTAATAGTCTGTGATGCTAATGGAACATGGGAATTGGTCTGTGATGTTGATGTTATGCGGAAATTAATCTGTGATGTTGATGGAATACTGATATTATTCTGTGATGTTGATGGAATACAGATATTAACCTGTGATTTTTATCGAATGTGGATATTAGTCTTTGAAGATGATGGAATACTGATATTAGTCTGTGATGTTAACGGAATAAGGACATTGTTCTGTGATTTTGATGGAATACAGATATAAGCCTGTGATATTGATGGGATGCCGATGTTAGTCTGTAATGTTGGTGGAATATGGATATTAGTCTGTGATGTTGATGCAATAGGGACATTAGTCCGTGTAGATGATTGAATACTGATATTAGCCTGTGATGTTGTTGGAATAAGGATATTAGTCTGAGAGTTGAAAGGAATACGGATATTTGTCTGTCATGTTGATGGAATACTGATATTAGTCCGTGATGTTGATGGAGCAAGGATATCTGTCTTTGATGATAATGGAATACAGATATTAAAATATAATGCTGATGGAATAAGGATAATAGTCTGTGATGTTGATGGAATACAAATATTTTCCTGTAATGCTGGTGGAATATGAATATGGGTCTGCGATGTTGATGGAATAAGGATATTAGTCTGAGATGTTGATGGAATATGGATATTAGTCTGTGATGTTAATGGAAAAAGGATATTTGTCTGTGATGTCGATGGAATACGGATATCTGTCTGTGATGTTGATGGAAAATGAATATTAGACTGTGATGTTGATCGAATACTGTATTAGTCTGTCATGTTGATGGAATATGTATATTACTCTGTGATGTTGATGGAATACGGTTATTAGTCTGTGATGTTGATGGAATATGGATATTAGACTGTGATGTTGCTGGCATACACATATTAGTCTGTGATGTTAATGGACCAAGGATATTTGTCTGTGATGTTGATGGAATACGGATATTGGTCTGTGATGTTGATGGAATACAGATATTAGTCTGTGATTTTAATAGTATACAGATATTAGCCTGTAATTTTGGTGGAATATGGTTATTAGTCTGTGTTGTTGATGGAATAGAGACATTAGTCCATGTAGATGATGGAATACGGATATTAGTCTGTTTGTTAATGGACAATGTATATTAGACTGTGATGTTGATGGAATACTGATATTAGTCTGTGATGTTGATGGAATTCGGATATTAGTCTGTGATGTTGATGGAATATGGATATTAGTCTGTGATTTTGATTGAAAATGGATATTAGTCTGTGATATCCAACACCTCCATCACCCCCTATTTTTCAACCCCCTCCTATGGCACCACCCCATGCCCACGCAATAGATGCAACACCTGCCCCTTCACTTCCTCTCTCCTCACCGTCCAAGGACCCAAACACTCCTTTCAAGTGAAGCAGCATTTCACTTGCATTTCCCCCAACTTAGTCTACTGCATTCGTTGCTCCCAATGTGGTCTCCTCTACATTGGAGATTCCAAACGTAAACTGGGCGACCGCTTTGCGGAACACCTGCGGTCTGTCCGCAAGAATGACCCAAACCTCCCTATCGCTTGCCATTTTAACACTCCACTTTGCTCTCTTGCCCACATGTCTGTCCTTGGCTTGCTGCATTGTTCCAGTGAAGCCCAACGCAAACTGGAGGAACAACACCTCATCTTCCGACTAGGCACTTTACAGCCATCCGGACTGAATATTGAATTCAACAACTTTAGGTCGTGAGCTCCCTCCCCCAACCCCACCCCCTTTCTGATTCCCCCTTCCCTTTTTTTTTCCAATAAATTATAAAGATTTTCCTTTTCCCACCTATTTGTATTATAAAAAAATTAAAAAAAACCCCACTAGAGCTATACCTTGAGTGCCCTACCATCCATTCTTAATTAGCACATTCGTTTAGATAATATCACCAACTTTAACTTTAACACCTATGTGTTCTATTGTGCTATTATCGCTGACATCTTTGGATGATCTGCTTCTATCACTACTTGTTTGTCCCTACAACTACACCCCCCCCCCCACCTCTCTGTATCTCTATCTCTCCACCCACTCCCAAACACACACACACCTTAAACCAACTTATATTTCAACTCTTTCTTGGACTCGAACTCAAGTTCTGTCGAAGGGTCATGAGGACTCTAAATGTCAACTCTTTTCTTCTCCGCCGATGCTGCCAGACCAACTGAGTTTTTCCAGGTAATTCTGTTTTTGTATTAGTCTGTGATGTTGATTGAAAATGGATATTAGTCTTTGATGATAATGGAATATGCTTATTACACTCTGAAGTTGATAGAATACAGATATTAGACTGTGATGTTTATGGAACACGGATATTAGTCAGAGAATTTAAAGGAATATGGATATTTGTCTGTGATGTTGATGGAATACGGATATTGGTCTGTGATGTTGATGGAATACTGATATTAGTCTGTGATGCTAATGGAATATGGGAATTAGTCTGTGATGTTGCTGTTATGTGGAAATTAGTCTGTGATGTTGATGGAATACAGATATTAGTCTGTGATGTTGATGGAATACAGATATTTGCCTGTGATGTTGATGGAACGTGGATATTAGTCTGTGAAGATGCTGGAATACTGATATTAGCCTGTGATGTTAACGGAATAAGGACAAATATCTGTGATTTTGACGGAATACGTATATAAGCCTGTGATATTGATGGGATGCGGATATTAGTCTGTAATGTTGTTGGAATATGGATATTAGTCTGTGATGTTGATGGAATAGGGACATTAGTCCGCGTAGATGATTGAATACTGATATTAGCCTGTGATGTTGTTGGAATATGGATATTAGTCTGAGAGTTGAAAGGAATACGTATATTTGTCTGTGATGTTGATCGAATACTGATATTAGTCCGTGATGTTGATGGAATAAGGATATCTTTCTTTGATGATAATGGAATACAGATATTGAAATGTAATGCTGATGGAATAAGGATAATAGTCTGTGATGCTGGTGGAATGCAGATATTTGCCTGTAATGCTGGTGAAATATGGATATTGGTCTGTGATGTTGATGGAATAAGGATTTTAGTCTGAGATGTTGATGGAATACGGATATTAGTCTGTGATGTTAATGGAACAAGGATATTTGTCTTTGATGTCGATGGAATACGGATATCCGTCTGTGATGTTGATGGAAAATGGATATTAGACTGTGATGTTGATGGAAACCTGTATTAGTCTGTCATGTTGACGGAATACGTATATTACTCTGTGATGTTAATGGAATACGGATATTAGACTGTGATGTTGATGGAATACGGATATTGGTCTGTGATGTTGATGGAATAATGATATTAGTCTGTGATGCTAATGGAATATGGGAATTAGTCTGTGATGTTGATGTTATGCGGAAATTAATCTGTGATGTTGATGGAATACTGATATTATTCTGTGATGCTCATGGAATACAGATATTAGCCTGTGATTTTGATCGAATGTGGATATTAGACTTTGAAGTTGATGGAATGAAGATATTAGTCTGTGATGTTAACGGAATAAGGACATCAGTCTGTGATTTTGACGGAATACGGAAATAAGTCTGTGATATTGAATGGATGCGGATATTCGCCTGTAATATTGGTGGAATATGTATATTAGTCTGTGATGTTGATGGAATATGGACATTAGTCCGTGTTGATGATGGAATACTGATATTATTCGGTGATGCTGATGGCATATGGATAACAGTCTGAGAGTTTAAAGGAATACAGATATTTGACTGTGATGTTGATGCAATACAGATGTTAGTCCGTGATGTTGATGGAACAAGGATATCTGTCTTAGATGATAATGGAATACAGATAGTAAATTGTAATGCTGATGGAATAAGGATAATATCTGTGATGTTGATGGAATACAGATATTTGCCAGTAATGTTGGTGGAATATGTATATTGGTCTGCGATGTTGATGGAATATGGATATTAGACTGTGATGTTGATGGAATATGGATATTAGACTGTGATGTTGATGGAATACTGATATTAGTCTGTGATGTTGATGGAACAAGGATATCAGTCTTTGATGAAAATGGAATGCGCATATTAGTCTACGATTCTAATGGAATATGGATATAAAAATGTAATGTTAATGGAATGCGGATATTAGTCTGTGACGTTCATGGAACATGGTTTGTAGTCTGTGGTGTTAATGGAAAATGGATATTAGTCCGTGATGATGGTGGAATACGGATATTAGTCTGTGATGTTGATAGAACACGAGCATTAGCCTGCAATGTTGGAGGAATATGGATTTAGTCGGAGATGTTGATGGAATAGGGACATTAGTTGGTGTAGATGATGGAATACGGATTTTAGTCTTTGATGTTGATGGAATCGGATATTAGTCTGTGATGTTGGTGGAATATGGATATTAGTCTTTGATGTTGGTAGAATACATGCATTAGCCTGTAATGTTGGTGGAATATGGATATTAGTCTGTGATGTTGATGGACTGGGATTTAGTCCGTGTAGATGATGGAATACGGATAATAGTCTATGATGTTGATGGAATATGGATATTAGTCTGAGATGTTGATGGAATATGGATATTAATCTGTGATGTTAATAGAACAAGGATATTTGTCTGTGATGTCGATGGAATACGGATATCAGTCTGTGATGTTGATGGAAATTGGATATTAGACTGTGATGTTGATGGAATAATGTATTAGTCTGTCGTGTTGATTGAATATGTATATTACTCTCTGATGTTGATGGAATATGGTTATTAGTCTGTGATGTTGATGGAATACAGAAATTAGTACATGTAGATGATGGAATACGGATATTAGTCTGTTTGTTAATGGAATATGTATATTAGACTGTGATGTTGATGAAATTCTGATATTAGTCTGTGATGTTGATGGAATTCGGATATTATTCTGTGATGTTGATGGAATATGGATATTAGTCTGTGATGTTGATTGAAAATGGATATTATTCTGTGATGTTGATTGAAAATGGATATTAGTCTTTGATGATAATGGAATATTCTTATTACACTGTGATGTTGATAGAATACAGATATTAGACTGTGATGTTGATGGAATACGGATATTAGTCAGAGAATTTAAAGGAATATGGATATTTGTCTGTGATGTTGACGGAATACGGATATTGGTCTGTGATGTTGATGTTATACTGATATTAGTCTGTGATGCTAATGGGTTATGGGAATTAGTCTGTGATGTTGCTGTTATGCGGAAATTAGTCTGTGATGTTGATGGAATACAGATATTAGTCTGTGATGTTGATGGAATACAGATATTTGCCTGTGATGTTGATGGAACGTGGATGTTAGTCTGTGAAGATGATGGAAAACTGATATTAGTCTGTGATGTTAACGGAATAAGGACATTAGTCAGTGATTTTGACGGAATACATATATAAGCCTGTGATATTGATGGGATGCGGATATTAGTCTGTAATGTTGGTGGAATATGGATATCAGTCTGTGATGTTGATGGAATAGGGACATTAGTCTGCGTAGATGATTGAATACTGATATTAGCCTGTGATGTTGTTGGAATATGGATATTGCTCTGAGAGTTGAAAGGAATACGGATATTTGTCTGTGATGTTGATGGAATACTGATATTAGTCCGTGATGTTGATGGAACAAGGATATATGTCTTTGATGATAATGGAATATAGATATTAAAATGTAATGCTGATGGAATAAGGATAATAGTCTGTGATGTTGATGGAATACAGATATTTGCCTGTAATGCTGGTGGAATATGGATATTGGTTTGCGATGTTGATGGAATACGGATATTAGTCTGAGATGTTGATGGAATATGGATATCAGTCTGTGATGTTAATGGAACAAGGATATTTGTCTGTGATGTCGTTGGAATACAGATATCAGTCTGTGATGTTGATGGAAAATGGATATTAGACTGTGATGTTGATGGAATACTTTATAAGTCTGTCATGTTGATTTACTACCTATATTACTCTGTGATGTTGATGGAATTTGGTTATTAGTCTGTGATGTTGATGGAATATGCATATTATACTGTGATGTTGCTGGCATACAGATATTAGTCTGTGATGTTAATGGACCAAGGATAATTCTCTGTGATGTTGATGGAATACGGATATTAGACTGTGATGTTGATGGAATACGGATATTGGCCTGTGATGTTTTTGGAATACTGATATTAGTCTGTGATGCTAATGGAATATGGATATTAGTCTGTGATGTTAATGGAACAAGGATATTTGTCTGCGATGTCGATGGAATACGGATATCAGTCTGTGATGTTGATGGAAAATGGATATTAGACTGTGATGTCGCTGGCATACAGATATTCGTCTGTGATGTTACAGGACCAAGGATATTTGTCTGTTATGTTGATGGAATACGGATATTGGTCTGTGATGTTGATGGAATACAGTTATTAGTCTGTGATGTTAATAGAATACGGATATTAGCCTGTAATTTTGGTGGAATATGGTTATTAGTCTGTGATGTTGATGGAATACAGACATTAGTCCATTTAGATGATGGAATACGGATATTAGTCTGTTTGTTAATGGAATATTTATATTAGACTGGGATGTTGATGAAATTCTGATATTAGTCTGTGATGTTGATGGAATTCGGATATTATTCTGTGATGTTGATGGAATATGGATATTAGTCTGTGATGTTGATTGAAAATGGATATTATTCTGTGATGTTGATTGAAAATGGATATTAGTCTTTGATGATAATGGAATATGCTTATTACACTGTGATGTTGATAGAGTACATATATTAGACTGTGATGTTGATGGAATACGGATATTAGTCAGAGAATTTAAAGGAATATGGATATCTGTCTGTGATGTTGATGGAATACGGATATTGGTCTGTGATGTTGATGGAATACTGATATTAGTCTGTGATGCTAATGGTATATGGGATTTAGTCTGTGATGTTGCTGTTATGCGGAAATTAGTCTGTGATGTTGATGGAATACAGATATTAGTCTGTGATGTTAATGGAATACAGATATTTGCCTGTGATGTTGATGGAACGTGGATATTAGTCTGTGAAGATGATGGAATACTGATATTAGTCTGTGATGTTAACGGAATAAGGACATTAGTCTGTGATTTTGACGGAATACATATATAAGCCTGTGATATTGATGGGATGCGGATATTAACCTGTAATGTTGGTGGAATATGGATATCAGTCTGTGATGTTGATGGAATAGGGACATTAGTCCGTGTAGATGATTGAATACTGATATTAGCCTGTGATGTTGTTGGAATATGGATATTGGTCTGAGAGTTGAAAGGAATACGGATATTTGTCTGTGATGTTGATGGTATACTGATATTAGTCCGTGATGTTGATGGAACAAGGATATCTGTCTTTGATGATAATGGAATACAGATATTAAAAGTAATGCTGATGGAATAAGGTTAATAGTCTGTGATCTTGATGGAATACAGATATTTGCCTGAAATGCTGGTGGAATATGGATATCAGTCTGTGATGTTAATGGAACAAGGATATTTGTCTGTGATGTCGATGGAATACGGATATCAGTCTGTGATGTTGATGGAAAATGGATATTAGACTGTGATGTTGATGGAATACTTTATAAGTCTGTCATGTTGATGGAATACATATATTACTCTGTGATGTTGATGGAATACGGTTATTAGTCTGTGATGTTGATGGAATATGGATATTAGACTGTGATGTTGCTGGCATACAGATATTAGTCTGTGATGTTAATGGACCAAGGATACTTGTCTGTGATGTTGATGGAATACGGATATTAGACTGTGATGTTGATGGAATACGGATATTGGTCTGTGATGTTGATGGAATACTGATTTAGTCTGTGATGCTAATGGAATATGGGAATTAGTCTGTGATGTTGATGTTATGCGGAAATTAATCTGTAATGTTGATGGAATACTGATATTATTCTGTGATGCTGATGGAATACAGATATTAGCCTGTGATTTTGATCGAATGTGGATATTAGTCTTTGAAGATGATGGAATACTGATATTAGTCTGTGATGTTAACGGAATAAGGACATTAGTCTGTGATTTTGATGGAATACAGAAATAAGTCTCTGATATTGAATGGATGTGGATATTAGCCTGTAATGTTGGTGGAATATGGATATTAGTCTGTGATGTTGATGGAATATGGACATTAGTCCGTGTAGATGATGGAATACTGATATTAGTCGGTGATGTTGATGGCATGTGCATAAAAGTCTGAGAGTTTAAAGGAATACAGATATTTGTCTGTGATGTTGATGGAATACTGATGTTAGTCCGTGATGTTGATGGAACCAGGATATCAGTCTTAGATGATAATACAATACAGATAGTAAAATGTAATGCTGATGGAATAAGGATAATAGTCTGTGATGTTGATGGAATACAGATATTTGCCTGTAATGTTGGTGGAATATGGATATTGGTCTGCGATGTTGATGGAATATGGATATTAGTCTGTGATGTTGATGGAATACGGATATTAGTCTGTGATGTTGATGGAACAAAGATATCAGTCTTTGATGATAATGGAATGCGCATATTAGACTGCGATTCTAATGGAATATGGACATAAATCTGTAATGTTAATGGAATGCGGATATTAGTCTGTGACGTTCATGGAACATGGTTTGTAGTCTGTGGTGTTAATGGAAAATGGATATTAGTCCGTGATGATGGTGGAATACGGATATTAGTCTGTGATGTTGATAGTACACGAGCATTAGCCTGCAATGTTGGAGGAATATGGATATTAGTCTGAGATGTTGATGGAATAGGGACATTATTCGGTGCAGATGATGGAATACGGATTTTAGTCTTTGATGTTGATGGATTCGGATATTAGTCTGTGATGTTGGTGGAATATGGATATTAGTCTTTGATGTTGGTAGAATATATGCATTAGCCTGTAATGTTGTTGGAATATGGATATTAGTCTGTGATGTTGAGTGAATG